>NC_140279.1:12532924-12645953 GCF_964030765.1 Micromesistius poutassou | reverse complement strand
GGCTGAGTTATAGTAAGTGACCTGTTAAGTAAGCCGTTCAGAGAGAGCACTGGGTTGACTGGGAGAAATAACACAATCTAGTGCAGAGTCCGCACGACTGCCACACTAAGTATTCACCAAAAACAATGTATTCAGTAGACATATAGGAGTCCCCTTTTCTGTTTCATTTTATCACTGTGTTTGAAGACTGAAAAGGGGAATAATGAATTGATGGACAATATACAAAGGGAAATGTTAATTAACATTATTAATTAAAAAACACCACCTATAGTTGGGAACCTCTGCTCTTGTGTGTCATTTGTTTTCAAGGTAGAACAATATAGACGAGGCCTGCAGGGCAAGGGTGGGCGTCATGAAAGAGGTCCACGCGCTCTCTACCTCGCGCCGAGTCGTCCACTTCCTGCATTCTGTTATCTGGGAGGAAAGGAGGACCACCCCCTTCCCCCCGCCCTGATATGGCTCAGCAAACTCGGCTTCCAGCTGCGATACCACGGAGCACAATGCAGATAACGGGAAGACCAAGGATGTGTGCACTTTGAAGGAAGTTTATGATTCACCCGAGGGAGTTTACAGAGTATTACAAAGCATATGACCAAGCGACCTCCCTATGACACTTTGTGTAGCACACAATATAATATTGATAAAAGAGTTTCCTGTATGACGGGGATGACGTTCTACTGGGAAAGGTCACAAAGGGACAGGAAGCTGCTCATGGTGACATTTTATTGCTGATTCAACGTTTGACAGTGTGGAGGCACGCCCCGTGCCCCACACTGAATCTGCACCACTCCCAGTGGGAAAAGACCCCCTTATCTTGACGTGTTTTGGCGGCCATTTATCTTTAGCAGAAAAGTTGATATACTTTTAGAATTGCTATTAAATCTTATTGAATGCATTTTCTGAAAAACGTTTATGATGTTAGCGAGAAGAAAATAAATAGGAGAATTTCAGCAAATATAATTGAATAGAATAATAGTTATTTTCTCCAAGCTCCTTAACCGAAATAAATTAGGTTAAGTACATAAAATCCTGTTTTTGAAACAGAGGAAACCATAATTATATTCACTGCTTCAGAGTTAATTGAAGGACAGCAGCTTGGTGAATACCTTATCGGTACACTCGCAGTAATAAGGTGCATTGTTAGCAGCAGCCCACTGTGAACATTATGCTAATCCCCCTTCCACCTCCTAGGGCTTCGGCCCCATGCAACTTGTGTTGGGTACCCTGTGTGGGGTGACTGCCCACAGCCACCCAGGTCGGTATAATAGGGTTGATATGCAACAGATACAGCTCTCCCAACAAGAGAATCAAGACTGTAGCACTTGTTTTTTATCCATTGCAACCATATTCTTTCCCAGGGTGTGCTTGAGCTCTGTTTAATCATCACAGCCAGACATCGGGTCTTACTTTGTGCCTGCGCAGTATCACCCACCCACCACCACCACCACCACCACCCACTACTGCCACCACCCACCCCCTACCCTGCCGCCCACCAGCACCCTCCAGCCACGTCTCAAGCACACAGTGGCGGCAGTGATCATGGAGAGAGCGAGGTGGTGGTGGTGGTGGTGGCATGGAAGAGAGGGGGGGGGTGGGGTCCGTCGATTCTCAGGAACCCCCAAAACACACGAGCACAGAGGGCGCACTGTACAGCACATCTGCACGTCAAAGCACCACAAAAACAGGTACGTGCAAAAAAACAGCCCAGGCTGACACAAAGCAGAGGTACCCTGACTAGAACAGAACAAGTACATGCAGGGGGAGGAGGGAGGGGGGAGCAGAGAGGGGAGAGGGGCTTTGGGGGTTGCCCAAGGCTAGGAGGTCTGGGAGGGAAACAGTGAGAGAGAGGTGGTGGAGGAGAGGATGGGAGAGGAGAGTCTTAACAGTATGTGTGAGGAACTGCTCAAATCAACTTAAAATCAACTGAAATACTGATATAAATGTCAGAAAATTAATTGTGGGTGCACAGCAGGACATTGTTAGAGTTTGATTCACCTGTTGGTCTGGTTTGTCAGTTTGTTATTTGGGGATTCCTTAATTGTCTGTGGGCGTGTCTGATCCCATATTTATTTTAATATCCTCCTTCTAATCGTATGTTCGTTATCGTGAACGTGCAGTGTTAAAAGGGTAAGAGGCTGCTGGGTCAGGGGTCAAAGGTCAAAGGTCACAGCTGTTACAAAATGAGTTTCACTTTTAAAGCAATGTAAATAATAACACAGACGTCACGTAGGCCAGCGATGCCAGACACGTCTGTTTTTCACGATTTATTTTTCAACCTCTGATCTTATCTCACTGGATCTAATAAATCACAGGAGGATCATTTTATCTTCCCCGGGACATGAGCTTGCTTCCCCTTTAAACAGCCATGACAGAGCGCCAACATTAGGAACACACACACAGTTTGTGTCGTGTGTCAGACCAGACATGAGAGCGAGCAGCAAGCCAACATTAGGAACACACATCATCCATAGTTTGTGTTGTGCGACGCACCAGACATGAGGAACGCTTCATTGGAGTGATGTTGTCGAGTGAGCGGAGCCTGAAGGAGGTTGTTCAGCTGCTTGTGTTCCTGTGTTTGATCCGATTGTGATGCGGCAATGAGCCGTGAGTGAGATGACAGCACACCTCATCTCTCAGAGACGGGCTAATTGTTAAAGGTATGAATTATCACCCCGTGAATAGCCAGAACAGGTAGTCACCGTGATTTAATATCCATTTTGTGATGTCTTCTGTTCATGTTCAGTTGAAATAATGACTAGAACTACAGTAATAAAAAAAATGATATATGAATAAATACTTTGTACTTTTCAACAACAATGTTATATTTAAAATATGCTCTTGCTTTAATATTGCTTGGAGGATTTTGAATGCTGTCGTCTATATCTACAGACGTAAGCCTCCAAACACAGTTTCTTAGCCCAACTGACAATTACACGTTTAACAAGCCAACACAGCCCTTAGTTATAACCATAAGTATTATATCATCCCCGCCGTCATAACCATAGGCTCATGTCAATTACAAATAAAAAAGTCCTGAAAGTGGGGCTCTAGTTACTCTCTGATCATACACACATGGCAGCCATTAGGCCCGTGCCAGTGTGGGTCGGCTCTTCTGCGGCCAGACCTTGCGGTGGGCACAGTGTAGTGAAGTCATCGCGCCAAATACAGTTAATGTCACACCGGATGGCTTTCAACCTGACTGCACAGGCATCCCCACTTCACCTCGCCGACGCCCGGATCCGGATCTGTGGCCCGCGGCGTGTGTGTGAGTGTGAGCGTGTGTGTCTGTGTGTATGTGTGAGAGAGAGAGAGAGAGAGAGAGAGAGAGAGCGAGAGAGAGAGAGTGAGAGAGAGACAGAGACAGAGACAGAGACAGAGACAGAGAGAGAGACAGAGCGAGATTGTGTGTGTGTGTGTGTGTGTGTGTGTGTGTGTGTGTGTGTGTGTGTGTGTGTGTGTGTGTGTGTGTGTGTGTGTGTGTGTGTGTGAAAGAGAGAGAGAGAGAGAGAGAGAGAGAGAGAGAGAGAGAGTGTGAGTGTGAGTGTGAGTGTGAGTGTGTGTGTGTGTGTGTGTGTGTGTGTGTGTGTGTGTGTGTGGATTGATTTTGGGATGGGACGTATCCTTGCCTAAAGGTTGAGGTTTACGGACAGGGAGGGTCCAGCTTTCCTGGCTGTGGAGAAACAACAATACTGGGTCTAGTGAGGAGATGCAGGGTACTGTGTCCGGTACAGCGGTGGCCCAGGATTCATCTTCAGTCAGACACAGCAGGGGATAAACCTGACCCGGAAACCTCCTTCATGGACAGAAGATGGGAGGCTGTGGTTATTATTGTAACAATTAAATTTTCAATTTCATTCAGCCACAAAATGAGAAATTCATTACTCACTAATGACTTCTGATCCCCAATTTAAGTCAGTCATCGTGTTTTTATCAGTTCATTCGATTTTAATTGATAATTACCCAACAGTTAATCAAAAGTTAATTGAAAGTTAATCGAAATGCATTTTAATCAGAGATTCATCTAGAAAAAATTAACAATTCTTAAACTACTGTTTCTTGTACTACTTATTCTTGTATAAAGTTGATCGCCAAGGTGGAGAATCTGAACAAAGTGTTACCCAACGGATGAGACGAATGTCAACCGGACATTCGATTTAGCAATAAAACGGACAAATAAAATGACTGCATTTTTGTTCCTATATATAATTGCTTATTGCTTATGATTGAGCTTCTGACGCTGGGTACTCAGGGCTGTGTCTGCCAATGGCCTTAACATATCCATCTATCTGCTATTTATTTTCATTAATAATAAAAATAGCTTTGACTTATATAGCGCCTTTCATGGTACCCAAGGTTGCTTAACAAAAAGGGAGGGGGAAGGGGGGGGGGGTGGTTAGAGGTCAAAGGACTTAGTGAAAAGGAATGTTTTAAGGTGCTTTTTGAACATGGGCAGGGATGGGACAGGGGCATAACACCAACATGGACATTTTACAAGAAGCTGCTCTGCATCATGTCCCCGTCCCCTCATTTTGCTGGCGCCTTGTCTGTGAGAACCAGGGATTCGTACCCACAACTCTCAGAATATGGATACACGTGTCTATAGGAGCAGGCATCCTCTGAACAGGAAACCCGGGCGTCCTCGTTAAAGATAACAAGACAGGCTGTGACTCATTTCCAGAACAGCGGGTGAGGTGGAGTTCCCGAGCACCACGTTGACATCTCAGGTAGCCGACGTTTAACTGATTTTCCTGCGTTTCCTTAGGTCATTTTTGGTAAACGCTTAAAACGCCGTCCCCCACCCCCCTCCCCGGTTCCCCCTCCCATCCCCTCCCTCGTGCACAAAAAAAAAGTCTAAAATAAACTGAAAATTCCAAGGAAAAATAAAAGGTAATTAAGACCTAGCAACAGACTGCAAACAAACCGCTGGGGAGGAAGTTCCCTCGTCTTTACACGGGGGGAGACAGGGCGATTTTTTTCCGACATCCAAAGCTATCTTTCAAACTCCTCGCCACAAAATGTTAAACACAATCAGCTGGTGAAACAGAAAGTTTGTTTTGATGCTCTCCGGTCCTGCCGGGCCCTTCTGACTCGCTATGCCAGCCAACAAACCCCCACCCGCGGACCACCCAGCCCCATCTCAACCACCCTATATTACAGGGGAAATATTTGAAATATCGAAATAAATACAAAAGATATTTTGTATATCTGTGCTAATTGTTGAAAGGTTGTATGTTTCCTTGAATGTTTCACTTGAATGAATGGATGCTGTATTTGTGTTGTGTTTATCTGTATTTATTTTCTCTGTCCAACTCGCTTTGTGTCTGTATTCTTCTTGGCTTAACGTGCGTTCATGTTCATGTTCATGTTCATGTTCATGTTCATGTTCCATTGAGCTGTCACGGTGTAAATATTCAGACGTAAACCATCAGACACTCCACCGATGTCTGTTCAGGTCACGGCAAAACCGTGATCAATTCACGAACGGTAATCAATTTCTGCCTCTCCGCACCGTTCGTGTCAAGCGAAATTGACAGGCCAGGAAAATGTTACTCGCCGTGCGGCAGGGCAATCCATCTATGAAACATTTGTAAAACCAATTTCCTTGCACCACAAGTTGAAAAAAAACACAATAATTTCCTTTTACACATATCCACCAAAAACCTGGCAACCCAACCACTTCTCTTAAACTCTACTTCTAGATCCGTTGTTTATGCAACCCGTTCCAAAAATACATTATCTAAACTAATAGTCTCGCTTTTTAATGACACCAGGCGTTTTACTATGTGCCAAATTGCCCGAGTCAGGCGCCTTTTGGCATTTTTTTGTTCCTACTCACGCACTGCTATTGGGTTTCCACCAGTCCTCTTATTTAGTTCACATGAACATCCACTCCCCCAAATGCATGTGCTACCCTCGGATGACTCTGAAAACAGATTGGATCACAGCCCTCCCGCGGAGCCGGCTGTAAACTCAATGGCTCTCTGAAGAGCCTTGTCTTGTCTATGCATGTGTTCTTGTCAGATCAAAGACCAGATCTATTCATCTAGTTTTCAGCGTCCATCCCGATCGTGCATGACTGCACCTTGTCTTCCATGTTGTTCGTGTTCAACTTATGTTAGACTCCCTTGGATATTACCAGTTTCCTGTTCATCCAGACCAATGTGCTCAAATCCAACTGCTGCTGTGTGTGTGTGTGTGTGTGTGTGTGTGTGTGTGTGTGTGTGTGTGTGTGTGTGTGTGTGTGTGTGTGTGTGTGTGTGTGTGTGTGGGGGTGTGTGTGTGTGTGTGTGTGTGTGTGTGTGATTATAGAATTATTAGCAGCCAAAAATGTGAACATAATTCTGCCATGGAAAGAGAGATACAGCACATGTAGTGTAAAGCAAACAACATCCAACTCATTCTATTATAAGCGTTGCCAATAATATGCATACAAATCGGTGTGCCAGTCAGTCCCTTTTGCTGGAGGTGTGTGCCTGCAGAGAGCGTGATATGCCAGGTAACCTAGGCAGTCGTGGGTAGGGGCGGAGGTGGGGAGGTGAGAAGGGCTGGTAGTGCTTTGAGTTCCCGTTTTGACAGAGAACACTGATGACTCTCAGTTCTTTCTGAACTACAGGTAAGAACTGACAAGAGCCTCAGGGGTCCATCAGTCAGGGGACAGAGAGAGGAGGAGGAGGAAAGACAGGCAGAGGAGAGGTGTAAAGGAGGAGAGGAGGAGAGGTGTAAAGGAGGAGGGGAGGAGAGGAGAGGTGAGGATGAAAGATGTAAAGGAGGACAAGAGAGGAAGGTGCAGTGTTGAGGAGGAGAAAGGCACGTGGGATTGAAGGAGTAGAAGCAGAACAGGAGGAGAGGGATAAGGAGGGAGGGGAAGGAGAGAAGATTGAGAGCTGTCCTCGAGGTAAGAGGAGGAGAGCATGGGTGCAAGGAGGGGAGAAGAGGAGAAGTGCATGGGAAGGAACAGGGTAGGAGGAGGAGGAAAGGTTGATGAGGAGAGGAGAGGGAGATGAGGAGGACGGGGAGACATACAAGGGAGGAAGGGGGAAGATGAGGAGGAGAGGATCTCCCCCTCTCCCCCTCACCTCCCCCAGGAGAGGATATAAGGGGGCGTTGGGAGAGAACACAATGGAGACAGTGGGAGTATTTGTGTGGAGAGCAGCCAAGTAAGCTCTGGCAGCCCTGATACAGCACTGCTACTCCTCTTCCTCCTCTTCCTCTTCCTCCTCCTCCTCATCCACCACCACCAGCACCATCACCGCTGCTCCGGCCACACAAGATCTCTGTGGTTCATGTCGTTCACACACACACACACACACACACACACACACACACACACACACACACACACAAACACACATACACACTCGCACACACACACACACACACACACACACACACACATATACACACATGCACATGCACACACACACACACACAGCCTTTCCTCCAGGAAACCGACACAACACAAGCACCTGCAGTAGAGAGAGAGAGAGAGAGAGAGAGAGAGAGAGAGAGAGAGGGGGGGGGGGGGGGGGAGGGAAGGAGAGAGAGAGATAACAGTGGAGTTGTGGGCGTTAAATCAAAACAAAGAATGCTGCTGCAGAAGAGGAATAATGTGAATGACCTGGACCACACAAATGTAGTATTTGCATTCATTTGAAATAAAAGTTAAACAAACGTAAACATATATTCAGTCAAATAAAAGTGTTTGCTTATTGTAAATCTACACTTATTCCTCGAACAAATGTTATCTGTAGGGTATACCCTCCCAGATAAGTGATAGTACTACTAAGCAATAATAAGTGTGTTGTACTTAAGACCTTAGCAATGGATCTTGAGAAAAACCCATTTCAGGCTTACCAATAGTAATAGAAATGTGTTTGTATGCAGTTCCTTCATGAAGAGAAAGTGTGTTCAGTCCTGTAATAAAACAACACATATTGAATCTATCAATGTAATCAAATAAAAGTTTCAGCCCCAACAAGCCCCCATTAACACACCCACTGATCTGGCTAAGTCTCATATAGAAGCCCTGTTTCCAAACCTGAACAGAGATGGATGTCCCCTAACATGATCCTGCACAGAAGACCACCAATACAGACCCCTGACAGAGTAGGTGTACATGTTTATTCATTGCTTCCCTATTGACCCTTTACCCAATGTGAATAAATAAAATATAACCTTGTTTTAGGATCACATTGTTGTGGTAACACTGTAAAATAAACTGAATCACACTGTTGAGTTCAAAAGCTTCACCATCTAGTGTTTGTCTAATATCTAGATAATAGTTGTGAAAAGTGAAAGTGATGTACCTTAATACAAAGGGATCATGCCTCAACATTTCTTAATCCTTTAATTATTTAATAATAGGTAACATTGTCAAATGATGTCATTTGAAAGTTGTGGTTTTCAAAACCCCAATGCTACATACTATGATAATGAAATCCTCAAATAACCTGAGCTGAATCCAGACATCCATGGGATAATCAGCACACTTAAACCAACGTGGAAAACGCCTTTTAACGGAAAACATTTGCGCATAAAACATTAAAAGATTAGCATGACACGATGAGTCAACCCCGTCCAGCTTTAGGAAACTTTCTATCGCCGGCACCACAGTATATAATTAATGATCGGCGAGAAGATGAATCTGACAAGTTTCAAATGAGGCGCCAGGAAACACATCCTGTATTTCTAAATGAGTTATCCTTGGCCGTGTGTTCCAATAAATAACATTATGTAACAATTTCATTTCGTTATTATAATATTCTTCTTTTTTTTGATGTTGCTTTGTACTTGGAACATTCAACGCTGCAGGGCACAAGTGAGAGATAATACAACTGAGAAGGCATTGATAGATGCTGGGTCCCAGCCAGGAAGTCAAAACGCTTGTCAAATGGCATTTCCCCCTGTATAATACGGAATACGGATAGTACCTTGATTCAGACACAGACCACATTTCTTGTTTCCAGTACCAAGGAAGACGCAGAGCATGCCAAAAAGGTGGATTTATGTGTTCTACTACCATTAGCAAGTTCAGTGTCCTAGCGTTCAGACATGCTACTTTAATACTAACTCTGAGGACAGATCTAGGAACTTAATTCCTGGTGAATTTCGAACATGAAGCTCACTTTACAGTGGTGAGAGACCACGCTCTGCTAACGCATTACAGTGTCATATTCATTGCAGTATCCTCAGCCCAGCGAGCACTTCGCCTGTATTCAGGGCATGGTTTGTGGTTTTAACTGCTTAACCAGTTGTCTGTCGACATCGTGGCAAGATCTCTGTTCACACGGCGATACGATCTGAGCTCGATGCCTTTTTCCACCCGCCTGGATCGCGACCTGGCACATCCAGAACCCAATGCCACCAAGCATCTCATCCGGGACCGGGAGTTGTCCGCACCTGGTCTCCGGGCGTGTTTGGATCCCGAAAGCCGCATAGCGACGACAAGTGCAACCAAGGCCAAATACAGTGGGGTTCTGCAGACCACAGACTGGCCTGCTTCCTGTGGAAGTATTCCTTTCTCTGTTAGAGGGTAATGGGCAACCTATGATGTAAGGTATGAGGAGCTAAGTTTAGCTCAGGGGGTTGGGGGGGAGGGAGGAGGATGGAAGGGGGGGGGAGGCTTTAAGTCTCCCCATCAACGGTGTCATCGAATATGCCCTCGTGGCTGGGCTCGCGCGGCGGTCCACACCCGCTGGGCCACTGGCTGACCCCACCGTCTGGTGCCGCTCCGTATTAGGAAACAAACAGATACTTCCCAGGCCCGCCGCCAACTGCTAATGTAGTGGCAAACTACGGCAATGATTTTATACAGCGGACCCTGCCCAGATTGTAGGGCAACTCGATGTCTTAGGGAAAAGTGAAGAAGCAGACTCTTTTCTGGTTTAACGACCCGCTAAAGAGAGGTCCTCCTGCGCTGCATCAGAGTGTAGCCTCCCTGAACCTAATAACGCACCGACACGGTGGTTTAGTGGATTCGGGGGTCCGAAAGACCTGTCCCATAAAAGAGAAGAGTGACGGATCACTTCGACATCGACGGCAGTGATCCTGCTACAGTGATGCCGTAGCAGGATGGAGGATTTCTACTGCTTTGACCAAATGCTGGAGCATCAATTAACACAGGCCCATGTACTTAGGATGAGAGACGGTGTGTGTTTCACTTTTCTTTTGGATGTTATTATGAAGTCATCAGGCTCTTTAAGCAATGATGGGACAAGGACAGCATTAATTAGTAGGGCCAAATCAGGGCATTACCGGGTATAGAGAGGCTACAAACACATGCATGCCTTGGCGAGGGGACAATATATATATATATATATATATATATATATAGTTTAATTGATTATCCAAATTATCACAACTTTTACAGGGTAGGGAAAAATATGGGGAAATTGCCTGTGTACATGAATTGATACAGTTTCAAATGTTGTGTGCCATCGTATAATTATGCCTTTGCAAAAATCAATCAGTGCAACTGATTGATTTTTGTGTTTGTCCATTTCAGTAATTATGAGTTAACTGATGACATTGACGTCAACATATTCTGCTTTGTAGCCGGCCTGCATGGAGTATACCTAATGATTTTGCAGGATATATGTGTCTGCCAGTGAACAAGATCTGCTGCAGATCCCATGCTCTATCGAGGATGAAAGACTGTGTTGTAATTAAGCTGTGGTTTTCAGTGCAGTTGTTCAGTTGTTGCTCCCTTTTCATTGTTTAGTTAGGTTTTGGGGGAGAGACGTGTTGGTATAACAAAGTAAACCCTTCTTAAAGTCTGAATCAGTACCAATCAGTCTTATATTAACGCATCAAGGTCATTGAACAGCATGGGAATTTGGCCAACAAAATATTAACTAAAGTTCACTTATACACTTTATTCTGGGCAGACGATCTTGCTTATTCCATTAGCATAACAGAACATTCATCAGTTGTATTTATTCACTAATTGATTCATTTTAATTAAACAACAGCACAAGAACGGATCAAACAGCTCCAGCAGCAATGAACAACATTATAAGCAAATGTGTGGTTTCAGGCCTTTAAAGATAGATATCAGATAACGGTAATCTAGGCAAGGAAAACTGTGCAATCTAGCCAAGCGAGTCAAAAATCAAAAGACCACACAATGATCACCCAGTAACATATTTCCAAGTATGTTCTGCAAGTCACTATTTGCATGCAGTGATTGATAGGAGTGCCGTTGAGCAACAGGATAATAATAATTACAGGGATGAGTCTTCAACATCAAAAGGCCAAGTGGAGAGCTGTGCCACGGTTTATCATCTAAGATTCCCAAGAGGGATGTCTATCTGCTCCGACTTCGCAACAGAAAACACCACAATCTAATCTCAAAGCCTAGAGGTGCAAAGTGAAAAAAATAATAACAGAGTGCCTCTTATATTTTATTATATTGCATTGGGGCATCTGGGAGCTATTAAAAAACGGGTGGGTTGGTTTGTTTGTTTTTATAATATATATATATATATATACATGTGCAACAAACATAATAATTGGGTTTATATTCCCACTGATGAGAGTAAATGGGGCTACGGCGAGCCAAACTAAACAGCAGGGGGGGAGCGAGGGTGGCTACTGTTTACAAACCCAAGTCGTATATAGCGGTCCCGTAATTGCCATAAAGATCATCTGTGAAGCGATCAAGACGGCGGTTATGATAAGAAAACATGGAGAGAAGAGGACTAGGAACTAGAGTGAGGGATTCTTGCTGAATTTGTAAATGGACTGTATTTATATAGCGCTTTTCTAGCCAGTGGCCACTCAAAGCGCTTTACAATATTGCCTTCACAACATTCTCCCATTCATGCACACATTCACACACCAACGGCGGTGTCAACCACGCAGGGCGACAGCCAGCTCGTTGGGAGCAGTTAGGTTTAGAGGTGTCTTCCTCAGGGACACCTCAACACTCAGCTAGGAGGAGCCGGGATTGAACTAGCAACCTTCAGTTTACCAGCCAACCTGCTCAAACCTCCTGAGCCATATGCCTTCCTGAAGTGGAGGAACAGCCTACCTATTCCCTTGTTTCTCATCGGGAAAAGAGAGAAGAGAATGTAGCAGAGCACAACCTGGAGGCTACCTGGAATGTTCTGAGTAGCATGGACCACTTTATGGACTGTGACCACCGTCCATTTATGAAGCCCTCTGCGTCTGGATGATGAGAAAATGGTGGTGATAATGATGATGATGATGATGATGATGATGATGACGATGTGCTGTGTTTGTTTGTTGTCCGTGACCTTCGCCTTGAGGGAGGGACCCGCAAAGCAGCATCATCATCATCACTCCCTCCGATTGATCTCCCTCCTGTCCTCTTGTTCTTGTTAATCGGTTGTTTTAGTTACAAATCCCGCGGATTAGTGATGCTTAATGAGAAGAGGATGACAGAGAGCCGAGAGAGAGAGAGTGAGCGAGAGGGAGAGAAAGAGAGGGAGCGGGAGAGAGAGAGAGAGAGAGAGAGAGAGAGAGAGAGAGAGGAGAGGGAGAGGGATAGAGAGAGAGAGAGAGAGAGAGGGAGAGGGAGAGGGAGGGAGAGAGAGAGACCAGAAGAGGAAGTGCGGATGGGAAATGTGAGGTGGGACGACGCCCTTGAGTATACTCAAGACGTCGACTGGATAGCCATTACCAGCGCCTAATTTGATTCCGCCGCACGGCGATCCGGAACAGTCCGGAACAATCAGGAACAGGCTTGTTTTTTAGGGGGGATGGCGGGCAGAAGAAACACGGGGCCAACGGAAAAGTCGGTTTGCATAGCAACACGGAAGGCTGTGCAAAAAAACAATCCATACTCCGCCTCAGACCCCTTGCGGCCCACGCCAGGGCGGAGAGAGGGGGGTGGGTGGAGAGGGTGGGGTAGGGTGGAGGTGGGGGTTGAAAAGGTTTTTACACCGCTAGAGTATTTGTTTTAAAGACGACACAAACACTCACACAAAATAAACAAAGTCAAACTCTGTCTGAACATCCAAATGGTTTTCAATTTATTTGCCAGGCACTGGAGAGAGAGAGAGAGAGAGTGAGAGAGAGTGAGAGAGAGTGAGAGAGAGCGAGAGAACGAGCGAGAGAGAGCGAGCAAGAGAGAATAGAGAGAGAGAGAGAGAGAGAAGCGGCCGGTGACATTTATGCGATAGTTCAATCTGCGAACATCCACATCCCGTTTTAACAATCTGATGGAAACAACTTGTTCTCCATCCTGCCCTCGACCCTAAGCTCTTTTTTAACAGCTTTTCCATGGGGGGAACCGCCACTGCGTCCCCTCTAAACCCCAAGGAGGGCCGCCAGGAGACGCAGGGGTTGAGTGGAACGGGAGACGAGCGGGCCCCCATTAGACCGGGGGGGGCTCCCAGTGTGGCGGTAAAAGCTTGGTGGGCTTCCATTCCCTTTCCAACCGTAAAGCGGAAAGGACCCGGTCGACCTCGGTCAAGACAGATGTCCCCCCCGTTACCCCCACCCCCTGCGTAGCGCCTGGTCACATCGCTACTCTGAGGGACGGAGCGTCCTCGCGTGACACCGGTGGTCCTTACGATTTTTGGCGAAGCAGAACGAACATTGCTGAGTCGTGCTTTATTTTTATGCGTATAACCGGCTATCAGAGATGAGCTCGCCTCAGTGGGATGATTGCCCGTTTGAGGGCCATAAAGTACGTTCTGTAGTTCATCAGAGTTCGATTGTATTGTGTTTTGATGGTAGGTCGCTTGCGATAAAAGCGTCTGCTAAAACTACTAAATGTAAAAGGGGTTTATAGAGATTGTAGGAAAATGCTGTATTTAAAAACTATCATTCTACGTTTGTCCATTTGCTCTGAGTGCTGCTCAATCAAAGTCTGACGAGGACTTTGGTTTGATAGGGGGGAGGTGGAGGTGGAGGTACAATACAGAAACAAACCAGTTATGTTGAGCATAATGAAGGAATCAACCAAACACCTGTAGAAAGCCGGTAGCACTGATTGCAATGGTGGTAATTGTGTTTTTGCACATATTATGGATTAATATTCATTGGATGATAAAAGCCTTTGGTAAAGAGTATGAATATGGCAAGCCAATTATTATAATTTTTTGTACATTTGGACCAAACTAACCGAGGCAATAACAAGGGACATTTACATATAGAACAAATACTCACAAGCTCAACTGATGAAAAAAGCATCCACTCAAGTAATGAGTGTGAAAGTGAAATTCAAATGGTTGTCTCCTTTGCTGGGGACTTTGTATTTTGAAGATTTTATTAAATTTGTGTTGAATGGTTGAGATGATGGTCAGGATTCTAGACTGAAAACTCCTAGTAGGGAACTAAAATTCAATAGTAAAATAGAGGACCAGCTGCTTAATGTGATTGTTCGTCGTCATTTCAGCAACAGAATTACCTCCATTTTGACGTTAGACATTAACAAATCACAACTTTCTTTGTTAGAAGAAAGAATGCTCTCTTACGAAATTACGAGTTAACCTAGCTTTGTCTGTAAGTGTGGAAAGTTAGCACAAAGTGAGCATAGCCCGTCTTTAAAGTCTTTACCTGGGTGCGATAGGCAGTGAAGTGGGAATTGGTCGGCACTGGGATGACTCAAACTGTTCTTCTCCACTTTGACGCAGTAGAGCAGAGCCATAACTGCAGGAACAACAGACCCTTATTACATTATCTCTGCAGACTGTAAACCAAACCACCGCCACTGTGAGGTTTCTGCACGCAAACCAACGTTCGAGTGATGCGGTGACCTGTGCATCGTGTGAGTGCGTGCACTGCCACGTCAGGGGCGAACACAGCATTCATTCTCACGGGACCCTAACAATTACGCCAGGTAAACACGATCAAACAATTCTAATCAAGCAAAGATTCAATTAGGGGGAAATACGTATGTGAAAAAGAAAACGAGTTTACAAGTCGATTCCAGACTGTAAAAAACTTTAAACACACACCCCCCCCTTCTCGAATACCATACCTGTACTGTATACGAAACATTACTGGATATGCACACCGTACGTAAACACTGTAAATTGGTAGTCTCTGTGTTTGTTTCTGTGTGAGCTTAGTCGTTACACACCTGTGTGGCCCTGTACACGCGTCTAGGCTTCTTGACGTCACCATTGATCTGATGAACACAAGACACACGCATCTGAGCCGCGGCGAAGAGTTGATTACCTCCGTGTGGCACAGTCAGAGCTGACGACGTCTGGTCAACGCGGCTGGCCTGCTGGGGAATTGGCCATTCCCGGATCAGAAGTGACACCCGGGTCGTCACAACTGAAACTCCCCCATGTTTCTTGATGTTGTGTTTGATCATTCGGTGTATGTGCGTGTGTTCCCTCACTTTCCTTGCCAGGGCCCCCCTTGCGATCATTGACATGAAAGTGCATCATATATGGTTTCATAAACAGCATAATGCTCCATTTGATTTACTCAAATGAAGTGTTCACACGTTGACAGACTACCCTGGTTATACCACACTGACTTTTATCGTCTGGAGTAACGGGCAGATGGATTCAACTTCAATGCGGCATAATGGAATGAAATTAAGTGAAAAAGATAAGCACAAATTTCATCACTTATCCATCTATCTATCTATCTATCTATCTATCTATCTATCTATCTATCTTTGTGTGTGTTTGTGTGTGTGTGTGTGTGTGTGTGTGTGTGTGTGTGTGTGTGTGTGTGTGTGTGTGTCTGTGTGTGTGTGTGTGTGTGTGTGTGTGTGTGTGTGTGTGTGTCTGTGTGTGTGTGTGTGTGTGTGTGTGTGTGTGTGTGTGTGTGTCTGTGTACAGAGCTGAAAGGAAACAGGAAGTGTGTAAAAATAGGACGGGACGGGGAGGGGACGGAGGGGACGGGAGGGCTCACATACTCCTGTGAGCACACGTACATCTGGTGATGTTGTGAAAGTGGGAGAATCACCCTGGAAACGGGAACCGTGTTGTGGACTCTGACTGTGATTTTAATGTTGTATCAAACAGAGTCAATGATTAAGAGCCAGAAAAAAAAAAAGATTTTAATGTGAAAGAATATATGTCATTATAATGTCATTATAAACACTACATAACATCTCCCACTTCAATTACTCTTGGGAAATGGTAAATATGTGATAATAATTCAGAAAAAATATTAACCAAATAATGTAGACAGAAAGTCAATGCGCATGTTAATTAGTATGCAAAGCAAGCAGACAACCTCCAAACCTGACCCAATTAAATCATAAATAACAAAATTTAACAAGTAATATCGTCATTCATTATTTTACAATCTCAACTGCTCGTTTGAAATCAAATCAAATTCAACCTACAGTGTGTCCCTTCCTGCATTACAATTATTTGGATTCATTAGATTATTAGATTCATTAGATTCAGTAGATTCATTCACTAGAATGAGAATTCATGTCTTATAAATAGATCCAAACATCCAAACACACAAACAAATGACAACAACGACGAGAAAAACATTGCATCACACCCTGGCGCACAACCCACTAGATACTGGAATGAACACGCGTCGCGTCTCGCGCGGCGCCTCTGATGTTCAGCCGTCACATCGGCATGCGCGTGTGAACAGATGCACACCCACAGCCACTCATTCACTCAGTGTCTCACCACCCTTGAACCAGCCTACCACCAGCCTACCACCAGCCTACCACCAGCCTACCACCAGCCTGCTACCAGCCAGCCACCAGCCTACCACCACCCCACCGCTGGCACATGCCAAAGCCCTTAGAGCCTGACTGGCTTGTGCAAAAGGCATTAACCGCGGCCCGGCCCAATAAAAGGTTATTTATAGGCCCCCGCGGCCTTGTAGTTTGTCTTTGCTCAAACCCCAGAGCAGAAATGAAGACACTGACTGCCCTGCCATAGACAACACATACGCATGCTGCTGGCCCATCCACCCCTCCCCAACCCCCAAGGCCTGGATGCCCAAGCATATAAGAGCTTCCTGTAACCCAGTCTCTCTCTCTCTCTCTCTCTCTCTCTCTCTCTCTCTCTCTCTCTCTCTCTCTCTCGACCACATGAAAGCTAAAATACGTATTAAAAAACATTAAGCGGATAACAATTCTGCGGTTGGGATGGAGCAGAATAGGTGCCCTCGACGCACACACACACACAAAAATTGTGATGTCATGTCGGGGGAAGTGTGTAACGTTGTTAAAATGGACAATTTAGTGACACCACACTTGCGACATGGCACAAGAATGGGCCACCGTGTCTTGTTAAAATGGAAATATAGAGATGAGCAAAGGGAAAATAAACTAAATGTCCTGGTGGACGTGATAGCTTGAAGAAAACCCTGGGCACGACGATCACGTCAGAGTCGATCCTAACCAAACAAGAGTAACTTTGGAGAGGTACTACTCTGGATATGATCGTGGTCGTTCTTGAAACCATCTTCCATTTTATTCCATCCATCTCCATGAACTCCACAGCGAGAGAGAGAGAGAGAGAGAGAGAGAGAGAGAGAGAGAGAGTCAGTTTTTCGCGGTCGGAAGGTCCAGTTGCTTTCACTTTCAAAAGGGGACGAGAAACCCCCCCTATTAGCTCGCACAGGAACGCCTCGGCGTGGAGGGGGCTATCGCTACTTCCGCCTCTCAAAGTGAGTGAAATGAAAGCCTTTCCCCTCCCGTCGTGAACCGCGGGGCCTGCTCTCCCCCTCCACGACCACCCACACTCTCCACTGCAGCGAAGCGCTCTGCAAATGATTTGTTTCTTGTATTGTAGGATGATGTATAAATGTAATGTACAGCTATGTACCCGGTCAGGAGGTGAGGCTATTGATCTGTGGGAACATTGACATGTTCGGTTACACCGGTCTGGATACCGCACACAGTGTGTAGACAAGTCGTCCAAGTTCCACTGGGATGAATGTATACTCCTGTGAATGTGTGTGTGTGTGTCTGGGAAGTGTTATGTGACAGCTACTCACGATCACCCTGTGATTTGTGGTGATACACTCGCATCCCATATCACAGGGACACACATTGTGTTTGTGAGCATTGAGAGAATTGAGACCAGAGAAAGCAGGGGAATGTTGTTCCTAATAATTGTTGCACGCCCAGGTGGCTGCTGGGCTGGGCAAAACTGTGACACAAATGTTTGTTGTTGAGCATAGCGTCAGAAGTTGGGTCTTTGAATTCACTTTTCATTTAGCAGACACCTTTTTTCCGAAGCATCAGCACGTTTTAGATTCATGTCATTAAGGGGCCGGGATGCGGTGAGGGCATATCCCTCAAGGATGCAGTCATTGGGGATTGAACCTCTTGCCTTTCCACTGGGAGTTGAACCCCCTAGCCACTACACTATAGAGCATACATTTCATATCACATTTCATGTCATATATCTTCTCAAAACTTTCTCTTCTCTACTAAGTAATCCATCCCACATCCAGTACCTAGAATCCAGTACCAAGAATAAGGAGTGGACTCCATATATCATATATTTGAGCTCAGAGTGTTCACCAGCGTTCAGAATATCGCAAACATTTTTTCCGCACCACATCAACCACCACGTGTCTGAAAGTCAAGACGCTGTGGTCGTGTGACAGCAGAGTGTCAGAGAGAATGGGGCCGCATGAGTCATGTCCGAAGACTTCACGTTGAAATGTGTTTGAGGAACATTTGTGTTTAATTGTCGCTTTTAAAAGACCCATCTGTTTGTGCGTCTTGAATGACGGTTCTGTGCGGTCGCATGAAACAGACGGTCAACAACAAGGCACTGGGCATGACACTCGGGTTGGGGTGCAGGAGCGGCGTTTTACAAATATCTCTATGCGTTTGATGTGTTCTTTGCCTCATACCAACAGTTGCACTTTGAATAGCATGCATTTTGGAACAACTTAGAACAGAAGGTGAACATTAGACATCAAGGAATGTCTATGGCAGGGAAGAATGTGAGTGGCATACTCTAAAGATTGTGGTTAAAACATGACCTAACTTCTTATGCATAATGAACACTATTGAAATGCCCCTTATCTGCAATGATGACTGACCATAGCATGCCACTGAATCGCACACACACACACACACACACACACACACACACACACACACACATACATACACACACACACACTTACACACACACACCAGACAGATAGACTAGACAGACAGAAGATGGATGGATTTTGAATCATTTGTCATGACATCCAGGTACAATATGACCGATGACATGTGGGTGCATTAAAAAAAAATCCAGTGAGCTTTTTACTGTTAGACTTTGGAAACAGCAAATACTGCCACTCTGTGTTCCTAGACCAACGGTGCTATCTTAGAACGCCACCTATGTGTTCCAGCATCCTACTGCTGCACGACCACGTTGCATCGTCCTTACTTTATAAAAAATCGAAGTACACGTGTTTTTTTTCGAATATCAGTTAGTCATTGCGTCTTAAACACACGCGAACGGAAGCACGCACACATTTACGCACAAACAAACACACACGCACGCACGCACACACACACACACACACACACACACACACACACACACACACACACACACACACACACACACACACACACACACACACACACACACACACACATATATATATGTATGTATAACACGTGCAATCAGTCCACTGTGCACACTTGCGCTCCGTCGTGACGCGCGTCACGCTGCGTCAGTCGTCATAAATGGGCAGACACACACACACGCACACACACACACACACACACACACACACACACACACACACACACACACACACACACACACACACACACACACACACACGAGGTTAAAATAGTTGCGAAAGGTGCGAAATTCCCTCCGGCGCGGGGCAAAGGCCTACTGGCGCATTAATTTAGGGATTATATCCAATTTAGGGATTATATCCGTCCAGTAAAGAAGCTCCAACGTATATAATATATGTTATATAATGTATAATGGCCGTTAAGGGCATTGTGCTGGAGACCACTCAGTCCATAAGCTCTGATAACCGCTGAATCAGTGGCACCAACTCAGATGGATCACTTCCCACGTAGATCAATCGTACGATGCACGATTTGGCGCACAAGTTGTGCGCTTGTGCATCAGCGATGGGTTTGGTGGAACTTTTCTGTGTTTTTAATCACACACTGTTGGCAGATCCCACTATCGGTTATATGGGGCTTGCTTTTCAGATATACATTTTGCGCAAAAAAAGTGCTATCTCACTAAAGGTTCAAATTGGACACGATTTTATGTTTATGGTTATACTAAATATAATCATGAATATAAATTCAAATATCGTGCAAATTGCCTTCGCAGAAAAGGCGGGAGAGCGCAAAGCCTGGCCTCGTATCACGACTAGACGGAGCTCTTTCTGTGGAAGGATCCGAGCGCAACGACCCCAGCTTCTTCTCACTCCCTGACATCTTCGCTTGGCATCTCCCAAAGTGGATGCCTTTCTTTGTCAATATTTTTCTTCAAATCTTTGAAAAACCACAGGGCGTTGGATTCAACCCACTGTCAGGGCTTCTCTTTCATGTCCTGAGAGGTCCAAAGGAGAGAGCAGGACTGGCTATATTTTGATAGTCTGTATCACGTTTCACCGAAAACCCCACAATGACAAGCACTTGTATCATTTAATGAATCACTGACATGACGTGCTCGGACGCAGGTAACGGGGTGTATGGGGGGGGGGGGGATTTGGCTGGGTACCACGAGGAGGCAGGGCCATTACGCAGGTTACCGTGACGTCACCCCACCGGCTATAAAGCGTTTGAGTAGTAATTCAACTTTAGAGTAACACTGGGAGCTTTGGAGTAAAGGACGGACGGACTGAGCGCATAACTCCACTGGCTGACTTAAGTGATACTATCCAGAGGATTGCCCCCATTATAGCTCTTTATATTTAAACTCTATCTCTCTCTCTCAACATGAACTTGTTGCATTTGGTGGCTTGTGGACTTGTTATCACCCTACTTTCAGTCAGGACGGGGGCGAAACCCATCACTCAAGCGCAACAAAAGGTAAGTCCTTGATTCGGCCAACCTGCCTGCAGCACTGACACATTATTACCAATTGCATTGAGTTTCGTTTGTCAGGCGACTTGATTTGTGTGATTTATGTTATCTCAAGTAAGTAACTTCATAGATTAATTCATGCGCCTACGCAAATTCTAGGGGTTTAGCTCCTATTTCCGCATGCAAGAAGTGAATTAGAAAAGAAAACTGATTTGATGCATTGGACATAGATAACAAACCAGTGCACTGCTGGTTTGCCACAATACTCGCGTTTCACAATAAGCTGCAGTAGAAACAGGTCTTTCTGCTGGATCAGTTGAGACGCTCAGCGCTCAGGGCGCCCTGAACGGAGATGAAGTCTCACGACGGCGACATGACGCGCCACACAACCAAATGCACTATTCATTGAAAAATTGGGAATATTTTTCATGCATTCCTGCAGATATTTGCTGTTGGGCATGTTTTTTGAGCAGTGCGTTTCCATGCGTAAAATGGCATTACGCATGGAGATCGTGTACGCATTAAAGTCCCTCGTAATGTAATTATGAAGCTCTAAATGATGGTGATTGGAAATCTCCGAATTTCATATCTAACTTTGTTTTTGCGCTTTAAACGCAAACACACAATTGATGTTTGTGCGAATGTGTTAATGGATACAGAAGGCTACATGGTGTTCATTTTAAGACAAACGTTAGAAAGACGTGTGGGGGATTCAAGCATCTTTGTATTTGATTTATGCCAATATAACTCCAGATCAGCTAGATTGCGGGTACCTTCCACGGTTGTTAAAGTCAATGAAAAAAATGACATAGTAGGCCTACTATTTACATAATAGATATAGTAGGCCTACACGCAATCACCTATGTGATAATCCCATTTCGGTTTTCAAACAGGCTATAATGAAACCATGAACGGTGCGCAAACCTCAGCAACTCACTCAAGCAGGTTGTGAACTGCCTGAATCCATCCATCGCTTGATACCCATGCTGAATGATGCTTCTCTTGAGAATATACATAGGTCTGGATATTTATTTATTTATTCATCTCTGTGGCAGAGTCTAAAAAATTTACTGGGCGAGGAGCTGGCGGAGTTTATGGAGTCGGAGGAGCGGGAGAGGAGACTGGAGAACGTACGCTCTCGGTTACGCTTACTACGGGACCTGCGCATGGACACGCGCGCCAGAGGGATGTGGGCGCGCCTCCTGAACGACCAGCCCCCCCCGAGGAGACACAAGTCGGGCACCAAGAAAGCAGGCTCCACGGCCCGGAGCGGCTGCTTCGGACACAAGATGGACAGGATAGGCACCATCAGCGGCATGGGCTGCTAGGGGCAGAGCAGAAGACAGTGTTTGTAAGTAAGCTTTTTTGACAACTGTTTTTTTTTGTTATTATAATAGTGTTCACAAGCAAAATGTGGAAAGCAAAAGCTAGAGAGAAAGTGAGCGAGAGATAGAGACACAGAGAGAGAGGGAAGAGAGGGAGAAGAGAGAGAGGGAGAGAGAAGAGAGAGAGGGAGAAGAGAGAGAGGGATAGAGAAGAGAGGGAGAGAAGAGAGAGAGAGGAGAAAGAGAGACATTTCAATTGGAAATCATATGGTTCATTTATTCAAGTAAACACAGTAGCAGAGCCAAGAGGAAGCATGGGCAGACTGGCTTCTCATGATGAGGTCAGCTGCAGCAGTCTGGGTCTTTCGGGGGAAATTGATACAAGGAACAACATACGACTCTGTGTGTGTCTGTGTGCGCGTCTGCGAGTGTGTCTGTGTATGTGCATGTGTGAGTGTGTACATGGGCGTGTGTCTGTGTGTGTGTCTGTGTGTGTGTTAGTGTGTATGTGTTAGTCTGTGTGTGTATATGTGCCTGTGCACATGTGTGCGTGTGTGTGTGTGTGTATATATGCCTGTGTGTGTGTGTGTGTGTGTGTGTGTGCGTGTGTATGTCTCCACGCTATGGTGATACCTGTATCCAATACAAACTGGTTACCATAAGAGCAGGGTTGGAGGGCTGGTGATTCAGTTTCTCGGCGGTGAATTCTGGTGTTCTTGAGTGAGAGGCGCTCGAACACTGCTCACGAACCAGGGAGGGAAGGGGGCTGCAGTCGTTCTGCGAGGGGTGGACGTGGGAGTTTCAGAGTGCTTTGAGTGGCGTCTGAGCGGGGACATGGCGAGTATAGGAGTGAGTTGTAAATCACTGTAGGGTACAAAAGGTCAGGAAATCCCTTTTCTTTACTTCTTATTTAAAAAGGCCACTGGCGTCCTAGTGGCATGCAGGAGGCCTGACAGGGACTTGGAACGCCTGGACTCAGTCTTTTGTGGTCGTATGGCTCAACTAATAAGTGTTGGTAACAGGAGAGGGTGTGATCTTTTTGCTGACAAATGATGCCGTTCAAAATATTTGGCTTGCAATTACAGCCTCCAACAAGTCAGCCTGCTAAGTGTATGTGTGACTGTGTGACTGTGTGTGTGTGTGTGTGTGTGTGTGTGTGTGTGTGTGTGTGTGTGTGTGTGTGTGTGTGTGTGTGTGTGTGTGTGTGTGTGTGTGTGTGTGTGAGAGAGAGTAAAAAAAAGTGTTAAGAAAAAAGGCATACACAGTGAATGTCTTCCAAAACATCACAGCTGTGAATTTAGGAGCTGTGAGTGAGTGAGTGAGTGAGTAAAGTAAATCGCTGTTAACCTAAACTCTTCTTTGTCTCTCTTCCCAGAACTCTAGACGATGGGAAGGAACAATGTGGACTCCGTTTGTTCCCGCCTGAGGGGGAAAAAAAATTATCATCAAGAAAGACGACGGATATTTGGTACGAAAACGCCATGACCAGCATAAAGGAGGACTGAGATGACAGTGCTACTATCCTGCATATATCTATAAATATATACAAAAATATATATGTTACACATACACAACCAGCTCATTACACAAAGAAAAGAACCACGAGACAACAGACCACGGTGTAAAAAAAACTAAACTACAAAACCGCAAAAGCTGTATATTGTTGCTGCTGTACATTCATGTACTTCTTCCCTCCCCACACATGCATAAATGTATTTATGTTTAAAAAAACTATTTATATGTTTATAAAAAGAGATATTTATAATATGTTTTATTTATGTAACATTTTGAAAATGGATGCAAACTGCAGGTCTTTGTTTGTAATCTGTTCGTAACTTTTTTTCCTTTTGTCTCCAATAGTTGTAAATGTTTTCAAAATGATAAAAGAACATTCCATGTGCACTTAAAAGTTTCCTTTTAACTTTTTGCTATCATTACAACATTTTAGTTGCTGTATTCTAGCAGGCATGCACTATCCGCTAAATGTATTGCAAATCATCTCTGCAGGTCTAACAAACTATCTAGTTGGATGGGATGGTGTTACAAGGGGTAAAATTAACTTTGAAAAGGTGACAACATTATTACTATACCTTACAAACAGTAACTATCCATTTTATAGGAGATTAAAAGGCATTTGAAGTAGTTAAGTAGGCCTACAATAGACAGACTTTAGGATTGGATATGGAACATTACCCACACCTATAAAATCTCAATTGCTCCGCAGAATCCCTTTCCCACATGATGAGTGAAACAAACTAGAATGTGAGGCTCAAACCAAGTAGACCTAGCTCATTACATTACACATCATTTGGAGTAGACCTACCAGTATAAACAGTGAACAACAAATCCTTTATGTCCCAGCCATGGCCTTAAAGTCATATTGTTATATTTATATAGACAACTGAAAGTAAGGTTTTGCTTTACTTCAGAGAAATCACAAGTTGTTACATTGATTAAAAATGAATAAACAGAACGCATTGAGATAAGGCTTTTCACCACTAGAGGGCAGCACCATGCTGAGAAAAACACGTGTCGACCAGACACCTGTTACACCCTCCCTTATGTAGTCTATAACACACTACTAATTGTGTTTCGATCAGTGATTAGTGTGTACAACCATCCATGGTGGTCAATATTATTTTATTTCATTTTTTTTATTTTCACACTATGCGATCAATGACAAATCTATCCATTAGATGCTTTGCAGTAAAGCTGTTTGAATATTTGGCTCACATGGTCAATATCTACACCATCATTGTAGCCACATTGTAAACTTCATTAGCATTGGAAGCCATTTGTAGGCCTACAGACAATAGCTTGTGGCCTTGCAAAGGTAAATGAGTAACGCTCTGTTACCTTGCAACATGAGTGACCTCTTGGCATGGAGCATGGATTAGAATGCATGAGTAGATTAGCATTGCCCTTCCCAACTATCTGCCCCATGTATTTGAAAAGTTTAACAAAACTGTTTATTTTACTCTGAAACTCTTTGGGTCCATTGATGTATTGTACGTTTTGGACAATATGCCGGGAAGTAGATTATCTGATGGCTAAATATTACTAAAATGCAGAAATGTCTCCACCTTCAGGACGTTATGTGACCCTCTGCCATTTATTAACTGAGATAAACGGGCAAATGAGGAAAAGAGCAGTAGAAATAAAACATGTTTAATAATGGAGCAAGCCAGCAGTATAATTACTTTATTTACAAAGTCTCACTACACGTGTTTGAATGTAATGTTTTTACACACAACCCTATCATATCCAGACAAAGTATTAGTAGGTCCTATCACCTATTCCAGTGTTGCAAGGGCAGTTCAGTCATGTAGCCTACGGCGAAAAACATCTCCACACTTTGATTGAAATTAATTTAAAGTTATGTTGTCCGTTAAACGTTCTCACTTCCCCTTAATATAATTTAAGGTTGAAAATGAAAATGTATTGAAATTAAACCACACCGCAGTGAGCTGAAGACACGCTTTTGGGCTCCGGGTACCCATATTCGGCACCCGGAGACGCCTGGTCGTCGCCATGACAACGACGGCCGCTCCGGGTGCCCATATTTGGCAAGCACCGCCAAATGCATGAAAAATACCTGTATATAATGATATATAAAGTATCCTCTGATCTAATAATCTATCTGAATTAGAATAATTAGAATAATTAGAAAAAAGGATTGGTTTTGGCGCTATTAATCCCATATCCGATAGGTATAGGGCATCTAAAAAGCAAAGATTTGCTAAATAATTGTGTTGAGTAAAAATAATCCAAAACCAATAGAATAGCTATTAAGCCGAGGTCACACAGGAGTCAACAACAAAACACGCCAAACAGTCCCAGGTTTTTACATTAGTCACTGAGAATACCATTGGTTTTCTCGTGACTGATTGAGGAAAATAAACGAAGGCACGTGAAGATCCATAATAATGTTTAATGTTTCCATTTGGTTTGCTGAGGAGATGTACATTTCACTCCCAGAGACGACCTAAAACATTATTTATTTACACGAAAGGGGTGTGGACAGTTCAACAGATGCACATGGTGCTGACCAAAAAACTGATGTTATTGTGTTGTGGCTCAACATTGAAACTCAATGACTGGAATCAAGCTAAAGTTTGTTTTTTTGACTTAAAATCAATAGCATTTGTGCTAATTGCACCAGGCTGATTGTTAAAAGCATCTGAATAAACTGGCGACCAGCCGAGGTCCTCGTAGACGCTCCTTCATTATGACGTCAAAAACAGCCCAACGTCAGAATCAGAACTCAAAAGCAATATAAACCGGACGGAACCAGATTTTTCTCGATTCTTCTTGAACCTCTCGAGTGACAGGTAGGCAAATGTCCTCATCTAGTAAAATAATTATCCTATTGAATATTTTTGATATTTAAATATCCTATAACTAACTTATGATAGTGGTATCGTGTTGTGTGTATGCTGTGTATTATGTAAGCTGATACGTGTTCAATAAAAGTTGCACAAAAGTCGGACAGCCTAAGTTTCTTCAGCGTTGTAATTTCGTTTGTAACTATAATCCCAAATGTTTTGCCCTCTCTTTCCTACAGGCTAGAATTCTTGAATTTACCGCAAATTCAAATAGGCTTACCACGATGGATAACTACGAAGTATTGGGACTTCTTGGCGCCGGGGGCTTCGGCCAGGTCGTCAAGTGCAAACAAATCTCTTCTGGTCACCATTACGCCTTGAAGAGATTCAACCCAATGGATGATATGCAGTACATCTTCCAGAGGGAACTCGTGCCTCTGTCGGTAAGGATCTCTAGCCCCACCCAGTGTTAGGGGCCTCAACTACAGACCGTTGTGGGGCCCCACCTAGTGTTAGGGGCCTCAACTACAGACCGTTGTGGGGCCCCACCTAGTGTTATGGGCCTCTACTACAGACCGTAGTGGGGGCCCCACCTAGTGTTAGGGGCCGAAACTACAGACCGTAGTACGGTCTATAGTACGGTGGACAGACCGTAGTGGGTCAGACTTTTGAAAGCAACCCTAAAATATTATATTATTATATTTCTCTCTCTCTCTGTATGTATTATATATATATATATATATATTAGGCCTGGGCAATAAAACAACAAATTATCGTATCGTAATAGACTTTTGATCAATATCAATATAAAACATGTTCAATATATATCGATAAGAGACTGGACCACTGAATCTAGCAGCTGGGCTTGTTACACAAACACGGTTCCATACTTATTTACAATATTTGAGTGTTTTTCATTGTTGTATCGACATTGGAATATTTATCAATGAAGAACAGTGGAAGGTTGTGTTAAATGTTTAAATCCAGCATGGTAATTCCTAGTCTTTTTAGGTCATTAAAATTATCGATAATAGTTATCGATATCGATCAATATGATCAAGTTATATCGTGATATGTCTTTCAACCATATCGCCCAGGCCTAATATACTGTATATATATATATACAGGGATGCAAACAGCGCGCTTTTCGGCGGCTGCCGCTTTTTTCACGGCTGTTTGGGTGACTTGTGTGAATCGTGTAGATCCGATGAGTTGTTTTTGTTTTTTTGGGGGGGGGGGGGAGTCTGGGAGGGTCTGAGGGTCTGATTATAATTTCATCAACAGTAATTCTGTATTGCATCTACCGTTGATGCAATACAGAATTACTGTTGATGAAATTATAATCAGACCCTCAGACCCTCCCAGACCCCCCCCCCCCCCGCAAAAAAAAACTCATCGGATCTACACGATTCACACAAGTCACCCAAACAGCCGTGAAAAAAGCGGCAGCCGCCGAAAAGCGCGCTGTTTGCATCCCTGGTGTGTGTGTGTGTGTGTGTGTGTGTGTGTGTGTGTGTGTGTTGAAGACTAGTTAAACAAAATTAACGTTTTTTGGATTTTCATTTTAAGAATTTCAGTTTGCACTTTGTCTGTGTATAGGGTGGGCCGGGGATGGCAGAGGTTGGTGGAAATCAAAAATGTCATTATTTGATATTTGCTGCGGGGGCGTGGGCTTCGAAAATCTCTCTCTTTTTTGACCATAGGTCTGTTTGCATCCCTGATATATTACTGTTCGCAATGACACCTGAATTTCGAAATTATTTGAGTATATGTATAGTATATATGCAGTATATGCATAACATTTACATACGATTTGTTGTATCGTATACATGCAAGAGTTGTGAATGAGAAGATGACTAAATCCAGTGCTCGCCAACACCTGCACCACCTCTCCCCTGGTGAACAGGTGTTGAAGCACGAGAACATCGTGGTGCTGCTGGAGGTGTTCACCCACCAAGGCAATCTGATGGCCATCTTCGAGCTGCTGGATCACACCATCATGGATGAGCTGGATCAGAAGGAGCATGCCCTAGACAGCCTGGTCATCAGGAAGTACACTTTCCAGATGCTGAGGGCCTTGGAGTTTGTTCACAATCACCACGTAAATATGCATTTCAAATCAACTTAATGCAAGAGGCCCAAAATGCAAGCGACTTTTTTGAACCTCGACTTCAAAACGTTCCGTTTGTGTTTTCAACCAGATCATCCACCGAGACATCAAGCCTGACAACATGCTGGTGTCGCGTTCGGGAGTGGTGAAACTGGCGGACTTCGGCTGTGCTCGGCTGTCGGGCGGTGCTTCCCTGCCGCGGACGTCCTGTGAAGGCACTCTGTGGTACATGGCTCCAGAGGTCCTGGTCAAGGACCCCAGCTACAGCATGTGAGCATCCTCAAACAGAGGGCACTTGACTACTGCTACTCCTCCTCTGTTCACCTCACTGTCCCCTCTGCCCGTCTCACCATGATGGGGAGCAGGGCCTTCAGCCGCTCTGCTCCCCTGCTCTGGAATGCACTACCCCCTGACATCCGCAACACTGACTCCATATCCCAGTTTTAAATCAAAGCTCAAAGCTCACCTTTTCAAATCTGCTTACCCCTCTCGATCTTCCCTTTACACATCATCACATCACCATTACCCATTGTCCACTTTATTTTAACTGTTTTTATTTTTTGTTTTTATTTCTATTGTTTCTTGTGTATCTGTTTCTGATTTTATATCTGTTTTTCTAATGTACGGTGTCCTTGAGAGCCATGAAAGGCGCCTATAAAAATGTATTATTATTATTATTACAGCTGCATGGCTCTCGTTGGTTTGAGCTGTGTTTAGCACTGCTACTGCATCATGGTTCGTTCTGCTTTTTCTTTTAGACCTGTTGATGTGTGGGCCCTTGGATGCACCATCGCATTCATGGCCACTGGGAAGCCCCTCCTCATGGATAACACATTTAGGGGTCAGATCGAGGAGGTGATCATGAAAGTCGGTAAGTACTCCTCCCTCCTTTATTATACATCATCATCCTTCATATTCGTCATCATGTACTGTTACAACCCTCTTTAGTTTGACTTGAAAGATTACCTACACAGGCAGTTGGCCTACGTTTGCAGCGTTTCTCTGATTTGCTGTTCTAACATCCAAACGTACAATAAAATATATATATATATATATTCATGATGCAATAAGTGTCCTGTCACAGGACACTCATTTCTATTCCTGTCATTTGCTGTTTTAACCCCCACATTTCCCCACCAGGGCCTCTGACTGACCTCCAAGAGCAGCAGTATTTTGCTGGCCAGCGATACCCTGTGAAGCCGCTGCCCACAGGGAATCCTCCCAGCGACCTGTTGGAGAAGTACAACAGCTCAGAACCCCTGCTGGCTCAACTCATGGAGGTAAGTGGGGTGTTTGTAGCTGTACAGCCTTCAGGTGGACTGCTCATGTCTATGGTTAACCAGTTCCCTCTGGAACAATTCCGTCTTTAATTGGAGTTGAGGAGACACTGTTACCGAGAACCTGTCAGTGTGGACCTTACATGTTGTTACCGTGTTTTCATCCATCTCCCCAAGAGATAACTCTTTGTTTTTGTGTGTGTCTGTTTCAGGCATGTCTGACGATCGATCCAGTGGACAGGTGGAGCTGCTCCAAGCTGCTTAGACACCCCTACTTCACTGCAGATCATTTCTGTGAGAGGTGAGACATCTCTGTTATGGGTCCTAATGACAGAGTGTGCATAGTGAGGGTGAAGTGGGTGGGTTAGTGAACAAATGTTGGTTATCTCAGTCATTGATTTCTAGTAGGTCTAATATGGTCTAATATCACCTGTATAGCTTCAGCAAGGAGCTCAAGGAGATGGTCGCCCAGGATCAGTCCTCTGCCCTCATGGTTGATCAGGACCAGTCTGAGAACCAAGGGAGTCAGGAAACGGGCACTCTGCTTGACTTGTCCTCAGCTACCCCAGTACGACTCAGCATAAACACAGCCAAACACAGCTTTCAGGAGGACTATTGAAGTGTGTGGTCATTCTTTAAAACTAATCACGTTCACGTTCTTTAGCGGCCACCGATTGGAATGTCAGTGGAGGAAGAACGCTACAGTCCTGGGGCGAAGATCGCCTGGGATAGCGATGACGAGGACATGGTGATGGCTGGATGCATCCCTTGTGAGTAACCCTTACCCTAACCCTTGTTGTGTTGCAGTTGATACCCATTGATATTTTCACTGGTTAACAATTTTCAACCCAAATCCACTTTTAGTTAATAATAATAATGATACTTTTTTTTTTTTTTTTTTTAAGGTACCCAAGGAAACTGTACAAATAAAGTGCATATAGTCAATGAAAGTACATACATAGTCAATAGCAGTCACACACATGATCAGATAACATTGACAATATAGACATATTGTCAGTATTGAATGGATTGATATTGTTGATGTTGTGTACATGTTCTTCAATGAGATACATGTGCAGATGTTGACCATGTTGCTCCCACTTTATCTTCCCAGGGACTACGCGGAAGGCCAAGACGGAGAAACCCAAGGGGAAGGGCATAAGAAACATCCTTCGACGCGCCATCGGAGCATTCCGGCGGCGGTTCCTTTCCCACGTCACCCCGATGGAGTAGGGGCGGGGGGTCGGGTTAGGGGGGCCCAGCATGCCAGGTGACAGGCCAGCTGAGGAGGAGAGGAGGCGGGACTCTTATTCACCCCAGGCTACCTGAGAAGTCCAGATTGGATGATCGGAGGCTACGACGGGCAGGTAGGAGCAGAGGTGAAGGCACACTCTGGGACAGGGCAGCACAGTTAGGGATCAGATTGAGGAGGTTATCATGAAAGTGGATAGGTAGTCTTTCCCACTTTATTATTTCTGTTATTTACTGTATCGACCCTTTTTAGCTAGTAAAGATCGGCTAACAGGCAGTCGGCCTACATTTGCAGTGTTTGAAATGTTTTTTTATAACAAAATAGACAGATGGCTATAGCTAACATTTAATGCTGGTTATGCAAATAGCTTTTCATTTGCAAACAATTTCTATCGAAATTTAGTGGTGGATAAAAATAATTAATATTGTCATATTCATATTCAAACAAGTCCGACAGCCAGCACATACTAAAGACATACGTACAATCCAAAATATATATATTCATGATGCAATATATGTATTCTCCCTAGACTCCCTAGAGTTCACTCTTCCTTATTCTACCATTCTCTGTTGTTTCATCCAAATAGATGAGCAGTGCAGAGCACCGCAGAGACTCGCCCGAACCCTCTGAGACCCCGTCAGCTCTCCCTGCCAACGCCCTGCCTGAACGGCTCCTCCTACTTGGCCTACATGAGGATGGTGATGAGTGGATGCTTCCTGTGTGAGTAACCCTTACCTTAACCCTTGTTGTGTTGCAGTTGACTGGATTGATATTGTTGAAGTACATGTTCTTCAATGAGATACATGTGCAGATGTTGACCATGTTGGTCCCACCATGTCTTCCCAGGGACTAGGCACCACCTACGGCCGGCCTCCTGAACGGCTCCTCCCAGGTCGCAAGCCTCCTGAACGGCTCTGTCTCCATCTGGAGATCGATCCAGTGGACAGGTGGAGCTGCTCCAAGATGCTTGGACACTACCTCACTGTAGATCATTTGATCATTCGATCATTTCACCCATGAGAGGTGAGACATCATCTGTTATGGGTCCTAATGACAGAGTGTGCATAGTGAGGGTAAAGTGGGTGGGTTAGTGAACCAATGTTGGTTATCTTAGTCATTGTTTTTGTAGTAGTCACATAATAGTTGTCTCCCTGGTTTTGTACCAAGTGTTGCATTAATGTTTCTGTTATCACCTGTATAGCTTCAGCAAGGAGCTCCAGGAGATGGTCGACCAGGATCAGTCTGCCGCCCTCATGGTCCTGTGGTGGAGAATGCTGAGGATGACGAGGACATGGTGATGGGTGGATGCTTCTCGTGTGAGTAGCCCTTACCCTAACCCTTGTTGCGTTGCAGTTGATACCCATTGACATTTTCTCTGGTTAACAATTTTCAGTTCAAATCCACATTTAGTTAAATGGATTGATGTTGTTGAAGTGTATTTTCTTGTTTCTTCTTGTTCAATGAGATACATGTGCAGATGTTGACCATGTTGGTCCCACTTTATCTTCCCAGGGACTAGGCTCCTCCTACTTGGCCGGCCTCCTGAACGGCTCCTCCTACCTGGCCGGGCCCCTGAACGGCTCATCCTACCTGGCCGGCCTCCTGAACGCATTTGGCCGCCTGAATGGCTCCACCTACGTGGCCGCCCCCCCCATAAAGGCTCCTCCTACGAGGCTGGCCTCCTGAATGGCTTCTCCTACGTGGCCGCCCCCCCCATAAAGGCTCCTCCTACGAGGCTGGCCTCCTGAATGGCTCCTCCTACATCACCGGCCTCCTGAACGGCTCTGTCTCCGTCTGGAGATCGATCTAGTGGACAGGTGGAGCTGCTCCAAGATGCTTGGACACCCCTACTTCATCATTTCCATGAGAGGTGAGACAGCTCTGCTATGGGTCCTAATGACAGAGTGTGCATAGTGAGGGTGAAGTGGGTCGGTTAGTGAACAAATGTTGCTTATATTCATTCATTCTTTTTGTAGTAGTCGTATAATTAATTAATAATTATAATTAATGTTCCTGTTATCACCTGCATAGCTTCAGCAAGGAGTCGACCAGGATCAAGAACGGCTCCTCCTACGTCCTCTACCTCCTGAATGGCTCTGCCTACGTCCTCTACCTCCTGAACTGCTTCTCCTACGCCCTCTGCCTCCTGAATGGCTCCTTCTACGCCCTCTACCTCCTGAATGGCTCCTCCTATTTCGCCGGTCCTCAGAGCTATCCCAGCCACCTTTCCAGTCCCCAATTCATCCTTCAGAGCAGCTTTGCATGTCAGGTACTGACAGGCTACTGACATTCACCAACCGCTGCCTACGACACCTCCTAGGAAATCTACTGGCCCAACCTATTTTGTGAAATGCCAACCTATGGGAACTCAGGAAACAAGGAACAATGGAAAACCAAATTTGGAGGAGGGGGAAGGGGGGAATACCTAGAACCACCTGAGAAGAAGCACAGAACAGGAGAGAAGGGGGGAAGGGCTGTCGTGGCAACAACTGGATGGGAAGACACAAGACCGGAGAGGATGGAGGGGTTTCAGCAATGGCCTGTGCTCCCTAAGGAGCTTAAAGGCCTAACTTACTGACTAAGGGGCTGCTAAAGTATCATCAAGTGGGCGTGACAGATTTCCTCTGATTGCTTGACTCTTTGCCAAAGCCTACAACAAAATGTATTTGAATATGTATTTGTGTAATTATATATATATATATATATATATATATATATATATATATATATATATATATATATATATATATATAATTTTTCCCTTTTAATGTTGTTTTTTTTGTTTCATTTTTACAAATGATGTAAAACTTGTCCTGGTACTAGTACACATGGTTGATGGCCGCTTACACATGGCCGCTTTACAAACCACGTGGTGGAAGTAAACAGCTGTTATTTGTGACGAACAAGAACCTGAACTGAGAAAAATGATTGTGGGGATGTTGGTATATGAAGGCAATACCCTGAAGCAGTTATAACACATATTAACAAATTTGCTAACATGTGCCGGAAAAGTCGCTGCATCGTATCGAATTGAACCTGGGCTTTATATTAGAAATAGTAATGTATATAATCAAAACCTCATGTGTTCCCCATGCAGCAAGGGGGCAATGAAACCAAATGTGCATTGTGCAGACATGTGGGCGAGATGTGATTGGAGGGAAACGCGGTGTGGGCGGGGTTTTGGGAACGAGCTGAGAGCAGGCGCGTCTCCGGACTTTCTGTCTTTCTATTTGAATCTCCAACGTGGACCACGTGCATAACCATATAGTCACATGACTCTTTGCCAAAGCCTACATCAAGAGGTTTAATCTTTAAACATGTGTTGCAAAAAGCATGGATTTAAAATGTATTGGACAGTGAGTGCAGCAACCCTTTATACCAGAAGGACATGCTGGAAACAAACTAATGGAGATGCCTTTTAATTATTGTGTAATTTACTTTACTTGTGTTATTGTAATATATTCGAAAGTTTAATAAAACGATATTCGATTTTAATGTTGATTGATGTTTCATTGTTACAACTTACAACAAGTATAGTAAAACTCGTCCTAGTACATGTTAAATGGACTACTATTATAAAGTGCGCACGCAAAGCACTTGACAATATTGCCTAACTTTCACCCATTGATGCACATTCACACACCGACTGCTGGTTCAACCATGCAAGCGACAGCAGGCTCGACGGAACAGTTAACAGGGGTCTTGCTCAGGGACACCTGTGGACGCTCAACTAGCAGGAGCCGGGGATCGAACTAACAACCTTCTGGTTTTCAGCCAACCCGCCCTACTTCCTGAACCACATGCATGCTTCTAGCACATGCTTGAAACACATCGATTATGCACGCGCACATGGTTGATGGTCGCCAGCAAACCACGTGTTGGAAGTAAACAGCTGTTATTGGTGACGAACAACAACCTGAATTAAGAAAATTATTGTGGAAAATGTTGGTATATGAAGGCAAGATCCTTAAGCGGTCTTTATACATATCAACGAATTTGCATATCAAAATGTGCGGGAAAAGTCTCTGAATCGTTTATATGTATGTATGTATGTATGTATGTATGTAGAAATAATAATGTCTAAAAATTAAAGCATGTGTTCCCCATGCAAGCAGACCTAGGGGCAATGACACCAAATGCGCAGGCATGTGTGCGAGATGTGATTTGAGGAGAAGGCGGTGTGGGCGGGGTTTGGGGAGCGCGCTGAGAGCAGGGCAGTACTAAGCGCGTCTCCGGACTTTCTGTCTTTCTATCTGAATGCCCAACGAAGATAGCAGGACCACGTGCATTCACCTCAACCCATATAGTCACTATCGCCAAGTTAATTTCTAAAGGATCACCATGGTGAAGTTAGCAGCAAAGGTAAGGCTCATTCCACTTATTTATCGATCATTTATTGTAATGTTTTTAATGGGTGTATGCTGTGGGTTACGCTTGCAAAAAACGGCCTTGTCCCCTTAAGTTAATGCGTTGTGCAGTTTTTAAAGCTAAATCAGGGCATAGACATTTCGGACGTTATTATTGTTTTAATAAGCAATGTTTTATCAACCTGTCCATAGTACTAGTGGTGCACCGTGGTCCAAAGAGGCTCTTGTTACCACTGCTCGAAAACGACAATGAGGCCATAACGCACATTGAATGTGAACACTTTAACATGGCCCGATCAGCCATGTTGGATTTGGTTTCCCCCTTCGTGCTCTGCCAGGCCCTCAGTCCGCCGGCCCCGCAAAATGGCCTACATACGTTATGTCGACGCAGGGGTTTTGCTCTTAAAGTTCCTAAACCCGCTGATGCCCTGGGTTGTCTGATACAAATATGACTGGTGTCGTCTTAGTTTATCAACGTTGTTATAAAACCCGTTAATGTATTGTAATAAACGACACGTGTTGGTCGGCCTGCTAGTAGCACTAGCATCATCGTTACCTACGGGAAACAACGTTGTCCTTCCGGATATAATATATATATTTTAAACTGGCATATTCATTAAACGTGGCCCATGGTTGGAGATGGGTTGTTGTGCATTCGATTAATTAAAGAAGGCGTGGTGGTTGTAAGTGCAGATATAAATGCCTCTAAAAGGCACCATCCCTCGTGTGTTTTTAAAAAGCCTGGAGAGCTAACATGCTAGTTAGCTCAGGGTCCCCGTGTGCTCCACGTGGGTTTGGCGCGTGCGCCGAATGTCAGAGACGCACCTGAAACCACATCTAGGCAAGGCGAAGATGGACCATTAAGCCCCTTCCGTGTTTATTCATTTTCATGTCTTTCTTAATTTGTCCATGGCTTAATTTCGCATATTTTTTATTTACTTCAGGCCGCTAAAAAGGCGACACCAAAGAAGAAGGCACCCCCGCCCCCAAAGGAAGTGGAAGAGTCCAGTGAGGAGGAAGAGAGCAGCGAGGAGGAAGAGGCAAGTAGTGGGATTTGTGTCGGATTTGGGTAGTTTTTCGGTTAAATTTGCTTATACATGGTTTGACATGACAAAGCAGATTTTTTTTTTTAATACCGCCTCTTCTCCCCTAGGCTCCTCCACCAAAGGCAGTGAAGAAAGTGCCAGTCAAGGCCACCCCAGCTAAAAATGGCAAAGCAGCCCCCAAAGTAGAAGTCGAAGAGGATGACGACGAAGACGATTCTGGTAAATAAATGCATTTAAAAAAATAGTGAAGTGTGCCTTAATTTGACTTGGGTGCTGGTTGCAATCACTGCATGTCCATTGACGATGAATTTTACTTCTGTAGAGTCAGAAGAGGAGGCCCCCCCACCCAAGAAAACCCCTGTGAAGGCCAAAGCTGCCCCTGCAAAGAAGGAAGAATCTTCAGAGGAAGATGACGAAGATGATGGTAAGCACATTCATGGGCTCTATGAACTCCTGGGAGCGTCCGGATGTAAAGCACTTACAGGGTGGATTCAAAATCGATGTGATGGGTGCACGCATACCATTGTATTTTAAGTTACCCCTCCATTTCTTGGCATACACATGGTTGCTCAGTACTCGTGTATGTATGTTTGGAGGTAGAATAAAGCCAATGCTATGTCTTCGGTGCCGGCCTTGTCTCGTATGCCGGTTCTATCCTCAATCGCTGGTACATTCTTAGCCTGGACGTGTAAATTGTGATGATGACAATGAGCTCATTGACTCATCAAAACCCAACGTTCCAGATGAGTCTGAGGAAGAGGCCCCACCACCAAAGAAGGCCGCAGCGAAGCCAGCGGCAAAGGCCGCCCCTGCTGCTGAGGAGTCTGAGGAAGATGACGATGATGAGGATGGTGTGTATTCGTTCTCATTTAAGCACATTTGTAGTTATGAATACTTCTGCCCACTTTGTAACCAGCATGTGATGATCAACAAAGGGACTTAATTCTGACTTGTTTGTGAAGTCAACCTCTTTGAGTATTCTGACATTCTCTCGCTGGCAGAGTAAATGTTTGGTGGTCTGGGTTAATGGGTTACTAACATGACCCACCATTTGACCCTCAGAATCAGAGGAGGAGATGGACACCGCTCCAGCCCCTGCCAAGGCTAAGAAGGCTGGCATGGTGAAGGCCAAGGAGGAGTCTGAGGAGGAGGATGATGACGATGATGATGATGATGACGATGAAGATGATGAGGAAGAGGGTGAGTTTATGGCATGGCTGCAAATGATGGACCACTTGGCTTAGACCATATTCATTGGATCTGTTGGGTGAAGCTGAAATAAAAGTGGTTCTCTAGGCACTTCTGCAGTAATATACTCTTCGCATACTGAACTATGCAGGACAATGTCGCTAAATAAAATTTTGTTTTACAGAAGCACCAGCAGCTGGCAAAAGAAAGGCAGACAACAAAAAGGACACACCACCTGCCAAGAAGGCCAAGGCAACAGAAGGCGAAGGTAAGACTGAATCCCATACCATTTTTATTAGTAACATTTGACAGTCAGTGATGATCACAAGGGACTTAATACTGATATCTTTGATGTCACCTTTTATAAATGTTCTGAGTCTTGTCGGGACTCTCTTATCCCCTACACCACACTCAAACCAAGCTGACTTTTGCTGTTTCCTTCCTCTGCAGCCTTCTGCCTATTCGTGGGAAACTTGAATTCAGAGAAGGAGTTCGATGAGCTCAAGGATGCCCTGAGGACATTCTTCTCCAAGAAGAGCCTAGAGGTGGCAGACGTCAGGATAGGCGCCTCCAAGTATGTTTGAGTCAGCATGTTAAATGCTGGAGGGGGCGGTTACATGTTGAAACTGCCATGTGCCATGTTGAAACTGAATTATTTTCATTCCCTCCATTTCTTGGCATACACGTGGTTGCTCAGTACTCGTGTTTGTATGTTTGGAGGTAGAATAAAGCCAATGCTATGTCTTCGGTGCCGGCCTTGTCTCGTATGCCGGTTCTATCCTCAATCGCTGGTACATTGTTAGAAAGCCAGGGAATTCGTAGAACTGTGGCTAGTATGTGTAATTTCACCTAATTCAACATGAGCATAGATTTAGCTGGAGATTTTGTGTTTTCCCGAAAAGTTTAAAGCTTTCTCAAACATGATCTATATCTGGAGAAGGTGTATTGATGGTTTGTTGTCTTGCTCAAACAGGAGGTTCGGCTATGTAGATTTCACCTCTGAGGAGGACATGCAGAAGGCCATGGAGTTTAGTGGCAAGAAGGTTCTGGGTCAGGAGATCAAGCTAGACAAAGCCCGCAGCAAAGAAGCAGGCCCCGGGGACAAAAAAGGTAACTATTCATAGTACATCACTACTAGGTTTATATTGGGACTTTTGAAGCTGAATTATTGTCATTCCCTCCATTTCTTGGCAAACACGTGGTTGCTTAGTACTTGTGTTTGTATGTTTGGAGGTAGAATAAAGCCAATGCTATGTCTTCGGTGCCGGTGTTGTCTCATACACCGGTTCTATCCTCAATCGCTGGTACAGTCTCAGAACGCCAGGGAACCTGTAAAACCATGGACTGAGTTAGTTTAATTTGAAAGTAAATCAGTCTGCTCCACTAGTATTGCTGCCTTTGGGGAAGCCTGAATTAGTGTTATAGTAAAAGTTTGCTGACTTGCTGTTCTGTCCTTTCAGATAGGGACTCAAGGACACTGTTTGTGAAAAACCTTCCCTTCCACTGCACGGCTGATGACCTGAAGGAGGGCTTTGAGAGTGCCGTTGATATCAGAGTACCCGAAGGCCAGTCGGGTGGAAACAGAGGGTTAGTCTGTCCTCAGAGGACTGTTTATTTATTGACCATGTGGTGAATAGAAAAAAAGTCTGCCCCCTCCATTTCTTGGCATACATGCTGTTGCTCAGTACTCGTGTATGTATGTTTGGAGGTAGAATAAAGCCAATGCTATGTCTTCGGTGCCGGCGTTGTCTCATATGCCGGTTCTATCCTCAATCGCTGGTACATTCTTAGCTTGGAGTTTAGATGCATTTGACAACAAAAGTATATTGTATGTAGTCTTTCAAATTTCTAAACTGGCATGATTTTGTTGACAGAATTGCTTACATCGAGTTCAAGACGGAGGCGGAGGCTGATAGGATGCTGGAGGTGTCCCAGGGGGCAGAGGTCCAGGGACGTACCATCACAGTCGACTTCGTAGGAGAAAAGAGTCAGAGAGGCAAAATGGGCGCTGCAGGTAAGCATCAACCAGTTGTTTGGCGTCTTGACAACCACCATGGTACCACCGCAATCAAACATCACTTCTGATGCTCAAATTAGAATCTTGTGGTAGCTGGGACCCTGACCCCATAACCCCGCAGTGCTAATCGGCCTTCTACCCTTTCTCAGGAGGAGCAGCGCCATGCAAAACCTTGATGGTCAACAATCTTTCGTTCAATGCCACAGAAGATGCACTTCAAGCGACTTTCGAAAAGGCCACATCAATTAGAATTCCCCAGAACAATGGCAAACCCAAGGGGTAAGCAGAGTTCTTGTTCATAGTCAAAATAGTTCTTACATGCTTGCATCTTGGCATAACAGAACTGAACATATGGAAAATAATCGCCTGTATGAGGCAGCACGTTACTGCTGGCGCTGTTAAATGAATTGTCCCTTCCATTTCTTGGCATACACGTGGTTGTGCAGTATTCGTGTTTGGAGGTAGAATAAATTCAATGCTATGTTTTCGGTGCCGGCCTTGTCTCGTATGCCGGATCTATCCTCAATCGCTGGTACATGCTTAGAAGGCCAGGGAACTTGTAGAACCGTGGACTGAGTAGTTTAATTTGAAGTGTGCAAGTCAAACTAGTTAGGGTCTTGCATGCTTGACTCATGGTCTAACAGAAGCATACATAGGAAAAATAAATCTTAAGCCATTTATTTGCACATTTAATGGTTTATATCTAAAAGTTTGATTTAGAGCATGGTCTCCCTGACGCTCTCGATGTAGTGTAACTGACAGATACTTCTTTTCCCTGTGCAGCTTCGCCTTTGTGGACTTTGAAAACACGGAGGATGCAAAGGCAGCCTTGGAGGAGTTCAACAACACAGAAATCGAGGGGCGCATGGTCCGACTGGAGTTCTGCCAAAGCAGAGACGGAGGCCAAAACAAATCAGGTACATAACTTAAATTGAGATTTTAGAAAAATCTCAGGAAATTGGGATTAAAGCTAGTGTTGGTGTACCAGCCAGAGTAAGCTAGCTTGTACTTGACAGCCTTTGGTTGCTGAAATTCAATTAGACAAATTACACCAAATGAGTCTAAAATAAACTGCTTACCCTAGCTTTAAAACTGGCAATATAGGGGATGGATGTTCAGGCCTTGTTGGCGCTAGGCTAAATTTACATGTCTTGACCTATTCTGCTGTTCTACCCTCAGGTCCCACCAAAGTCCTGTTCGTCAAGGGTCTTTCTGAGGACACCACAGATGAGTCCCTGAGAGAGGCCTTCCAGGGAGCTGTAAGCTCTAGGGTGGTCACAGACAGAGAGACGGGAGCATCTAAATGGTACGTCATGAAGACCTGTTGGCCTCTGCCTTCACATCTTCTCGCAACCTCCCCATGTCAACTAATGGCGTGTCGGATTTTTAAAGAGAAGTAGATCAAGTCGCATTATATCAGGTGGCTCCCTAAACCTTTGTGGGAGTCACCAATGTCTGATGTGAAACAAAATCCACAGGAAGTTTATTTTATGGAAATGACTCATAATTATTAATCAATGTTAATGATTGATATTATATGGATTACATTTGAATAGAATGTAAAAAAAAAAAAAAAAAAAGAAGCTATCCACAGCTTTAATTGGTTCAACTTATTTGCAACTCGAGGTCGACGGATGAAACTAAACCGACTTCTTCTCCCCACCCGATAGCTTCGGTTTCGTGGACTTTGACACGGAGGACGACGCCAAGGCCGCCAAAGAGGCCATGGCGGAGGGAGAGGTCGACGGCACCAAGGTCACCCTCGACTACGCCCGGCCCAAGGGTGAGAGCGGCGGGTTCCGTGGCGGGCGCGGTGGCCGTGGAGGTGGAGGCTTTGGAGGTGGACGTGGAGGTGGAGGCTTTGGAGGTGGACGTGGGTTTGGTGGACGCGGTGGCGGCCGTGGAAGGGGCGGAGATAGAGGCGGCCGAGGGTTCGGTGGTCGCGGCGGTGGTGGATTCGGAGGTAGGCTTGGAACTTGATCTGCATCAGGGAATACAAAGTGTTTTTGCGGTTTAATGATTAAGTGAAAGATTGTGAGCTGACGCCGGTTGTCTTTATCTCCCCAGGTGGTAGAGGTCGTGGGGGCGGTGGAGGCTTCGGCAAGCCCCAGGGAAAGAAGATCAAGTTTGATGACTAAGCGTCTATTTTACTTGTTGAATGGACTCTGGTTTTCATCAGTTTTTAAGAGCCGTTGGACATTCCAGAAAGCATTGGTATATATTTAATTGTTGGTGGGCATTTCAACCCCCACCGCCACACCCCTCCACTCACCCTTCCCTCCATGGAGGGAGGGTGGTTAGCTCTCATTTATCGGCCTCTTTCAGCCCCCGGAAAGAGTTTTTCTGCTTTTTTTTGCTTTTTTTTCACCAATAGTACGATCATGAGTTGCTGCCCGCAAAGTTTCCCTGTCTTTTCAGATACACCTTGTACATTAAATGAACTGTATAATTTTGTTTTACCTTTTTGTGCGTGTTGTATCCCAACATTTTTGTTATATTTAGTTAAACTGTAGATGCAGGAATTTTACTGTGTAATGTGCAAGGAATTTTGTAACTGATGGAGAAGTTAGGACTTGTGATGTATGGGGTGTTTAGGCTCTTGTTGAAGAGTTTAATGAATTGTCGGGTGGCAGTCAATGAGTCTGGGCACTAGTCCATGATATTGCACAGATATGTAACATAAAATATTTGTAGTGCATTGACTAATTTTCCCATCTGAAAATGTAAAGGTTTTCACGTGATTAAACCCTTGTAAGTGGTGATTTTTAAATGTCTCAAGTTCTCATTGTTGTGAATACAGCGCGTCTGACCCAGATTACTTATTACTGAGCTTATTCTGGTGTAACATTTATCTAATTGCTTTTGCCCTCAATTCTGCCCTAGCCTTGAATAAACAATCCACTACAAGTGGAATGGTAATTAGTCTAGGGTTAGTAAAATGTATGAAATTGATCATTAGAAGGGTTCAACTTCACCTACATGTACTTGATTAAGTTTAAAAAAAAATGAAGAAAAAAATGGATGCTGCTAAATGGCCATGGTGCTGTAATGCCACTAGATGGCGCTGAGTAGTGCATTAACAGCGAATTCAGTTGTGTGTATACCGCTTGGTGATGTACCGTTACTGTCTACAACGCCCTAGTCTGTCAGTCGGTTCATTGTTTCAATAACATGTGGGTTATCACATAAGTCCCAGCCTAAAATTGTCAATTACTTATTGGTTAAGGGGCTATTTAAATGGTACGCAGATTAGTTTGGAAAAAATTAAATATTGAATGATGTCTCAAGTGCCAATACCTAATGTAAAAAGGCCTACAGCATGTTTAATAAAATGGAGCCCATCAGGACATGCAGAATCAGTTAAGGATCTAAACATTCTGTGTTGGCGTACTAATATGAGGCCTATTTTTATCTGCTCTTACGGACAGGAATACCATATTTCTGTCAAGAATTATTCTGATCGGGCTTCAAAATCACCATCAAATGAATCAGGCCTAGTCCACACACATTAAATGTAAACGTCTTAAATGCATTCAAACTTGAGTTTGGTTTTACAATTAAGTCACCCAAAATGCAGTCCCTGCTGTTCAGTAGTTTGTCCTGCTGTTGAACGGGCACAGAATTGGATCATTGCATTAAGCTTAATGTACTTGGCACGTCTTCCTGACCAATGTCAGTGGAGAATGGGGTGGGCTGTTTTTTAATGTAGACCCGATACCTGAACAGGGAGCTTTGTCCCAGAAGGTGCCTGCGCAGGAGCCACCACTGATGGCTTGGTGAATGCCATCACCACCCCCACTACTACCACCACCACCACCTACAGCCTAGTCCGGGGACAGAGATTGCAGATTATTCTGTCTCCCGTACAAAGTAACCTACATTTATTCACGCTTCCATGGATAGTACTCATGTCCGACTTGTTCATAGTCCGGTTATCAGAGAAATTATTAAATTGGTTAAGATCATCCAACAATTGAACGAGAACAGATAAAGGGGTGTGAAAATCACATTGTGGAGAGCGGTTGAGAAAATGCCACTGACGTAAAAAGAGCCCTATCCAACTATACTGCTTCAAGAGCACCCAACAATGGAGCTTTGTCCATGGCACGGTGTTCCAGAGCAGTACTTTGAAGTCCCATGCACATGCTCCTTTCTTCCACAGGTTTCAGAGAGCAGGAGGGAGGAAGGGAAAGAGGGAGAAAGACAGCTCTGCTCTGTCGTCTTATTCTAGGCACTGGCAAACAAAACTGGCTAAGTCCCCCTGCTGTCAGGACTTAGCCAGCCCCCAAAATGTCCCGAAACTAAGTCTAGAGAGTTGGATATGTGTAGCCCTAAATGGGTTTCAGTCTCAGAGGGCTTCACAGGCCGACATTATAGGACACACTACACTGTAAAGCCTGTAAAGAACACAGAGGATGGATTCCTACCAGAAATGTCTTGGAGAAGGGTTTTGAATGGGAAGACAAGGACATGAGGAATATACCATATGACATATAGAATAATTTTAGAATTCTCCTCTGGCTTTAGAGAATTAGTGTTATATTACCAATGTATGTGCAACTCATGAGGGTGAGTGAGTGGTAATTTTACCTGGTGAATGCCTTCTGGATACAGTGAGATACAGTATATGATCCTAATCGGCTAATCTATTTGTAAAGCTGAGCGCTTTACCAAAGCAAATACTGTTTTTTGTGTGCAAACTGGTCTTAAAGTAGAAGTTATCTTTATATTTCATACGAAAAGATCTTTGTCTTGTTGCTCAGAATGTCGTACCGAATACGACTTTATGGTCCAGCCTCTGCTGGAAATCTGCTTTTATCTTCACCTCAGAGACCTCCCGTTATGACTCTATATAGGCTCATAGAGCTATATGCATGCTGCTGTTAGTTTGAGTTGATTTGGTGATTAGTTAATTGGTGTGCAAGTTTATTTATTTATGAAATACATGTATTATAGCACATTTAAAACCCAACCCAATCATACTTGTGCACTACTGTACATTATCGTTGTCTGAAACAAAGGACCTTATGATTGTTTTTGATCCCGCATTTCCTGGCTCTTGAACAAGTCAACAAATGCTGAATCTCTGAGCAAATGTGACACCTCACTGTCGCCTAAACACAGCCTGTCCCCAACAGGACCATCTGTCTCTCGGGCTCCTTTCAAGTTTGTTGTCTTTTAAACAAGGGCATGGTTTCAGTATTTAGAGTGGTGTGCTGTAGGAGCCTCCGAACCAGAGGAACTCAGACTGCAGTTCAATAAACCTGGTGTTCATATTCACAGAGGGAGAAAATCTTTAATTAAAAACAGAGGAAATCAGTCATTAAAAACAATTTTTTTGATCTGTGGACCGTGATGCCAGCCGGGGTTGGGGTGTGCCTTTCTGACTTTTCAGTTAAATCCTCTACATCCCACCCATTGGCTACAGAACACTTTGCACTAGCACGTTTTTTGGAAAGCATTAAAGTTCAACCACTCCTTTCTCTTCTTATGGTTGACAGTTATAAGAGTGCTGTCACTACACAATGAGAACGTAAAAGTAACCTCAACCAATCCACCCATTAGCATCTCTTCTTTTGATGTTGTCCACAGGAAGAACAAATACACCCCCTCTACACTTGGTGTAAAGGGGTTGAACTCCGACCTTTGACCTCAAAGGGCTTTACCATGTTGTTGTCGACAGACCTGCGGCTGCCGGTCTGTGCGTGCACACAGAGGTGACCACCGGGTCATCCATCCATTTTGAGCTTTAGGAGCTAGCCAAATGATCAGCAGATGTGTAGCTTTAGGAGCTAGCCAAATGATCAGCAGATGTGTAGCTTTAGGAGCTAGCCAAATGATCAGCAGATGTGTAGCTTTAGGAGCTAGCCAAATGATCAGCAGATGTTTAGCTTTAGAAGCTAGCCAACTGATCAGCAGATGATTAGTTGTAGGAGCTAGCCAACTGATCTGCAGATGTACAGCTTTAGAAGCTAGCCAAATGATCAGCGGATGTTTAGCTGTAGGCGCTAACCAACTGATCAGCAGATGTATAGCTTTAGAAGCTAGCCAAACGGTCAGCAGATGTTTAGCTGTAGGAGATAGTGAACGATGAGTGGATGTGGATGCGGGATATGTTACATTTTCACACACCTGGACCCATAATGACAGGTTCACCTATGTGTCGCAGTGGCTGAGGTTGTGTGTTTTCCTCTGCTTGCAACGTTGACACTCGTGGGAAAAAAAAGTATTCCTAATGTTTGTTTCTGTTGGGTTTTAGGTTCCTTGTTCCTGGGCTCTAGGAGATAAAGGTTTTTTGAGGAAGCTTTAGGGAAACTGAAAACCTGTTTTTTATTGAAAGGGACAGAAGGGGTAATTTCTGAAAGAAAGGGTTAGAAACTTCTTGTGTGCATTCAAATTGGCTAGGTTTGCTTGGTTCAATGCAGGGGTTTCAGAATGTAGTATTTCAGAATGACCTCACGCTTGAGTGGAACAAAACACATTGCATTCTAAAACCTGTTTTCTTTAGATAACATTATTGATAATGACCTTAGACTGTGAATATGTTGCCTTTCATGTTGATCTTGACATAAGATAGTACAAATAAGTAAAATACGATATACTCTTTCATCTATATATATATAGATATAGATATATGTACATGTATGTGTATGTCAATATTGCCTATGTTTTCTACTTATTGTCCCACAAATGCTCTCCTAATCTGATCCCAGATGAAACTCTACACTAGTGAGGGGCCGGTTCCTCTCGTCTTTGTAGAAAAGGAAAAGAAATGCTTAGAGAACAATTCCACCACAATAAGAGCGCTGTATTTGTTCTGTGTTGAATTACCTTGTGTTGTGTGTGTGTGTGTGTGTGTGTGTGTGTGTGTGTCTTCAGCTTCATTGAATCTATAGATAAACGATAGTTTTGCAAATGGCTGTTCACAAAACCTCAACAACTTTGAAGAACAACAATTTTTTTAAACTAATTGCAAGAATGTAGTTGTTGATTTAATTTAGTGTATTTTCATTGTCATGATACAATTTATATTATTAAATGTCTAATATAATTGTATAGACTAGACAGCTGGCAGTATATTGTTCACAGTTGGAATAGGCATTACAATTGGAACTCATACTCTGGCGCATAGGGATGTACCATTGTTAAATCATATATTGTGTGCAACAATTAATATCTTCCAACAATCTTCCCTATCTATACAGTACTGGGTAACCGATATGCTCAACATTTGTCGACATTTAGATCCAGTGTCATGGCCGCCTTTGTTTGTTGACCTCGTGAGGATGGTACATCGATACCTGTAGCCAATCAGGAGGTCGGAACACGGAACACGGAAAGCAAAACTAAGCAAGGTTGTGAGTGTTGGGAAGGAAATAACAATGACAGTGTGATTTTTGAAGATTTATTTACAAATAAGATCTATGTACAGTTGGATTTTCTTTTTACAGGTATTTACATTGTTCAGTCTACTCATACCCCCTAAACACTTCACTCTAATCATTGAAGACTGCATCAGTTCCGTTGCCCACATTAAATTAATTATTACCCCACCCCTCAACCACCCTGTTCCATTACTAGTCTAGGGCTTGTTTAAATTAGCAAGTCAGCCAAAAAGTACCAGCAGTAGTTTTTAATTCACAGTTTCATTGTAAACCCTCTACCTAGTTTCATGTCAAGTATATCAGCAAAAAAATACAAATCTGTGGACAGCAAACACGTTTGAAACATAAATCCCACGTCGGTCACTCGATGTAAAGATAAAGTCGTATTTCACAAGGTTAAAATAAGGTCTAGGACCCTCATCATAGTGGAGCAGCTCGCTGCGGCTACGACAGCTCGGGGAAGCATAGTGCACATTCTCTGCCATTGTTTCCATGTCAGAGCAATGCGTTCAACAAGGGCTGCCTGACAAAGCTCTGAGGTGTGTTAATGATTGATTTGCAATGATGACCACCAGAAATAAATCCACTATAACCTTGATTACATAGCGTGAATTTGACGGAAGAGTGTGTATCTGACTGAATTGTATAGTGTGTTAATGTTTACCAGGTCTCCACCTACAAAACCCAAGACTGGTAGAAACATGAGGTAGGTAGAGATGGTAGTGATTTTATTCCCTTTCAACCAAGGCCATTTTCCTCCAGTGGAGAGAGTCTGGTATGAATTCAAGGCTATGTGCAAGGCGCTGCAAAAGTCCCATCATTTTGTGGAGCAGTTAAGAAGGAGGGCTTTGTGTCAATAATCCACAGAAAGTGGTCCTGGGACAATGTTTTGCCTCAAAAAAATGCAAAAAGACTATAAATATTTTTGATTTATAAAACTCCATATTATTATCAACATTATTATTTACTTTGAATGCAGTGGATGCCACTAGACCAAAAAAACAAAGAATCACTTTCGTGTTCTCCAAAAAAAAGGATAATTTCTTTCCCGGAAACTGAAGGGTAACATTTGCATCCTCTCTCCATCGCTCATCGCCTCCTCCCGGTTCAAGTCTCGTCTTGCTCCGTCTCCCGGAGCCCTCCCAGCCGGCTATAAGATCCCCACTTTCCGCGAGCAGACCAGGTCACTGTTGACCAAATTCCACATGCGTAGGAGCTCCGGTGGCAGCAGCTTGTGTACCACGATCATGCCCTTAAAGAAACAGGGCTCTTTGTTCAGCTTGCTGGTCTTGTTTTTCACCAGGCCGAACGTCTTGAAGGCGTCGTGCTTGACGGGCGTCACCTGCAGCACTTCCAGGCACATGCCCAAGAAGACGTCGTCGATGGGGAACAGCTCCAGGGTCTCCGAGGCCCAATGGAGCCGTCTCACCAGGGGGCCGTCCATCACGAAGCCGCCGCCCCCGGCGTACGGCGGGTAAAACGTCTTGTTGTACAGCGCCTCCGGGATGTAGTACTTGTTGCTCTTCCTCCGGATGGGCTTGGCCTTGAACAGCACGTCGCCCACCAGCAGGCCCTTGGCGTGCCCGCTGCCCTCCAGGTACTCCAGGATGTTGTCCACGCTCACAAACACATCGTCGTCCCCCTTGAAGATGTAGCGCACCTGGCCGCAGTACGTGTCGAACCACTTGAGGAAGTGGGTCTCCTTCAGCGTCAGGTTGAAAAAGCTGTCCAGGAAGTCCCACTGGAGGATGTCCCCGTAGATGTAGTCCTCAAACTCCAGGAGCTTCTGGTGGTTGGCCCGCTCCTCCTCGTTGGACGGCTTGCCCAGGAGGAACAGGGTCTTCACCCGCTTGCCCCGCACCGTCCGCTCCTTGCCCCACGTCCTGCGGATGACCTCGCGGCGGTCGTGCTGCGTGACCACAGACTTCACGACCATGAGCAGGTGGGTGTGCCCGCTGCACTTCTCCGGGTGGTTGATGAGCATGGGGAAATAGCGGCAGTGGCGGTACGTGAGGAACTCCTGGAAGTTGCCCTGCAGGCCCTTAAACCAGTCCCGGCCGGAGATGTTGTGGTTGGGGGTGCAGTTGGAGGTGGTGACGTCCCAGGTGGTGGGGCTCCGGCCCTGGTAGAGGGGAGGCTCTTCCGGGGCAGTGGTGGTGGACAGGGCCCCGTGTGAGGGCTCCTGCCGGTGGGCCTTCCAGAAGCTGTTCATGCCCTGGGAGGAGCCCCGCGGCAGGCCCACGGCGGCGGTGCCCACGTCCGCCCGGGCCTGCCTCCTCTCCAGCTGGAAGGGTTCCCCGCCGCTGATGGTTCCCCTCTGGACAATGGTCAGCGCCACCACGGCCAGGAAGAACATGACGCTCACGCCCTTGTACATCCTCCAGCGGTCACGCTTGATCCTCCTGCAATGAAAGTTTCACAGAAGAAGAGCAAAGCTTGAGTATTGAACGCGCTATGGATGAAGGCTATTTCCATCCATGTTAATTCACAGTGAAAGTCAAACACTCTTTCCCCAGTACTGTAGTCCAACTATCTTCATAATGTACACTTTTCCAATTGAAGAAGTCGATAAATAGTTAGTATCCAAATAGTATCCAAAATCAATATACTTACATCATCATTTTTTAAACCACTTAATAGCAACGATATATTTTTTCAAGTAGAATTACATTGAATTTCAGACTACCAAACACTGTTATTGATTAGTTTTTTTTTTGGCAAGAAAGGCAATTAGCATACTGTGCTTAAGGGCAGGGCTAATTTGAAAAGGCCCAGCGCCACGAATGTCAAAGAGCAGTTAATCTCGAACAGTGAATCATGGCACTGAGAAAAGGAAAGCTTATCTTTGCTTTACAAAATAAGTAAGCTCTTTTCACGACAAGGTAAATGACCATATCTTGTTCTTAATTTATTGGGCTGCAGGTAATTTTTGGTTTCTCTGTTTTGGTTCTAAAAGTGAGTCTTTGAGCTCATTGTCTGCTGCTTGCAATGACTTGCCTATGGCGCCCCTCACACAATATGCTTTGGAACTCCATATTTGCTTTGCCTTAAGGGGAATACTTGTGGTTTTATCTATAAACTTTGAGTAAATATCAAGGACACAATTTACGAGAAGAAGAAGACAGACAGCAAGAAAGAAGGAAAGAAAGAAAGAAAGAAAGAAAGAAAGAAAGAAAGAATGAGGAAAGAAAGAGTAAGACTGAATGAGAGAAATAAAGAAGGAATGTGTGAAACTGAAAGAAAGACAGAAATGAAAACAAAGAAAGTAATAAAATAAAGAATGAAAGAAAGAAAGCAGCTATAACTTACATGTCAGCCTTTATACATTGTGCAATTGAAAATAGTCTAAATCGAAAATCTCTGGGCATCTCCACAACCACATTCTTATTCTTCTTAAGATGTTTAGCACATAATGTTGATTATAAGATACAATTTAAACTTTGTGGCTGAAAATGTGTATTTGATGTATATCATTCCACACCTTTTGATAGTGGGTGTAAATAAAAAAGCTTTACAAATGACAATTTTATAATAGGAATACCTGTCGTTTATCCGTATAATATAAGACTGTACGTCCAATAGGACGCGAAAACGAGGTTTAATCATAATCGATATCAGTTTTTATTTTGCATTGAAAGTTTCCCCGAGGAGCAAAGCTTGAATATCGAATGCGTTATGGATGAAGGTTATTCTCATCCACGTTAATTCACATTGAAAGTCAAACACTCTTTCCTCAGTAACGTTAGTCTAACTATCAAAAAACTCAATAAAAAAACAATTGAAAAAAAGTCATTGAAAAAGCTGAAAAACACATGTTGACAAAAAATAAACATAGCCTACTTACATTTTCTGTCTTTTTTTGAACCACTTAATACCAACAATGTCTGCAAGCCGGTAGATAAAAACGAATGATCCCGTTGTTGAGCACATAAATGAAGGATGCTTAAAATCACTCCTTTCGAAATAAACATAAAAACGGTGAATCCAACAGTGGCGGTAACTCTTGGATGATCCGGAGAGGAGAGTCCCTTTGCTCTGCAGACCTCCGTCCCTCCGTGGGACGGCAGGGAAGCGCAGGCTCTTTTGAGGCGACAGCCAGCCTGCGTCCCGTTACGTTCCCCTTGCGTCGTATGTAAATAAGCAGTCCGTTATCTGTACGGAGATCATTGGCTGGCGCGCTGTGCTAAGGGCAATTTACGTGGTCTAAATTGAGTTGACCTTCTTTTTTTAGGTTGACTCTTTCAAATTGCGCACTTAGTCATCGGCTTATTTACAGTAATTTAATATTTATTATCATCATTTGCCCCCCAAAAATAGACAAATGTTGATAATAAATTAGGTTGTAAGTCAAATCTGATAGACAGAACTAAAAGACACCCCTTCTCAATTATAAGTTTGCTATGCGATAAGTTAGTCTTCTTTATATGCTAATTAATTTACCCTTCAGTACAGACACCCACAACAACCGCACTTAACCCCTGGTCTGGGGTAAAACAGCTGTTCGCTGCCTCTTCAGGGCAGGGGCAAACCAAACAACAAACTAAATGTTCCTCTGTGCTTCAAAACACCATTTTTTTCTCCTTCTCACAAACAGCTGTGATCCTGAATCCCCCTCATCCTTCTTCGTTCTCCCTCTCTCTGTTTCCTAGATCCTGTGGTCCATCCTTCTCGCCGCCATGTGTATCCTGTTGCCTCGGCTGTATTTCCTCTGCGTTTATTTACTCTGCCGCTCTGTGACTAAGCGCTGAGTGGCTGGCAAGAGCGAGGAGATGTTATACACATTTCGGTCTTTATACTCTCTGTAACAGAGCTTTCATTCTTTTTATTTTGCTACACATGTTACACGCACATACAAACACACACACACACACACACGCACACATCCAACCCCCCCCCCCCACACACACACACACACACACACACACACACACACACACACACACACACACACACACACACACACACACACTCTCGTTCAAATGTTTTCTGCAATACCTTCTGTTCGGCTTTGCTTTGATCTGGACCTCTTCTCCACAAGAGCAGCTCAATCAAAGAAGTTTGATCATGCAGTTTGATACACTACTAAGGAGATCTATATGTTTGAATATCCCTCCCTCCCCTCCCCCCAACCTCAAACCCCAAAGACATTCCTTATAAACACGAAACAAAAGCACAAAAGCTCCCCTGCTGAGAGAGCGGGACGGGGTCTTGTGGAGGTGTTGTGTAAACAGGTGAGATGGCCCCCCCCCCTCCACAGTCCCATGTTTGCAGGCGCCCCGTGTCAAAGAGCTCTGCGCCCAGCTCCCGTTCCCATAATCCCGCATTCCTGGGTTACCTGCCCCCCCCCTCCTCCCCCGGGGGGCCCGTCCTGCACAGGAATGAGGAAGTGGAGGTGAGCGGCTGTGGGGAAGCGGGAAGCGACAGGGGGGGGTAGGGAGGGGGGGGTGTGGGTGGTGGCAGTGGCGGCGGCGGCGGGGGGTAGTATTGCTAATATGAAGTGGAAAACCTCAGGGCTCAACATTGGCCTGACGTGAGCGCCTGCTAATCCTTTGTTGAAGGTAACACACCTGAGGGGCAACAGGTAGAATTGCCTTACGCCCCCCCCCCCCCCCCCCCTCCACCCTGATTTCCAGTCAACTACTAGCCCGGAAAGCAATGTGATCTTTGTCAAGGGTTTGTGTGTGTGTTTGTGTGTGTGTGTGTGTGTGTGTGTGTGTGTGTGTGTGTGTGTGTGTGTGTGTGTGTGTGTGTGTGTGTGTGTGTGGGCGTGCATGTGTGTCCTTCTTGGATGTACAGCAAGACTGAAGGTTCCGATTCTTGGTCAAAACTTTGGGGCCCCATGTGACTGCTAGGTTGTCAGGCCAATAATTTAAGGCCAGAGAAGAAAAGAGGTTGCTTGAGGCCATATCTTTCTTTCTCTCTCTCTCTCTCTCTCTCTCTCTCTCTCTCTCTCTCTCTCTCTCTCTCTCTCTCTCTCTCTTTCCATCATGCCCCTCCCACTATTCCACACAGTCACCACTGTCGTTGAGTGAGGAGGTTTCTGCATGTGTGAGACAGAAGTCTGATGGAATAAAGAGAGATGTGTACAACTGAACTGTCAACATCAGTGCATCTGTGATGCAATGCAAACGCCTGGTGCCTCCCTCACTCCACTTACCCCACTGCCGTTTCATTCACAAATACGCTCTGTGTTTTGTTGTTGTTACAATGACATTTTCTTAACATTTCTGAAAACAGGTGAATCTCGTGGCTTGTACGAAAATGACTCAATGCTGTACAAGCAGGCTCCATTTTGACAGTCAACGTTGAGTCATTTCCTCAGCAATGTATGATTGACACATTACCATAACCACAGCTTCCCGTGAGGAATATTGCTGTACTGGCGAGAGTGTGTGCGTGTGTTCCTGTGATTTTTCTGCTCATGCAAACACTAACCACACTGGCGTCACCTGGCATATGTGCAGGAAGGCCCAGAGGAAGGCACCGAGTGTGGCTGCCTTTTGAACTGATAAAGGCCATGTTTTGACAGATGCTGACCAATCTGTTATTTCCTTCCTGTTAAGAGAGGCCTTAGAACGTCCTTAACATCGGTGACCCACCACACTCACCCGTAGCTGCCTGTTACTGTAGTAGTAGCAGTACTGACCAGAGTCAACCAAGCTGCATTCCTGCTGTCGTTTACGGGGTGCTTTTGGCTGCTTTCTAGAGAAAGGTCAAAAACGGGGAAAGTGGAATTCAAACTGAGCTATAATCTTTATATGTTTGGAGAGGGGCCATGGCCATTAAGTGAAGACACCGTCGTAAAAATAAGTGGGCAAACCCCAAAGAATAGTGGCTTATTTGGCCACGGGAGTGCAATAACTGTTTCCATTTCCAATGTGATCAACATACCAAACAACTAAAGGGACTGTACCATCGGGTAGGCTGATCTTTCCATGCTACCTCTCGGTGGACACTCCCATGTGTGACATCACTATAGGGTTGATTTTGAAAGGGTTTGTAAGGGCATCAGACGTTCAACCTGGTACAAAAAAAAAACGATGGCGTTTGTGTTTACAAAGGACGGGCTCTGAAGATCCCAACCCCCAGTGTTAGCTGAGAGGGAGACAGCTGCACGGGACAGGTCACTGGGATGGAGCGGTTTCATAGAACTAGCTGGGGGCTGGGAGGTGGGGGGGGCGGGAAACGTGTCTTTCCTGACCTTTTATCACTAGGTTGCGCCGGGGCCATCTACTGAAAAACACAGCTGGGAACTGCTGCACCTGATCCTGGTGACATCCGTTGTGGTCTTTGGTCTTCAAGACGTACCCTCATGTTTTGAAACTGCAGCACAGGAAAGTCAATACATGTTTTAACATAAGAAAAGTGTGCAAATGCGACAAGGGAAACATTGTGTCATGGCAAAACATTGACACTGTGTTTGTATTTGACAGACCCAACTGTGGATGTACAGGTCCATTGTTGAAGGTCTCCAAAGGCATGCCATAAATAAAAGCCTTTTTGACAGGCCCTGTGCTTTCATCTTTCAACACTGTCTTCTTCTGACAGGGAGCATCCCTTTGCTGTGTGTTAACACGACCGCTGGACGGTAGAGCGGCTGCCAAATGCGTCGCAAAGTTGCTTGGACACCTGGTATACGTGCGTCACACTGTCGTGTGCGCTGCCCTCATCCCCACCCCCACCCCCACCCCAACTCATTTCCTTGAATTTGGCTGCAAGGACCAGTTTGGCAACCAATGCAGCGTTTACTGCTGAGTATGTTCTTTGCCTGGCGCCATATCTTGCCGTATCTTGCCATATCAGCATCCTTTATGACATAGCCTCTTTATGTACTCCAGGAAATGTGACTGGGTACGCAACCCGACGATACAAACATTTGCACATTGAAAGTATATTTCAGCATTTAAAAAAAAAATTCAGTTCTAACCTTTAGTCAGTGCACAATCCCACAAGAGCAATTAGTGCTCTGACCGAATGCATTCCTTTACACAGCGGAGGGACCAACCGAGAATGTTATGACACCATCTAGGGATTTTATGCTTTCTACCCTTCTAACTTCAATTAGTATGTAGTCCACTCAGACAGTATCGCAACAGTTTACCAGGCTACTGTATACGAGTACCTATACGAGTAAAAAAGCCATCTTTCTTAGCATTCAATCCTTTCCCCCAGATAATTCCTGAGACTAGAATCAGTACTGTCAAGTACTGGAGTATGAGAAAGTCAATGGAAGAGTTCAACACCAACACTGAATGTTGGCATATGAAGGCAACACCATTGATACGTGTTTAAGTTAGTATGGTATTAGCAAGTAATTAGGATTGCTTGACTGCAATGTTTAATTTTTGGATTGTGAAGCTATCACCTATTTCAAGACCAATGCAAAATATAATTCTCAATAAAAAGATACATCTGTTCAAGGTGGTCATCTTGGGCCAAATGCGCGTGTGTTGACGACGCACTGTGCTGGTCTTGTGATAAAAGGTTGGGGGTCTGTTTATTGATCCAGTGGTGCAGCTGCCACAGCTGGATCTTGCTGGCACCCCCAGCAAAGCAAGTGATGTGTCATCCTGAAGACCAAGGTCACTTCACACAAATTCACTTGAAATCTAATTTTATTTTGTAGCCTAATTTATGGTATAGTGCAGTCACACTTCTATTTTTGAATGAATAACCCTATTCATGAAACAGTTTTTAGTGTTACATCATTTTTGCAAACATAAAATCCCATTGTTTTTAGTTATTGAATTGAATTGAAGACAAAGTAGAATCACACAGATTTTAGTTTTGTAGTTTATTTACAACAAGGTAAAATCACATTTACTTTTATTTTGTTATTCAATTCATGATTTTTTTTTAATTTTTTTATTTTGTAATTCATTTGAATCAAAGTACAACATCACTCAGAGGCAGGAACACAATAATAAGACAGCAATAACAATCAACAAGGCATGTGCAAATGTGCTGTTGATTATGATTTTGAAGACATGATTTAGTTTTAGTACCAAATTCATAAGTTACGAACGGTGTTTCTACATCACACTCTAGAGTCTAGCTTGACCAAAAAGACTTCAAAACATACATCATACATGTTAACGATTCTCACGCATGATACTACAAAAGCAGTTTTTAGGAGAATATCATGACAAATGTAATAAATTCAGCTTATGATTCTCTTGGGACTAAAATCTTGTAAAACAGACAATAGTTTGTCGCCGATGACCCCAGTCACAGCAACCGGGCTGGGTTGCATAGCAACCGATGGCATCCATGTTTAATTGGTTTGTGACTTTGATTTACAGACCACCAGGGACCGTTGAAAGGGACCTTCCCATAAGTCTTAAGAGAACCAAACTGAGCTGTTTACTGGCAGAGCGTTTCGCAGCCAATGCGAGTGACTTGGCTTCAATGATAACTGTGGCCTACAAAGACCCTTTCCTGAAGATGACGTTGCACACTCTGCTACTCTGCCATTTTCCCTTTGAGATCCATTGTGTGTATTTGTTTCAAGCCCGAGTTTAGTGTCAGCAATCGCACAACTAACTTTCTATCTTTCTACAACTAACTTTCTGTCTTTCTATGTACACATTTCATTCATTTTGTATTCAAAGTATTCACGCCATAAATTATTAATTCGATTTGTTTATATAACTGCAGCTTCTAGTCAAATTGCGAATTCTGATATAAGTGACAATCACAAGGTTTGAATGATCTGTCGCCCTGATCAAAATCATCCTGAGTTCCTAGCAGGAGGATGGTTTCACGGGATGGATCAGGAGAACCTCAAGTTAGATATAATGTACAATATAGATAATTTGACCTGGAGACCTGTATAAAGCACACGCACACGCACGCGTCTAATCTCAGGAATGGCAAGTGACTATGTGAATGGCAGACTATAATACATAAAAAACATAACAATTAACACAGACTCAGAAATCCAAAACATGGAAGCCAAATCCTCACACATTTGACTCAGTATGTTGCCGTTATTATAATATTAAAATAGCATTTACATTATTACTTTTATTATTTTTCAAGCATCTAACCCTGAGCACGACGATATATTGGAAGCTAACGTAGAGGAAGTCGCTAATGACACACACACACACACACACACACACACACACACACACACACACACACACACACACACACACACACACACACACACACACACACACACACACACACACACACACCAACAAACAGCAGATGAAGCTCCCATCAAGATGTGCATGAACGCTTTCATGTGAAAAATGGCAGAATGTTCCATTGCTCGTAATGAGGCCTGCAGTGCTTCAAGCTGGATGTTGGACCGGGACCCCACACAGATATACGGTTACAACCCCATCATTATATCTGCCCATGTCTCATCGCCACCTGGAACACAAAGCCAGGGAGAACAAGCAGGAAGCCGCGGTCGATTTATAAATGGGCCGGGGGCATGCATTTATCACTTAACTAATAAGTGCGGCCGGGTAATTCACTCAGACGGGGCAGAAGCTAAACACTGGTTTTGAACAGCCCAATTTTCAGGAAACTATATAAATAACTAATGAAGGAAGCTATGAGCAAAACAGTACAAAAAACATGATGGTAGGAGGAGTGGGGGGGGGTTGGAGGGGGAGTTGGAGGATAGAAACCTGGGCAAGGTGAGGGTTGGTGGGGGGGGGGGGGGGGGGGTTGGGGGTGGTGGCTGGTGGAGGTGAGCCTGCTTGTACTGCGCTTAAGCCCGACCGGGTGTAGCGTTACAGAGAAACTCGGTAGAGAGGTTAAAAGAGGGAGGCTCACTGGAGCCACAATCCCATTCATTGTTTTCCACTCATCTTTCCTGCTCTCCTCCTCCTCCTCCTCTACCTCCGCCTCCTCCGCCTCCTCCTGCTGCTCCTCTATTCTTCTCTCCGAGCGGTCCCCAGCCACGGCCGCAGCACCGGCCCCTCATGCCGGCCCGGGGGGAGATGGGGTTACAGGAAGCGGGAGGTCGACCCGGGAGATAGGGGCCGCTCCTCGCTGACAGATCGGCCCGCCTCCTCCTCTTCCTCCTCCTCCTCCTTCACTTCCTCTGTGACTGGGGGGCTATATAGGCAGAGAGAGAGAGAGAGAGAGAGAGAGAGAGAGAGAGGCAGAGAGAGAGACAGAGACAGAGAGAGAGAGCAATAGAACAAGAGAACGAGAGAGATATGGGAGGGTTTGGCAGAGAGAGATGAGTGTTGGGGAGAAGGGTGGTGGAGTAAAAGAGGTTAAAATAAGGTTCAGATACTTTGGTGCCATGTCATATATCGATTTCTTGTGTCTGTGGGAAGCAGCTGCACTCCTGGCCGTCCTTGGAACGAAGGATCCCTCCTCTGGGCTCCCTCTCAAGGTTTATGAGGACTTTATCCTTCTCTTCAGAGGGCTTCAGAGGTGTCCTATAATGTGTGCACGTGAACCCCTTTGGGACCACTACTATAAATCGGACGTGACTTTGACTCTTCATCGAAGCGTCCCACTGACTGCAGCCAGGCTGTGACAGCAGTATTGTCTGTACCGACCCACCTCCACAACCACCCCCACCCCCACCCCCCCAACCCCCTCTCTGCAACGGAGGAATCTGTCTCTGCACGGAGACGGGTTGTCGACGCGATCGCAGAGAAGGGTGACAGTGGGTGGATTCTTTCCCTTTTTCTTTTTTCCATTCTCCCCTCTGTCAACACCGCATGGTGGCATTGCACCCCCACCCCCCCTTCCCTCCCTCTCTCTCTTCCCCTCGGACTGGGTGGCCCCACAGGGCCCCACCATAAAAAAACCCACCCCCTCTCGGTCCTAGGCCAGGTCCCGGGGGGGGGGGGGGAGGTACCTGTGTCAGGCAGGACCGTGTCTGTGCATGCACAGGGTGCCAGCGCACCCTGAAGTGAGCACACAGTTCAGGAAGGCAAAGGTGTCCACACAGCCCGGTGGAGCATGGGGGGAGTGGGGGGGGGGGGGCGGGGGGTGACGTCTGCTGAAAGACCTGGGGAACAACATCCGCCTGACCGCAGGGTGGGGAGGACGGAGAGGCCGACAGTTGTGTGTTGTCGTGACACCAACAAGGTACCGCTGTGGTGTGGCGTATCCTTTGGTGACTTCCCTCATGAACCGATTTGTGTTTTAATAAGCAACTCATGCCATTAAAATCTCCTGAGATCATCATTGTAAAGTCAAGAAAACAGACCTTGATAATAAAACTAGCAGACTGAGGGTGTGTCCATTAAGACCCCTTATCCGGGTCTTTCCGGTGAAGGACGTCCGGAGGGGGGGCGGGGGGCTGGCTGCTTTAGCATGCCAAATGAAGCTCTAATTGCATTTCATCTTCCGTGAAATGCAATAGAGGAGCACGCAGGGCACAGAGATGATGCTATCTGGCAAAGAAGAGGGGCCGGAATCGGCCAATCAGGGCCACTGCTTCTGCCGCCGCTGCTCATGAGGACTCCTCAAAGACCTCCGGAGAACACATCGCCGCCAGGACTCTCTGACCCTCAGCCTCATTCGTAGTCCCCCCGCGTGGACTGGCCATGGCAGGGGTCCAGCCCTTGGGCGCGGTACATGCCGTGACTTGGCACGCGGCGAAAGTGTGACTCGTTTAAGCGGGCGAGTCACACACACAGAGAGAGAGAGAGAGAGAGAGAGAGAGAGAGAGAGAGAGAGAGAGAGAGAGAGAGAGAGAGAGAGAGAGAGAGAGAGAGAGAGAGAGAGAGAGAAAGAAAGAAAGAAAGAAAGAAAGAAAGAAAGAAAGAAAGAAAGAGAGAGAGAGAGCGATCGAGTGATAAGGGATAAAAGATTGGGGACAGATAAGAACGCAGTCGCAATCCACCTCTTGCATCCTCCTGCTCGTACTGGATTATCTGGACGTGCCAGACGCACAGAGATAGAACGCACCGTCAAACTGATTCAGTTCAGGTCAAAGTCGCATATTGACCGTATGTTTTCATTCCATTTCAAACCTTTTTTTTACACTCATTGAGGTTTCCCTCATTTACACCGACGACGAGTTTACATCAAGGGACATGCACACAACTACAGCAATGACGAATAAAAATGAGCGAAACAAATATAACAAAGTATAAATAAATAAAGCTAAAAACATTTATTCCAGCAAATACCTTCATAGGCTCCCTTAGGGTGCTTTCAGACATATAGTTCGATTGCTTTGGTCCGCACCAGGCCAAAAAATGATACAATGTAGCAAACAGACGTTGGTTCGGTTCATTTTCACATATGCATATTTCTAAACTAACCAAAATAGACCAAGCGAACCAAAATAGACCGCGAAGACTACGCCCGTTTCGCGCCACTCACGGGCTTCCGAGAACAAAATGGAGCGACAGATTTTCGTTGCGCTCCTGGGGCTGATTCTCGCCTATTACATTGTATGTGTCGGTAACTTTCAGCAAACTATTCAGTTTGAAAATGAGTCGTGGCTGCGACTCGACAACAACGTCATGATGCATTGGAGTCGCCGACGGCGCATTGCTCGCCACTTCAAACAGAAGAGACGTGCCCGCCTCCTGAATGACTGCAGATAACCTTTCTCCCTTAGCTGCTTGCTGAATAGCGCATAAACGTCGCTGTTTTTATGGGTCGTGGCAAGTTGTTCCTGTATGTGCTGATCCGACCAAATATTTATGAGGCATTTTATCTCCTCACTAGTCCACGTTTCTCAGCGGTTTGAGGGTTTTGGGGCTTTTTTCATCACGAGCCGCCGATGAATAAACAAATGGGTAAGCGTGAGATCTACAGGAAATAAAAAATGTATAATTTGACCCATAATTCCGTGCTCCCAACACCCACAATACATCGTTTTTGGACCATTTTTTTTTCGGTTGCTTTCACACCAGAGGAACCGCACCAAATTTAGGGAGATGGAGCGGATCGAGACCACCTCTTCAGGGAGGTCTCGGACGGCTGATTTGGTGCGCACCAAAGTGCGCCGGTTGCATTCACACCAACGCAAACGTACCGAACCAAGGGACCAAACTCATTTAGTGCGCACTAAATGCTGTATGTGTGAACGCACCCTTAAACCCAAGAGAGGCTAGAAACAGACCGGAGAAGGAAAGGACACATGGGGACAAAGACAGGGCTCGACCGAACCAGACCCCATCAGAGTGACCCAAACCAGATGGGAGTACTCACCCCCTCGGTCGCTGGCCGACCCGGGCCGGCTGCTGGGCTGGGGCTCAGAGTGGGAGAACTGGGGGGCCAGGCGGGAGCTCCTCGGGCTGACCCCCCCCTCGGTGTCCGGCGTCCGGGGGATCTTGGGTCGGCTCGTGAACCCAGGGGGGTGGTGGCTGCTGCTGGGGGGGGGGGGGGGGTGCAGGAAAACCCAGTGAAACAGTTTAGCACTTAATAAGTGGCGTATTGGCTTAGCTCAGGTTGCTAGTTCAATCCCCGGCTCCTCCTAGCTGAGTGTCGAGGTGTCCCTGAGCAAGACACCTCACCTTAACGGCTGCAGACGAGCTGGCTGTCACCTTGCCGTGTTTGACTCCGCTGTCGGTGTGTGAATGTGTGTATAAACCGTTAGTTAGTCGCTTTGGATAAAAGCGTCTGCTAAGTGAAATGTGAAAATGTATCTAAATGTATTGTTTGTGGACTCATTTCATGAGTATTCATCTTCACCCTTCCTTTGCACCGAAGGGTGAATGCCTGGGAAATGCACGTGGCGGTCTTAGCCCACGCACCGCTACACATGCTTATCATACCAGGGAGTCCGTCAACCGAGACCAGCATAGACCCCTACTGTCTCCCTGCCGGGGGCCCACTCAAGTACCACCGCCTTGCTTGACAGCACCTCAAAACAGAAGAGGAAGACGATGACGATCGACCCGTTCCATACGGAGACCATCTCGGTGACCCGTTTCCTCTCCACAACCTTCTGTCGTTTCCTAAAAGGCAGACTTTGATTACAGATCCTCTCATGTTCCCGGTGAGGAGCGATCGATTGGCTCTAGGAGCGCCAAGCTGAGCTAAACCCAGGCTATACGTTGCCGGGTATGCTTCCATAGAAACGGCTGACTTCAGCAGGCGTTGTCACAACAACCTTCTTACGGTCAGCCTCCAACTCCTTAGCATGTAGACTAATGTGTCCATGGGTTTGGGCTAAACAGCCTCCTTTTGCGATATAGTTTCAAGGGACTAAAGTTTCATCAATACTTTGCCGACACCCAGTATTCCCCCGAGTACAGACTGGGTGTATCCAGTAATGGTCTGCATGGATGATTTAAAATATTTATAGGAATCCATCAGGACGGAAATAAAACAGAAAGACAATCCAGTACAGTACAGGAAACATCTTAAAATCTCACACAGATTACATTCATGTGCGTCCAGAATTCAATATCTAAATCAAATGACTTTGAGAAATGGCTTGTTCTTATGAATAGTTATAAGAATATAACAGATCCTAAATGTATTGTTTTTTGTTTAGAATAGATGGTGAATGGACTGCATTTAGTCACGCTTTTCTAACCAGCGGCCACTCAAAGCGCTTTACAATTTTGCCTAACATTCACCCATTCACACACCGACGGCGTTGTCCACCACGCAGGGCGACAGCCAGCTCGTCGGGAGCAGTTAGGGTCCGGTGTCTTGCTCGAGGACACCTCGACACTCGGCTAGGAGGAGCCTTGGATTGAACTAGCAACCTTCCGGTTACCAGCCAAGCCGCTCTACCTTCTGAGCCCCACATGGTGCCCCAGAATAAATACTGGGTAAAAATCGGTGGCTCAAAAGGGGCCGTGGATTGTTACTCCTTTCGGTAACAGTGCAAAGTGAAACACGCACGCTGGCTTGTGTTCCCCACAGCGTTGCTCTGAATGCAGCCTACTGCACACAGGTAGCATCCACACCTGGGTGCACAGCGGCCGGACCGGTCCCCCAGGTGCCTCACCCAGCCGGTGTAATTGTATGTGGGTGTAGCAGAGCATCACACTGGAGATCAGTGTGCTCGGTCAACCAAGCCAGGCCTCACCTCACCTTACCTATCCCGGGTCAACGGTGGAACCCAAAGCCCTTGTCCGTAAACCCTGCGCTAGTCACTGACTTGAAATCAAAGTTTTAAAATGGGCGACCTCTATACTCCTGAATAACGAAGCGTCAGCCTTAGTTCTCCTGATTCCCTTTATTCTCTCACTCCTCCGAGTGGAAGGAGGCTCAGGCTGCCAGGGTTGTTTTGTGAAGGTGTCGTACGTTCCTCTGGGAAGGCTTCTGCTCCTGGTGGGGGCTGGTTAATTAAAGCATGCTTTCATTTGGGCTTACTAAGTCTGTGTGTGTGTGTGTGTGTGTGTGTGTGTGTGTGTGTGTGTGTGTGTGTGTGTGTGTGTGTGTGTGTGTTCTTGCCTGTGTTTATTCATTTGTTTATGTGTCTGTGTATGAGTGCGTGTGTGTGTTTGTGTCTTTCTTCATTAATGTGTGTGTGTGTGTGTGTGTGTGTGTGTGTGTGTGTGTGTGTGTGTGTCTTTGTTCATTAATGTGTGTGTGTGTGTGTCTTTGTTCATTAATGTGTGTGTGTGTGTGTGTGTCTTTGTTCATTAATGTGTGTGTGCTTGTATCTGTGTTCATTAATATGTCTGTGTGTTTGTGTCTGTGTCCATTAATGTGTGCGTGTGTTTGTGTGTTTGTGTCTGTGTTTATTAATGTGTGTGTGTGTGGCGGGGCAGTGCGGTGGCGGGACGGGGAGGGGGTGGGGGAGTTCCTCTGGGATTGGAGGGCCAGGGGAGGGGACCCACACAGAGAGCGAGGAGCAGAGGGGGGACGGCTCTAGCGGTGAATGGGGCTCTTTGTGGACCGCCGGGTCCTTTAAACGCATGTCACAGGGCCACCTTGGCAGGGCTGCTGAGTCACCGATTGATGTGGGACACCAGCGCCAGCGCCGGATGGCCAAGCCCCGCCCCCCCCCCCATGCTGCTGCACCTCTTAACACAGCCCTGCCGCGGCCCGTCGCCTCTCTCTCTCTCTCTCTCTGTTTCCCTCGGTCTTCCTGTCTCCCTCGCTCCCCGTCTCTCTCTCTCCCTATCTCGGTCGCTCACCCCTTATGTGACGCACGGCGCAGGCTTTATCGAACAGAAACCGGGAAAGAGACACATACAGCGAGAGAGAGAGAGAGAGAGAGAGAGAGAGAGAGAGAGAGAGAGAGAGAGAGAGAGAGAGAGAGAGAGAGAGAGAGAGAGAGAGAGAGAGAGAGAGAGAGAGAGAGAGAGAGAGAGAGAGGGGGAAAAAAGGGAAATTGTAAAAAGAAAGTAGAGGCGTATAACGGACCAGATGGCGACAGACCTTCGACCCCGGTCTCGTCCTAGTGCTCGTGTGTCTGACGCGTCACAGGCATGTCACATGATGTCACGTGCCCCATCGCAGGCCCGCCGTTAGCCTAGCTCCTGTCTGCGAGCGCGGTCTGCAGCGGAAGGCGAGGAACGTGCTCGCGAGCGGTCGTGTTCACGTTGTGAGCCTGCAGAGTGTGACCCCGACCAGGTCCTGTACGTCTATATACAGTGGGTGCAGCCGGGGAACATGTGACCGATGTGTACGGTTCCTGGGCTGGCGTATTGTGACCGCTCTCTATTATGTTTGGTTGTATTATTTTGGGCTCCTCTAGAGATGACTGTGACCTTTGACCTTCTTTGCGTCAATCTGACACACACACGCACGCACGTGCACGCACGCACACGCACACACACACGACACTGAAATGAGAACGGTACATCAAAATTCAGCCCAAATGGCCATCAAATAATTTAAATACAAATGAATAAATAATAAATGTATAAAATGTATCACTCTACAGAGTTGGCTTATTTGATGAATGGTATGTTACCCCGTGATTGTTGCAGTTTCTGGAACGTATCTTCAAGGCACTTATTGTTCGTCACTTTGGATAAAAGGTGTCATCACATAAATGTAATGTAATGTAATAAATATGCATATATGTCTAGGAGGACACGCCCACTTGTGATGTCACTAAAACACAGGAAGAGGCAGATATTCAAAACAGCTTGTAATGGTTAATCACACTCACACCTGGTGGTATAATAGGGACCTTTAAGTTCCTCAGCAGTGGGATGTAAGACGACAACCACAGGAACAGGTGGACGGTTTAAAACCTTTTAATAAGCTTTTGAGACAAGGATCGGTTTACCTAGCAGAGTGTCCGTTCTGTTCCGTGAGGGAACCCGCTCTGTCTGTGAGTCTGTCCTCCATCGGCCCGTCCATGCCCAGGTCCTGGGACAACTGCCCGCACTCCGAATCTAGGGTGAGAACACAGAGATCCTCCTCAACCCGAGGGTTTGACCATTTCCGTCTGGAGACCATGTGTTCTGGCCTCCTCGCCAGGGTGGATCTCCAGCAGCACATCAAAGGAACTTCAATATTTCATATTTGGTGTGTGATTTCAGCCGGAAATGAAAAAGTCTGGCAGATTTGCAGCGGACTTATCGCCCCTCTGACATCATCAGATTAGAAACTGATGACCAGTGAGATTGTCAGGGAGTAGACTTGTGGTGAGGGTGTTCCCAGCAGAAAGGTTTTGGGTTCGAACCCCGAAGCCTGTGGACCACCTGTGGGCATTCTTGAGCCAAGCTGCTGAACCCCTGACTGCTCTTTAAAAGCGTGCTGCAGGTATGATTTAAGAGACGTCCTTTGGTAGAAATGCCACAGACATCCATCAGCTGTTATTGATGAATGTGGGTGAAGAAAAATAGAGAATATCGGTTTGGGGTCGACTGCGACTGCCTCCGTATTAGACACTTTAGAGTTAAGATCGTTCCCTGCTAATTTCGAACCAATCAGGGCATCTCTTCCCTGATTGGTTAGGGGAATCAATCTCGCCTGTCACTCACAGGTGCGTGATTGCACAACTTCTCCAACTTGGAAAGGCACAAAAAGAGAGCAGTGGAAGGGGTTGTTGTTTTTTATGGTCACGTTTCAAAATCTTGCTCTCTTCGGCTCTGTTCAGATCTCTATACAACCTACAGCAGCTACAGCAGCTTTAATGGCTTAAAAATCATCAATTCACTGTAAGTCACTTAAGAAACAGACACTCAAGCATCCTATCATTCTGAAGGGTGAAACGCTGTATCTATGTGCTCTTGCCATTTTCTTTCTGTGTACATGATCATACATTTTAGATTGCATTCACACGCGTGAATCAGACCTCAGCTAAGCCGTCACGCGGTGCACATCCATACACGTGCACTGCTGCAAAAGGTGCGACACAGAGGGTTGACTCACTGATGCTGTGGTGCAGGGAGTCCGAGGTGCTGGGTCTGCTCCCGGAGCGTGTGGGGGGTCGCTGGGTGTATCTGGAAGGGGACGGACTGTCGTCTCCCCTCTCTCTGTGGTCCCCTCCCTCGCTGCAGGCTCGGAAGTCCCTGCGTGAACGCACACAGGCACGCCCAGTCACACACACACAAACAGAGTGAGCCTGGGATGTTCCCCCGGTCGAGAAAACTGCTCCTTCCCTTCTGCCACGGACGTACACTTCACCCAGGTTTACACTCCGAATAAGAACCATGTGAAAGGCCTACAAACCCTGGGAAATGCTAGTTTAAATAGGGACCACAGCAATGCGTCTCGGGGACATGCATCAAAGGCTGCCACTGCTACACACGTGACTTTTAGTGACAATCACTACGACCGGAGAGGAGCTGTGGCTGGAACAATGGCACCCAGGAGCTGTGGCTGGAACAATGGCACCCCAAACTTGAGACAGGCTGTCTCAAGATTTGATTTTTTTTTTTTTCTAAGAATTTAGAGCCAGCATATCTGGGTGTTCATCTTCCTTGGACCAGGCACAAGGCTTTAACACCGGCCTGCCAGTAATTTGGTACCGTCCCGTTTTGAATTTGATAGCACTATTGTCTGTTTGATGAGGGAGATCCAGTGAAGGCTGATGGCCTTCTGCACTATCCTTCATTACTATCCGGCATTAATGCAGGATAGTGTAGTAGTAGTGAAGTGATAGTGTAGTGGTTTTAGCACTGGGTTTAGGGCAGGATAGTGCACTGGTTAAGGGGTTCGCTCCCCCAATGGAGCCTGACTTGCAGGCATGCTGGTTTGAAACACTGCATCTTCACTGTGATTGGTGTTGGATAAAGAGTATACGTTACCACCGCGTGTTCTGAATACCAGTCGTGAAAACACATTTTTCAGTAGCATGCCTATTTCTGCAACCGGAACTGTTATATCTTATCTGTTTCAACAAACACTGGCCCTTGGCCATTTTACCCAACCTAAATCATCTTCATGCATCGCCCCATTCCCCATCACGTCTGAGGATCACAGTGAATCAGTCCAGAGCCAGAAGCTGGAATCTGATTAGATGTACAGCGTATGTATATATAGCGTGTGTGTGTGTGTATACTGTATGTATATAGTGTGTGTGTGTGTGTGTGTGTGTGTGTGTGTGTGTGTGTGTGTGTGTGTGTGTGTGTGTGTGTGTGTGTGTGTGTGTGTGTGTGTGTGTGTGTGTGTTGTGTGTATATAGTGTGGGTGTACAGTGTGTGTACAGTGAGTGAGTGAGTGCGTGCGTGCGTGCGTGTGTGTATAGTGTATAGTGTCTGTGTGTCTTGTGTGTGTGGCCTACATGGGGGTCCCGTTGCGGTGGGAGCTGGGGGTCACCGGCCGCTGTAGAGGCTCATCGGCGCTCTGCCGATAGTGGGGGGCTGAGCGCCTCTTCACCTTGGTCATGTTGGTCATGATCTGGATAACACACACACACACACACGTAAGGTAAGGAGACTTGACACGCAGTATGTAGCCCCCAGAGCGTACGTGACATGACATTCTGAACTGGAAGCTGTGTTCTGGTTTTGGGGACACACACACACACACACACACACACACACACACACACACACACACACACACACACACACACACACACACACACACACACACACACACACACACACACACACACACACACACACACACACACACAACGGCACCCAGGTATTGGTCAGTCATAAACCAGCCCTCCCACGACCTCAGTCCCAGTTAGCCACAATACCTGTGCTGGTGTCTGTGTGTCTTGTGTCTGTGTGTTTTGCCTGTGATCAAGCTGGTCTGACCACAGTTTCCTTTTCCATGTCATTGACGTTGTCTACATCCATAAATGTGTCCCATTTTACTTCCTTACGACTGCCTATCTGATGTGACGGCGGGTGCTCTGAATGTGTGTGTGTGTTTGTCCTTACTCCCAGGTACTCTGTGGTGAGCAGCCCTTCCCCAGAGAGCTCCCGCGGCTGGGGCTGCAGCACCTCCTCTCTGTCCAGCTCCGTCTCCATCAGCTCCTCCTGGGCAGCACGCAGTGATGTCAATGCAAATGAACACACACACACACATGCAAGGCTGTATATGACTGTACAAGGGCAGCCAAGCAAACAATGCGATTTACATTTGTGGTTGTGCTGTCATTAACCGGGGGGAGGAGGGAGGGGTAACACACTTCCATGTCTTCTCAGAAGACTAGCCGGGAACTGACGGTTAGGCGATTTGCTTAATTATATTAACAAACAAAGTATTTGTTTATATCTGTAGGCTAAAGGCAAAGCATCCAAAAGAGGCGTAACTTATTTTGATTACCCGGTTCATTTACATAGACCATATAACCCGACTATATTGTCTTCCGTATCGTTATCGAGATATTCAATCACTTGTATAATATGACCTGTAAATTACCTCTCTCTTTCTCCCTTCCTCTCCCCTCTCTCTATCTATACCCCCACCCCATTACTTCACTGCTACCCCCTTCCCATCGCCTCGCCTCGCCCCCCACCACCCCCCTCTCTCACTCCCCCTCCCTCCTAACACAGATACACCTGAGATAGCCATCAGGTCATCCATACAGGAATAGAAGATAACCCATTTTCACCCGTTATCTTGGAGCAATATCGCTGGAGATAGATACTCTACACCTGTGACACAAGATGGCCATCTTCAGGCCCGGGAGAGAAAAGGTTTGGTTGGCTTTCCATTGTTGGCGCCTCTATCTAATGAGCGTAAGGCTGTGGCAACCGCAGAGGGGAAAACTCTATCTCGTGGCAAGGGAATAACTAAATCCGCCTGGGAAAACAGTGTGAGGGCGGTGCTGCATTCCCCTGTTATTGCTGTCTTAAAGGGTATGGCAGAAGGGAGAGTCAAAGACGGGCTCTCATCCATGTTGCGTTAGTATAATTGTGGTCTGCTTTGCAAACATACCAAAACTGTTGCCGCTGTCAATCACTTTTTTTTCCCCGAGGCATCGCTTTTTTTTTTTATAATTCCTATTTTAAATCGATTTTTGGTGAGCCACAGACGATATTTAACAGTGTGTGTATGTGTGATTGTGAATTGGCCAAAGAGATAGATTTTAAGGCCAAACTCACGCCAGTGTCGTCATCCTCCTCTTCATCATCTGACTGGGATTCCTCCTCTTCGACTTATGACAAAAGACAACAAGAGAATAACTCCATGTGTATTCATATGAATCAACTATGCACATAGGATGTACTTTTAGAACAGCTTTGCATAAGTCTTAATGATTGACGTATGATTGACAGCAGCGACCTCTGTGTTGACCGAGATGTCCGCTTGACTTGGCCTACCTGAGTTCAGCTGCTTGATGATGAACTCGATCTGTCTGTTGAGCTCGGGGTTCTCCTCTTTGCTGTAGCAGCCCAGGATCTCCTCCATACTCTGCACCAGCAACACATGGCACTGACATCAATGCCACATTGACATCGACCCACTAATGCATTGCAAACTCATTAAGTCTGATTGAGGATAGGACAATATTAGAGTTTACTTTGCGAAATACAGTGTATGCAGTGTAGTTTTAGTCACAGCCAATACATAATTTGCGATGGATATTATGATTATGTTACATTTGTATCAACATGACGTTTCCATCAGAGGGTACATATTCATTTTCCCCTAGTTTATTCATATAATCTCAATATTTAATTTGTTATTCAGATTAGATTTTCCCTGTCCTTTTGCTGCTGTAAAACCTGGATATACCAATCTAGAAACAATTATATGGTATCTTATCCCATTCCCTCGTCTATGGAGAGACATGTTAAGGCATTTGCAGATCTTAAAATGACCACGTATGTGTATGTGTGGGGGTATTTGTGTGTATATGTACATGTGTATGTCTATTTCTGTGTGTGTGTGTGTGTGCATGTGTGTGTATGTCTGTACGTGTGTATGTCTGTGTGCCGCTGCACTGGACCTCTGTGTGTCCGTTGACCGTTACATGGTCCCATGACGCACTGCGTCCGAACACCTGTTGTTTGGCTCCTCGTCTCTTTTCTACCCCTCAGCTAAAACAATGCGGCGGCGGTGACGACACCGAGGTCCCAGCAGCTGGTTCCTCTGCTCTGCTCACCATCTCTCTGGCTTCCTGCCGCACACTGGGGATGGACAGGATGCTGTACAGTGCTCCGTTCACGTACGGGCGGATCTGGAGCGCACACACACACAGATGCGTGCAGACAGACAGACAGACACACACACACACACAATACCCATTAATCAAAATGCACTGCAAATCCACACAAACAGGAACACAAACGCAATCCCCATTAATCACACTTGCAAACGCACATACGTACACACACACACACACAAACACACACCCATTACTCACAATGCACACACACACACACACACACACACACACACACACACACACACACACACACAGTAACCATCAATCACCATTTGACCAAATGTGATCAGTAGGAGCCACGCGGGAGGGGGAGTGTGAGGAGTACGGCGTAGACGGAGAAAAGAGAGAAAGTAGAGTGATACAAGTACATTGGGATTCCTTGTCGCCCATGGACGCCCTGCTACCCTTCACTCACAAGAGTTATGGCCTATAAAGCCTTCAACAGCAAATCAAGGCATATTAAAACAGCCACAAGCCCAGTAGCAGCGCACCACGCATTAATATCGAGGTCCCGGCATTGCAGCAACATGCCTTACTGGATCACCGGTGATGTTTTCCCCCCCGTGAACACATTCCCTACCCATACATCCTGGGAGGTGGTGGAAACACCTTCAGGGTGTTGTTGGGGGGGGGGGGGGGGGGGGGGGGACTGGGGGGGTTACAGGACAAGCTAGAGCAGGCCCTGGCAGCGATGACAGCATGCGGGGTGTTTAAATTGGAGATTTCAACATCCAGTGAATGGGTGTGAAATGTAGCTACCAGTGCTGGCGTCAGGCCAAGACCGCACCTTCCGGGGGGCCGTGTGTGTGCGTGGATGTGTGTGTGTGTGTGTGATGCCGTGTATGTGTGTTTCTGCTATCAACATGTATGGGCTGCTTGTACTGTTGGTGAATTACCACCAAATAGCTTAGGTGTGTGTGTGTGTGTGTGTGTGTGTGTGTGTGTGTGTGTGTGTGTGTGTGTCTTACCTCAGGATTCTCGTGTCCCAGGAGATCAGTCAGAACCTTCAAAACATGTTTGGCGTTCTCTGCACACTTCCTCTTTCCTAAACCCCACACACACGTGAGAACACACAGACACACACACACACACACACACACACACACACACACACACACACACACACACACACACACACACCATACAATTATTTGAATTTACTTATGTGACTTTTGTGTAATCTGAAATTAAAGACTTTGATAATAAAAGCGTAATAACATTTTGAGATTGTTAAAACTAGGGAGCTTCTGGTAATCAGGGCAAAAATACAGACTGTGCTAGGAAAGTGTGTGAGATGTGTATGTGTTGCAGACCCCTGGTATGACGTAATACGGGGAGAGCGCATTGTTTAAGTGCTATTTTCAGTGGAGCTGGAGGAGAGGACATTTTATTGACGGCCTTTACTGCGGGCAGATATCTAATGGCCTCTAAACCCACCCCAAATTCACTTATGCCCCCAGAATAAAGTTAAATAAAGAGCTTACACAGTACAACAGTGATTACATTACACATTGAATCTCATTAGAAAAGTTGGTCGATTTGTTTCCCGCTCAAGACCAACATCGCCGTCCTACGGGTTGATATTCACCCGTTATATTACAAAGCTAGATTGGAAAATTAGGAATTTTTGGTCATTATCATTCCTCAAATAAATAAGATACTTACAGTATTTACATATCAGATCCCCATTCTAGATGGGTAGCAAATTGAGTTGCATTTGAACCTCTGAGAGAAACACCCACACAGAGACAAGAGAGAGAGACAGAGAGAGAGACAGAGACCTCTGAGAAAGAGGCCTCTGAGAAAGAGAGAGAGCGAGAGAGAGAGAGAGAGAGGAGAGAGAGAGAGAGAGAGAGAGAGAGAGAGAGAGAGAGAGAGAGAGAGAGAGAGAGAGAGAGAGAGAGAGAGAGAGAGAGAGAGAGAGAGAGAGAGAGAGAGAGAGAGAGAGAGAGAGAGAGAGAGAGAGAGAGCGCGAGAGCGAGAGACGGGTGGGCACCTTTAGTCCGGAGACACAGGTTCATGAGCAGGGCGGCCGAGTACTGCAGCGTGAGGTCGCTCAGGCAGTCCGAGTCCTGGAGCTCGTCCACCAGCCAGCCAATCAGGTCGTCCTCGATCATGGCCGTCTGCTGGCTCCGCCTACCGAAGCCGTGGCGGTGAGATGGGTAAGAGCTACGACCGACTTGGACGGCGGTACACACCGAGATAAGGCCCCGACACGGTGTTTAACGTGTTCCTATTGCTACCGGGTATGCAGTTGGTTTACACAAGGGCACCATGGAAAGCAAACAAGTAGCTTATCAGACTCATCCATAAAAGAAAGATTAAGTTCTGACTTCTCCTTTTGTATTTGTTTAATATGGGATGTATGCATGAAGCTCCCAGTGGTATAAGTCATTCAATGTTAAAATTGCTTTTGCTTGGCACTTGTTTCTATGAACATCCTTACTGTACCGACAGCGATATATTGTTGTTTCTCTTCTTCTGACAAATGCACTTATTGCCAGTCACTTTGGATAAAAGAGTCTGCGTAATGCCCTAAATGTTAATGTAAATCTATGCAAATAAAGTTGAATTGAATTGAATCACATGTGGTGCCACAGTGCGCTGAGGGTACCTGAGGCTGAGTTTCTGTAGAGCTACCAGAACGTTCTCCCTGCTCACGGAGTCCCTGTCCTCGCGTCGCAGCACCTCCATCAGCAGCATCAGGAGGGAGGGGACCTGGGAGAGGTAAATGCGCCCTGCGGTCGCAACACACACACACACACACACACACACACACACACACACACACACACACACACACACACACACACACACACACACACACACACACACACACACACACACACACACACACACGCGGCATTTGTCAATCGTTTGATTAGCATTCAGTTTCATGTCCTCACTGGCGCTACTGAAATATTCCTGTGAAAACCTCCCGCCTTGGATTCCTATGTTTGTTGTGAGATAACTAACAGATAAGATAAGATAAGATAAGATACTTTATTGAGCCCTTAAGACAAAACTGGTTGCCAAATCAGATAGTACAGGATAAGGACGTTATATTACACAATATATCAAATTTAAATACAGATTTTTTTTTTTTTCCACTAAAACCGACCAGACTTGTTCATCAGATATAGCCTGTGTGAGTGGAACTGGATTGAATTCCCAGTCTCCCTATTCAGCATCTGGAACGGCTGATTGAAGACACTGGGAAAACTGACCGTCTCCTTAACCTCGTTTTACCACGACCGCTTCCTGCCTGACAGACCGGCCCCACCCTGCCATGTCAGGATGAACGCGGGATGATTCAGGCTTTACACTAAGTCGACTACTTCAAATGCTTTTTTTTGTCTACGTCACAGCCGTCCTGTTGAAAGAACGAAGCTATTGGACACAGACCATGTTGCAATCAGTTGGGTATGTTTCTTTTGCCTATCACTATAATTAGGACTTTAGTGATATGAATAAAAAACTTTTCCAACTAAATGCAACATAGTCAGTGTTTACTTGCATTTAGTTGGGTAGTTTATTTTGCATATCACTCTAATTAAGGACTATAGTGATATGCAAAAAAACACGTACCCAACTGAATGCATCATAGTCAATGAGCGATTTTCAGAGAAGCGTGGTCAGTAGCGTTTAAGGGCACGGCCAGAGAAACACTTACCGTCTGGCAGAGAGGTGAATGCATTGATGAGGCGCGCCATGTATTGGCAAACTATTTCGTTTTTCGACCACATCAAGTGAACCACAGTTCTCTGTCAAGAAACAAGGAAACAGTATTTTATCATTGATCAGATAAACATTCACATACTCCCAAAATGGCATATATAAACAGAAAAACGTTAACAATAGGTGACAATAGGTTCAAACAGAGGCCGGAGACTGTCAGGAGGCAGCTGCTAATATCACCAGCGTTGTGTTACTACACACAATGTGTCATTGTACGTAGTAACACAGAGAAGCCTCACCATGTTTGCACACGCAACAACAATGTTGCAGCGCTGGGTCATGCAACGCCGGAGGGGTCATGGCTTCTCACCCGCTTTACTTGAATGACAAAACAAAGACAGTAGGTGCCTTTTGTCTGCCTCGATAAAGCGCTTCACACTGCTAAGTGACTTCAGCGTTCCCGCGTGGATTTGGGTAAAAGATGACAAATGTGTGAGGTGACAAGGGGAACAGCGGAATACTCCCAGCAGGATGCTGGGCTGGATGAGAGCAGTGCTGCCCCATTATGGGGCCGAGTTATGTTTTGCGGTGGGATAAATAACACAGGTGAGACTAGGTGAATGCTAGTTTAGTAAACACTGAGGGCCACTCCAGCAGCGACAGATTCAGATCGGACCTAACCCAATACTGCATGACCTCATTCTATTTAGCCTCAATTTCTATTTAATTGAATAGTAACAAAATCATAGACATGGATGGAAATGTATTTAAATGCTAGAAAACCAAAAACAAACTATAACTAACTAATAATTGCTGGTAATTAGTTCCAAAGTGAGATGTAAATCATCATAACCCTAGTATAATCGTTGTGTATTTCTCACAACATTAGGTTAAGCCGTCTCCACATATGGCTGTGGCGCTTCCATACAGCGTGTATGGCTTTATCCTAATCTACATTGTCTGTCTGTGTGTCTGTATGTCTGTATGTCTGTGTGTCTGTGTGGCTGTGTGGCTGTGTGTGTGTGTGTGTGTGTGTTCCACCTGTTGCGTGCTGAAGCGCTGCAGCAGGTCGTTGCTGATGTAGGCCTGCAGCACGGTGTCTCTCTGCTCCCCGGGGAGAGAGCGGGTCAGTCTCTGGAAACAGGGGAGAGGAAACCAAAACCTAAATATGGGCATAGGACCTTGAGTGATAGAACTCTACCAGAGAGAGAGCGACAGAGACAGAGACAGAGACAGAGACAGAGACACAGAATGCTTTTATGTATCATTGAGAATTTCTCCTCACCTCCAGTTGCAGAACTAGGGGGCCATTATTGTAGTATAAGTATTAATACATGTGAATGTTTTTGTTTTGTTGTTTTTGGTTTTCTGAAGTAGCTTTCCGTTTTTTATTTCCATTTAAAACATAAGCGCAGCTGCTCCATAAGCTTAAGCTATTCTAAACTATAAAACACGAGTCGTAGCCTGTTCGGCATCTACATGACATATTGATTGTCACGTCTATCATCTCAATGAGCATGGCCAAGTCAGAAAGATCAAAAAAGCGCCACGTAAGAAGAGAAGCATAAACACAGATCCACATCCTAGTATATTGATAGTGTTTGGAAGTCAATTCAAATGAGATTACAACTACTAAGTGTAACACCATGATCAAATTATCATACAACTACGACGTCTGGTTTATTGATTGTTCAATGCACAGAGGGCAAAATTATCGTCCATATACAATATTGACCGTACATCTGTTAAGGCTGCCAAAATCACTGTGTGTTACCACCGACGGGTGTCAAGCTAGTGAGCTACAGAGGCACATTCACAAATATCCACACATTTGCAGATCTCTGCGACGGCAGAAGAGTAGCCAAAGTCATGTGTGCCGACAACAAATTGAGAGGCTCGACTGAGTTGTAACTGATGAATTGTCTGTATTTCCGGCTCTATTTTGTATATTCAAGCATATTCTGTAGAAACATTTGATTCTACCGGGCAACCATATCTTCACCGCAGTCATGGATAGTTTATAAGTGCCAGCCCTAAATTACTCTCTTTCCAGCCCCTTTATTCTAGAGTATCAATATATATATATAAAGAGGTTTTTCAATGTAATAACTGATTGAATTGAATTATGCACCCCGAATGTCAGCCTAGCTGAGGAAGCCCCTTAGGGTAAAAGCTAAATAAATAAGTGATGAAACGATGAACGGCATCAGGAGCAGCGGCCTTCAAGAAATGGAAGACATGCCACGGAACTTGCCGACGTGCACCATCACAAACTTGGCCAATAGGATAGGCCACGGAACTTGCCAACATGCAACATCACAAACCTGGCCAATAACTGGAGGCATTGGTTTTGTATTGAAGCGAGCCACTCACCCAGCGCAGAGCCTGGAGCAGCAAGCACCGCAGGCGCTCCGAACCCCCCAGCAGGTCCCTCTTCAGATGGTCGTAGTCCAGGGAGGGCAGCAGGGGCACTTCCCGGGGCTTCCTGAGGAGACGAGGGGGAGACGAGGGAGGAGAAGAGGAGGGAGGGGAGGAGATCACAGGAGAGGAGGATATTGGGGAAAAGGATGAGAGAAGAAGGGGAAGAGGTGGGGAGAGGAGAAAGGAACGAGAAGGAGAGGAGACCACACACGTCAATCTCAGTTGATCGTAGCGCCGCATTTGGACAAAGGTCAGGTGTGCACAGTTAACATCCAGCCCTTCCAGGGAAACACTTAGCTGGACATGCTTACTGTGGTACGATGGACGCCCGTAGCAGCGAGGAGGCCTGAGGATGACAGGAGGAGAGGTCATAGAGAGGCAGAAACACAGTAGAACAAATTAATATCAGTTGCATTGATTTTGATTTATCCATTTTTATCCGATTTATATCATCCAAATGCTCCAAAAAAATGCTCTGATGGAAATCGCCATTGGTTTGTCTTTAAGGACTTACCTGAAACTCCTCTGACCTATCTCACCTTAAAGGCAGTGAGGTTCACTACTGCATTGACACGGGCATCATGCACATCATGCATGTAATGTTAGACATGCTAAGCCCACCCCCCCCCCCCCCCCCCCATCAGTGGTTCTCCATTCTGCAGCAGGCTCCATGCAATGAGTGACAGGTAATCCAGGTAGATCCAACACCGTGAGCGAATGGACTAGAGTGGTTAACCCCGTGGTTAATAACAAGACCAGTTGTTTTTGTTAGTTTGGTTTGTTGTTAGTTTTGCCGTCATCTCACTACACCTTTGCAATGGGCCTGTATCCGGTAGCAGCAGTACATAGCAGGGAGGCGGTGGTGGTACTGATACGAATTAGGAGTGCGTTTTCACGACTTTTCACGGGATTTAGGCTTCTGAAATCCAACCTGTTGACATCCTTCCTAACATAAGATTTGGGGCCTAACAACAGTGTTTGAGAGAGATCAGGAGAGTTATCCCTTAGAGGTTGAGGACTTATGTGCTCGGGGTGAACGTAAAAAACACATTTACTGTCCTATTGACACAGACTGACTGACAGACTGAACCAACATCTACAGCTCTGGGATTCAACCCTAAATATGGGGGTGGGGGGACGGGGCCCTGGGCACTTCTCCTTGGCTGTGTTCTTTCTAACCACCTGTGCTGCAAAAAACAGCTCTTGGATGCAAAGCTAAAAGCCCTGCGCTGTTTACCAGGGCCAGTTTGGCGAAGGGGTGCGTGGGCATCCAATTCATCAGGAAGCAACAAGATGGAGGCCTCTAGGCTATCAATGCTTATGTGCAACGCATGGCGTGGTAAGAGAAATACATCAAAACTAGAGCCAGAATATGACAAAAGATACACCTGCGAGCTGTGTTCTCGATGCACAGGATAGTCCGTGGCCCACAGTGGGGGTTATACCAGAAGAGTATACAGATCTGTTGTGGAGCTCTGCCACTCCATGTGTGTGTGGGGGTTGTGTTTCAGCGTTTGTCTTGATTTCTCCCCAACATTGAATTACTCATGAGATAAATTACAAATAATCTGTTGAGTGACATTTAAATACAATGCAACAGGCCACAATACCTCAATTTTGGGATTATGGGATCGGTCTCAATTTGGGCCTCTTATTTTGATCCATACACATAAAAAGAAATATTTAACTGGAGTCCGATTGACAATGAAGTTAATTACGGTCGTCAATATAATTGGTCAGCTGGAGGCAAGCTTAAGGTAAAACATTCATTCACGGTGTTACTTTAACAAGAGATATCTACACAATTATTGTATCTCACTATCCGTTTGCAACTAATGCAACACAACCATCTTTGCCATCGTTTCCCAGTTCAAATGATCGTTAAGCTAATTTGAACCTTGTTCCATTTTGACAAACGGGCCACACAAAAGTCCCGGACTAAACCATCTCTCCACCCCACTCTATTACACGTCCTCTTTTCTCGTTAAACAAACAAGATGTCGGAGATGAAAGGGCCACTCGATCGAGACAGATTTTACAGGGCGACAGTGACTGTGAACATCCGTTGATGAGGTACGCCCTCATATTGTTGTTTTTGTCCCCATAAGCATCTGGACAATGGAGGGGTCTTGGAGTGCCTCAAACTAGGCCACTCTACCGGGAACTATAAGGACACAGGAGGCAATATGGGACAGATACAAAAGGCAGGGGAACAAAGGTATAGAACCATCGGAGGGAGACGGGACAGAGGGAAAGAGATGGAAAACAAGATGAAGGTGCAGAGAGAGAAGAGAGGCCGGCGAGTTGTGAGGAGGATGGGGATGAGGAGGAGGATGAGGGGTAAACAGCTTGCACGAAGTAAGAAGGCAAGCAGGGATGAGAAAAGGTATGACACTTACATAGCCGTCATCATAGGGACTCATTGAGTAATATCCCTTTATGGATAGAGCGTCACACACACACACACACACACACACACACACACACACACACACACACACACACACACACACACACACACACACACACACACACACACACACACACACACACACACACACACACACACACACACACACACACACACACAGAAAGAAAACAACAACAACACAAACACAGAGAACACAGGGGTTGAGATCAGGAAGCGGAATGAATGGCGAGGCTTCGGAGCCGTCAGGGGTGGCGACGGGACAACAAGGGCCGTCATCACATTTCAGTCTTGGCAGAACTGTTTTACTGTTTCATAGAACTCCTAAGAGACGTGTGGGAAATCGACCACAGATAGCCTTAAGAGATAAGTTCCTGGTACAATACAGGTCGTTGTCCTCCGAACAAAAGCACAACTTGCTGTTAACTTTCAGGAACAACATCAATCCATATTTGTCTATGGGTCGGTCTATCTATATATCTATCTAACTATATATATTAACTATGTAGAGCTGTTATATCAATATTTTTCATTGTTTATAAAAGAGAGAACCCTTAACTCAAAAACACTATGGGAATCAAAAGTAAGTGTGTGTGTGTGTGTGTGTGTGTGTGTGTGTGTGTGTGTGTGTGTGTGTGTGTGTACTCACTGTGCCTGGCCTGGTAAAGTCGACGCTCTGTGCAACACTCTGACTCATTTGGCTGCTGAAGAGACGCACACACATGTTCCGGATGTACTCTGCAGAGATCTGCCTCAAACAAACAACAATACACATCAAGGCTGTAACATGGTCTTCATAGCATGTGTGTGTCTGTGAAACAATGAATCATGTGTGTATCATACACATGCATAGGGGAGGAATTCATGCAGATATGCCAAATATTAAAATCAATTTCTTTGCACAAAAATAATAATATAATTGATGAATATTAAAGTGGCTAGGGAGTTAGAATACCAACCAAAAGGTACTGGGTTTGATTCCCAATATCTTGATCCTAACCTGTAGGAAAACCTGTAGATTAACCCTAACCCCCCCCCACTCTCTTTAATGTCCTAATGACATCCTATGATATTGTCACTTTGGATAATGACGTCATCTAAACACTATGCAATGACAATCAGCCTGAAAAGAACACGTGTGGTCATATGTGTGTTTTGACGCCTCTATTGAAATCTCAGTGTGAGGTGTTGCGCGGGGGCCCCACCATCTTCCCACTGGCCGTGGCCTCCAGAGAGTCCACCAGCTCGGCCGTGATTCCGATCAGGTTGCAGTAGTCGCCGTGCACCTTGCCCAACCACCGGGTGGAGTTGTTGGCCTTCCGCTCCGACTCGGCCAGCTGGAGCTGCATCTGCTGCATGGCCTCTGTGGACACACACACACACACACACACACACTGAACTACTGATGTGTGATGCATGCCTTCACGCACATATACTGTACATTCATATGCGGTGCTTTCATAAAGATTAGTGACGATCAAATTATAGAAGGGAAGGCAAATACAACTGATCGTTTTAGAACTCAGGAGGTGGATGTCTTGATCGACCAATACATCGGCCGGCCGATATATCGGGCCGATATTTGCGTATTGTGTATGATTTACCGACTGTTCAATAAATGTTCATTTTTTAAATTGAGACTTGTAACAATTGTTATCATTATTGTGTCATTTTTATGATGTAAATTGAGGGAGCAAAAGCAGTATCTGCTCCAAATATCGGCTCAAGAAAATCGGCAGCCCGTATCAGTCATCGGCTAAGGCTGATGAAAAAATCCATATTGGTTGATCCCTATGTGGCGTCTTCAGAATAGATGGCCATTGCATATTCAAAAGGATATAATTACCTTTGGTGCTCCTGCCTCCCTCGTTCTGCATCACGTGTGTTAAGGATCAGATACACAATCGGACCATGAATACTACAAACACTGATCGATGATACAATTTGCCCTCAATGGTTATAGTTGGCATTAGGCCAACACAGAACTCCAGGGAGGGTCGTGGGGATCTCAAAGCCCAGAGATGGCCGTGTCTTTTCTTTCTGGATGACATGCTCAAGACAAACATGCATTGTTTGTCAAACACCGAGCATCCTGCTTGGAGTGGCACGGACATGCTTTGTATCGGCCTGTCTTGTAAATGGAACGTTTACAAAAACCTCCATTCTAGATATCTCCTTAGATAAATGCTGCATGGACCCAGCCACCACCCATACCTCCACCTCCTCATCACACTGTTAAAACTGAACTTCAGTCAGAAACCAGAGATAAACTCAGTAGCCTAATTTTCACAATTAAAAGAACAATTTCTATGTACCTATAAAACAGACACTCAAAGTAACACTATTACGTCCGAATTTTCCCCTTTTAATGTATGCATGTATAATATAATGCATTTGGTTTTGTATATTCCACTGTATATATATAATCCCCATTGTCTCACGGTTTACAGTGCGAATAGATCAAGGTGGACACTGCATTAGAACAGAACGTAGCATGAATGCTACAGACAGACAGGGTATGTGAATGTCAACAACAACCGAGTAAAAAAAAAAAGAAAAAGAATCCAACTGAGAGCTTATTTTCATTCGACACTTAGATGTGCCCCTTAGCAGATAGAAGATGACACCACACTCTGAGCTTACACAGGTTTACACTGTTGCTGGGCTGCTACACTGTTGCTGGGCTGCTACACTGTGGTTTGGGACAACTTTATCAGCAGGCTTTGTCTGGGTTACAATGGGGAGCACAACTTGAACTAGCATGGGACATGTATCGTGAATGACACAGAGCAGGTTGTGAATAGGCTGAATGGGCTCTGAAGAGTGGCGGTGATTTGGCAGGGCCACATTGCCAGTGGCCTAAATTCAACCCAAAAGTGAAAGGGTTTGCTGCGGTGTATGTCATCATCAATGATCCTGCGTTTAAGAAAATCATCAAATGCATGATCATTTCACCAACACCATTGGGGTAGGTTTACATATAAACTCTGGAATGACAGATTCACAAATGGAAATCTGAAACAAGCATTCTGCTCCTCAAAAGGGTCTGTGTTCATTGAGAAGTCGATCTCTTTCAAGCGTCATGGCAATGCTTCCAATCCCACTGTTTTGTTTCCTTTCATTTCCAGCAGCCTGAACCTGAAATACTTGCTCCCGGGCGTCTTGACTGTTATTATCAAACACACAAAGGATGTTGTGCAGACAGATCTCACAGCACCGTTGGTGCTTTTTGCAAAGGATGAATGTTACACAATATATCCCCCAGAAGTGTTTTAATATTAATAAAAGCTATAAATTTGTATAGGTTGTCCGGATAAAGGATACGTATAAGGTCAGCAGCCTGGGAAGGTTGGACGGCTTCAGGGCCACAGAAAGAAACTGCTCCAACTTCTCCTTCAATTCTGGTATCCAGGAATCCTACACACACACACACACACACACACACACACACACACACACACACACACACACACACACACACACACACACACACACACACACACACAGAAAGTGTGATAAGAGAGCCAGTGAAACTGTGCTTTCAGATACTCAGAGATGAAGGTGTAAAATGACACCATCAGTTCATTACATAGTAATGTTCATTGTCAGGTGGAATCAGCTTTCGGTGAACTCTCACACTCAAGGCACAGACACACAAAGGGTCTCTATGGGCGCAGAATAAAAAAAAAATCTACGATACAATGACTTATATAGTAAATATAAGCAATATCAGCTTTGAATTATCCGCTTTAGTCATCGGCTTTGATTCCTTTGGAGGCCATTCAGGAACAAACAAGGCACCTGAAACAGTTCCCGGAAGGAGGGGTGGACTCTAGGGTTTGGCACGAAGGGCAGGGCGTAGTATGGGAGGAACTCAGTGGTCTGGCTCAGCGCGGCCCCCCGCGTCTCCAGGTAGTGCTTCAGGTGGAAGATCCTCTCCTCGAAATCAGCCAGGTCCTGCCGAACACATTGCGTGCAAACGTTGGCATAAATATAAGACACACATCTCAAAGTAGACTTCAAGCGGATGCACAATCATCATTGTGGTTCAGCTGAAGCATGCTTTTCTTGTGTGCTTTGTTTTCGTTGCAGCTCTGCTATGTGCAAAAAAAAGGTTAAATGAAACATGGGAAGCTTCAAGACAGACAAATCATAAATTAAACAATTATGACATCTGCTGGTTGATGATGATTTGACAGTCAAGTCTCAGAGGAATAAAAGCACTTATCTTAAAGGTGGCCTTGTGTCAGTGACATCGAGGAGTTTAAAAGCACTGAAGTGGTTCTTTTTTTAAGTAATCAGTAGTAGCAAGCATGGATTAATCTTGTGTTTGAACAAAGATTTCTGATGAGTTTGGCCCACGTGTGATTATTCTTTCAAAGGGAACGTGGTCATCATGACTTTTTGTAGCATATGCAAGTGCACTTACATCTCTGCCTGGGTAATTCTTCAGAGGGTAGATGGTGAAGTGAATATGAAGGTAGAACTCCAGACGCAGGGCCTGGGGGTCCGTATCCTTGATTTCAGCTGGTACGTGTTCTTTCCACAGCTCAAAGAACACCTTGTGGTCCCCATCATCGAAGCAACCCAGCAAGTCTCTCTGTTGAACAAAAATCGGAGGGCATTGGTAAAAGAGGAAGCTTCTGAAACTTCTGAGACATTTGAATCATCTATAACAGATATTTTCTAAATATTAAGACTTTCCAAAACATCAATATATTCTATCTGGATATATTCTATACATCAAGATTCTTCCTTATAAAAATAGCTCAACAGACCTGTGACAGCTATGAGCCTGTAGACCACTGATTATGAGTGATACATCACGTTGTGCCAGGGTAGTACAGCTTTACCTGAATGGTGACGTTCTTTGATTCTCTCAGTCGGTTCTGTCCTTGAGGTTTCGAGACGAGCTTGCCCTTGTTTTGGCATTCCTTTTCAAAACTGCGAGTGGTCTCGGTGAATTCTGCATACTTTAGGTACTAGCAAAAAAGGAAAAGTCATACAAATACTTTAAAATACATCACAGGTTTTCAACAATAAACCAAGCTGATTATACATTAACATTAACATTAACTAGTTGAGACGGTTATGTTGCGCTTACCTCCTTGATCATCCCCAGAAAGTCTGCCTCATTCGCCAAAGTTTCGCCCATCTGGACTGTCTCTCTGGAACTCATCTAAACAACGTGGCATTGTTGTTGTTATTACATTTGGTTTCAAACAAAGGAAGTGTAGAGATGTCTTCATAGTATTGATAAGCTAATTGAGTGCCGGAATGTGTTATTCGGTTCAAATGAGTGCCGATTAGAAATCGACGTTATGCCTCAGAGAAAGCCAGCACACTTTTCAATCATGATAATCCGACATAAAGTCGTGCATCTATATGACCATGGTATTCATGTTGAACTCACACAATTACTAAACTAAGCGCGATACTCGTTCAGCACTAGGCTATCTTAGAGAAAACCTTAACGATTTAAACCTTAACCACGTATATGCTTTCGGATTTTGGCATAAAACATACCTTTTTATATTGCTTTGTACGTTACAAATGCATACCACCCATACAGAGAACATGTGTATGTGTAATCCATAATCCACAAACGGCTCACAACAGTTTAAATATACATAGTTTAAATAATAACACTCGTAAACTAGCAGCAGTAGATAGCAGTAGATAGCAGGACGCCAAGCCAGAACACCTAGCAACCGGGTTGTTGCTATAACATAGCCGTAAAGGGGAGACCGCCAGAAAGTGTCGCAAATACTCGCCTTTAATGGATATTGTTATTCCTTCTTTTATTTTGAATTTGTATTTTCAAACATTTTAAAATTCAACGTATTTGCTTTCAATCATTACTGTACTAATTTTAGGAGACAACGATATATTTGATTTAATCTTTTGCTATTGAAGTTCCCGTGTGGATAAGGTTACGTTTTTATTTTATTAGTACATTTTTGATCGAAAGGGGAATGAAATTATATCATGAATGTTTTAACAAACTGTACTTACTTTTATTTATTTTTTTCTACAGGAGAGTCATATCCGGTTCAAAGGGTAAAGTTCGAGCACATTGTAGCGGCGCGGGTAGATTCTAATTTGGCATAGTGATGAATGAAAGTTTACTCAAATACATTCTCTTTTCATAAGTTCTACCCGTTGGACACATCCGACGACATTTCTGTAGTCCCCGTTAACAGCACATCACTTTGGTTTAATTGTATGGTAAGTTGGGAGGTTTTTAAACTGGAAACAAGCTTCCATGCGGCTAATGGCTAACTAGCGTTACAGTCCTTCCCAGTTGTAATTACCCCATACACACACACATACACCCATTGTTTATAACTTCGTAGTCTTTATGCTACAACTATATAACATTCAACTGTGGATTGATGCCTATTTCTTGTTGTGATAGATTCATTGTGCTCCTGCCAGCGGGTATGTGTCATCCAGTACAATCAGTTGAAATGAAACGATGTTCCCAGACAGATACCATAGTCACCCATCACCATGGCTGGGATTCTATTTGAGGACATCTTTGACGTGAAGGATATTGATCCAGATGGCAAAAAGTTTGACAGAGGTAAGATCTGGGTACTTTTGTTTAAGATCTATATAGACCAGACACTGTCTTTGGTATGCATCGCAAAATACAGTCACCTTTTGAGCTACAGTTATGGTGGTTTTTACTCGTGTAAGTAGAGACATCTGTAACGTAAAGACAATATGCATACCAAGGCTCATCAAAGTCTGTGATAACATTGTTTAATAAGTTGCTTTTGAGTCAAGTAAAGGTGATTTGTGGTTTAATGTTTGACACAAACTATGTCCTGATCATTTGCTACAGTGTCGCGTCTGCACTGTGAGAGTGAGTCCTTCAAGATGGACCTCATATTGGATGTGAACATCCAGATTTATCCTGTTGATCTAGGTGAGAAGCACATTAAGCACCTGACAATTTCATTGTTCGCTAACCCAAAACTTTCCTTCCAAGCTAATGGAAAGAGACTTGACATGTGACGTCATCCTTTAGAAAACACGATCATCCAGTATTTGCTTCTGAGTCGTAACACACACTAGTATACTACATTAAGAGATCACGTCATGATAGGAATCTAAAAAAATGTCCTGATTCTGAGCCGATCTTTGAAGATATTCCCCTGACTAACATGGATGTCCTTGTGTAAGCCATCGTATTACTTTCATCTGGATTGATATATAAAACTATTGTTTGTCAACATTTGAAACCTTAGCAACCGTATCTGAACCTGAAAAGTAGGTAAACATAAGTTTGTATTCAGCATCACTTTTGTTTTCAATGGGATTTCTTTGTGATCCAGTGAGTAGTATATTATTATGGGATATTGGGTCACCTATGGGAGGGGCTAATGTTGGCATTAAATACTTATTTATATTAACAAACAATGTACGCTAATGACATAAAATGATCTGGGTCTCTGTCATCACACTCAGCTGTTTGTATCATCAGGTTGCATCATCTTGCATCATGCAATTGCCATAACCATTTCCATAGCTCACTCATTCAGACATTGGATCAGGGTTTTACAGTGCTAAAATACTAGTCCCTATATACTAGAGAGTTGCCTTTTCTATGTGTAAAATGGTGTAAGTAATGCTCTTTTTCTAAGTATCATAGCGACAAACCAATCGTTCTCTGACGTGTTTCTCAGGGGACAAGTTCCGGCTGGTCATTGCCAGCACGTTATACGAGGACGGAACGCCGGATGACGGGGAGTACAACCCCCAGGATGACCGCCCTTCTAGGTTGGTGCTCAGTCCATTATCTGAATCTGCCTCAGTTTGCTATCCACTGTCTTAAACATACAAGGAATAAACGTTCCAGCACTCTTAAAGCCCATGTTGCAGGTTAACTGGAAGTTTTGATTAATGGGTACATAAAGCACTCAAAATAAACATATCATTAATAAAATGTCTCAAATAGCGTTAAAGTCCAGTTTTTGGTAGTAACAGGTGTTTTCTTCCGTAACTTGGCGATGATGTCACGTTGGGGAGTGGTGGAAGGTAGCCTCAGCCTAGTACTAGAACTAGGGCGTCTGGGATGAGGAAGAGGTGGCAAGAACCACAAATTACATGTATGATGGCCCACAACCGTATAATTTCGAACCTGTCAGACGTGAGAGGGTGAATGAGGAATTGCCGAGAACTGATGGCCGTCAAAGCCGATTAAATGCATGGTCAGAGGAGAATGGGTGAAGAGTTGCTATCATTTAGCAATGCAGCAATGAGCGCTGGAGCTATGAACAGCAGTGCATACAATAACAACACTTTTTAATAATTATAATAATAAATAATTGGCATCAATCTGGCGCATTTAGAAGAGCAATCAACTGAATAAATGCCAAGTATATAGCCTATCAGACACGCAAATGAGAGCCTGCAGTATGACCGATCGTGTGACATTATTTAACCATCCATCTACAGCAAATACGATCAGACAGATACATCATTGACACACAAAGCACATTCGTCCAACCCAGCGGATGCTGACAGCCCACAACGAGCCAAACATCACCACGGCGGGTGTGCTCTCTCTCGCACGCACGTACACAATCATCTTCTCCAACTCTAAGGCTAGACTGCTTCACTAAGACCACAACTAACCATGCAGTAGTGCGAAGTCGGGAATGACACAACGCATAGTCGCACATACTCATCTTATGCACAACAATCAGTTCTACCATCAACATTCAGTCACTGCAAAGATTTAAATAGCCTCTTACCTTAAGTTAGAATGGACCCAAAGTGTGTGAGTGATACACTCTGGTTTAGCTTTCGTTTGCTATCCGGTTTTAGTATGACTTCTCAACATTACGTCCATCTGTTTGGCGCACATGGCTAATTTGCATACGCGCACAGGACTGGCTGGCTCCGCTTGGCAAAAAATATTTATATATAACATATAGGCCTAACATATTTATCTATATCCATCTATCAACGCATGTGTCTAGTTTTAATGTGATGTCTTTTGTGGTTGTCCAGTCAGACTTGTTGTCTCCCTTGTTCTGTGTGGTCTTGTAGCCTACTGTCCTGTGTGAACCGAATCACCAAAATGAATTCCCGACGATTTGTGTCGTTTGGCAATAATAATAATAATAATAGGCTATCTATCTATCTAGGCTATCTATATATATCTATGTATTTATCTGTATAATCTGCTGCACACTCTTACTAGTCTCTACTCTCAAGGATCTCAATGGGGCTTCAGTCTGTCGTCTCCCCAACGTGACGTCATGCAATGCATTGTGCGGGAAATTAGAATAAATTGCAAACCGCTAAAATCGTACCTTCTTTTTCGTATTAAATTCTGTTTTGTGATACCCAACAACATTAAATACAATGGATAACCGTTTAAATGTTTATTACCAACAAGCAAATTGCACAAACAAAAAAGTTAAGTTAAGTTTTACTTATTTGAATTTAAAATATGTATTTACAAGACAGGTAGTGTAGGTTGGCATGCTATATTATGCATTAGTAAAAAATCACATCATATAACTGCTATACTTACGTTCTTTTATATGTACATTCTACAGAGCAGACCAGTTTGACTATGTGATGTACGGAAAGGTTTATAAGATTGAGGGAGACGAGACCTCCACGGAAGCAGCCACACGCCTGTAAGTGATCTTTTGTTTTGTTTTACATTTTCTGTGTACCTGTCTTTGGTTGAAGTTAAATGGAACATGAGGATTATGGCTTTTGCCATGTGTCCTGTGGTGATATTGGATCAAAAGGACCCAAAATGACTTGATTTGTTTTGGAGTTATAATTGGTGTACCTGGTTGCTCCTTGGAACTTTAAAGCAGAAACCTAATGTAAGAAGGGTCATTTGAACACAGTAAAGCAGATTTTCAATGTTTTGTAATGGCTAATCACACTCCCACCTGGTGGTATAATAGGGGCCCCTCTAAATCTTAGCTGCAGCCCCTATATTAAGGTGCAGGCTACTCTGCACACTGCTCACTGACCCTCTCGTTCTTCCAGCTCAGCCTACGTCTCATACGGCGGGCTCCTCATGAGGCTACAGGGAGACGCCAACAACCTCCACGGCTTCGAGGTGGACTCCAGAGTTTACCTTCTCATGAAGAAACTGGCCTTCTAAAGCACCCCTGATGCTGCTGCTGTTGTTTTTTTACCCGATCGTCACCGACGCTGAGCCCCCCCCCCCCCCCCCTCAGTTGCTATGGGCGACGGCTGCTGTGTTGTTGAACTGAACTGTACACACCCAGACGCCCATTCCAACCTCCTCAGCGTGAAGCTCACGCTGTCATGCTAGCTCAAACTTTAGCCCAGAGGAAACGGGAAGGATGTCTTCATATTTGGTTTTTATTCGGTTACTTAAATAGTTTTTCTAAGGGATGGACCGCTTTAGAAAAAACTTATTCAATGGGGAAAGAATGCAAATGTCATCAGCTGTAAATAAAACATTTCTTTTTTTATAACGATTGATTGTGTATTGTATAGATTTTTAAAGATGTCTTGTAGCTCACCTCATTAGGTTTTATTTTTCAATTATACAGTGTATCTATTATCTACAAGTGGACCAATCTTTGTGGACTTTTTATTTGTATCGGAGGCTTTATATCGATAAAAATAAAATTCATATTCCTTCATATATTGTAAGTCTATAAAATGCTGATCTTTAACAATATAGGCTATGGTCTTGCAAATATTTCGGATTCCATGGGCTTAATGTTCTGTATTTCATTGAATACAAGTTTTAACAAGAATGCTTGTGTCACCAAATTTAAATTAAGTTAAACGAGGTCCACAAAGTAGCAATGTGTGACACAGGCGTAATGGGAGTCACAGGATGGGGACACTGCAGGGGCCTTACATGCACAAGGTACAAGTTATTTTCGCCTAGATCATCGAATAACCACACATTCAGAACCGGATTGGGTACAAATAGCTTTGAATAATATTGCTTATGTTGGCAACGATCACATTTAAGATTAAAACAGCCAGGTCAGACAGCGATGGGACACTACAGTGTGACTTTAGTAAATCCAACATGCATTCCTGTGGGCTGTGCTAAATGTTAGGAAGGCTAATAGGGAGGGCTGCAGAAAGTAACGGCAACCGGAAGTGATAGCCGCAGCATCTCATAACGCGTAATCGCCGGTGGCGGTGTCGAGTGTTGCTCACGTACCGCATTTTAAATCGTGCGATTTAAACAATGCACGGCTTAGCTGCGACACAGGTAGTAGTTAGTGTGAATGCGGGCGGACATAGCTGCAAACACAGGCGGGAGTCTGCACAAGAAGCGCCACCCCTCTAGCGTTACCTGTTTGGTGAGCTTGTTTTGGTCATGGACGGTGCGGGACGGCGCGTCGCACACTTGGACACTAAACATATCGATACAAGGTCCGAGTTATAGTGTATTCATGTCAATAGTTTGGAATGCCAACAATACTGTCGGCAAACTGGGTGAAGCAGAATGACACCGCGGTTGGATTTAATTGGACACACTGAGCGTCGGCTGAAGTGAGGCGCTGTTGTTAGTGCAGATTACGCGCTGCGACTTCTCAGTGGGAATAACAATTTCAAGGCGTTAAGTGACCGTGCAACACATCCGATGGACTATCGGAAGAAGAAGAGGTTGACTTACTTCACGATCGGACTCATCTTCCTCTTCAGTGGCATTGAGTATGGTAAGATTACGACCTGTCATTTGAGGATGTTGGCACTGATTTAGAAAATAATAAGCTGCCAACTGAGAGGTCATAGGTCAGAGGGAATAGTTAAATTTCTGTACATTTTGGTAAAAATAGAGGCATTTCTCTGTCGACGAGCACATCTTCGTTTGAGTTTTGACGTCACATACGTAGTACAGCACGAAAACGTAATTTGTGTGGTTTCATGTTCTCACCCAGCCTAATAAATAGGCCAAAGGTAGTGGAGTGGTCAACCAGAAGTTTAAAGCCACACTGTTCCGCACAAAAACACTTGTTCACATCATAATTTACTGATATAATATGTTAAGCAACATGTTTATTTGTGTTTTATCTTAATATGTATTGTATGTCTTGTTTCACAAACGTTTACTAGTAGGCCTATTAATGCTAACTGAGGTCAAGCCAGCCGACACTTCGAAAACGACAGTCAAGGCAGCCGACCCAGCTTTTTGCTGTACGCATATATACTAGCCATTACGGTAATAGCGTCTCAGAACTGTTTTTAAAAAAAATGCACTCGTCGGGTATACTAATTGACAGTCAATAGAAGCCTTATCAATTTAAAAAGAAACGCCCTGTTATCATAGACTAATTACACATCAGGGTTATAGTACACGACCCCATAGTGTGACCCAGTAAGTTTCAAGACATTCTGATGTGTAGTTTCAGAATAAAAGTCCACCAAATATTAACATATGACACAAATTACATTAATTTGGATTTCAATTAAAATAAAACGCCCTGTTATCCCAAACTAATTCCGCATCAGAGTTATAGTACACGACCCCATAGTGGGACCCAGTAAGTTTCAAGACATTCTGATGTGTAGTTTCAGAATAAAAGTCCACCAAATATTAACATATGACACAAATTACATGAATTTGGATTTCAATTAAAAGAAAACGCCCTGTTATCCCAGACTAATTCCACATCAGAGTTATCGTACACGACCCCATAGTGGGACCCAGTAAGTTTCAAGACATTCTGATGTGTAGTTTCAGAATAAAAGTCCACCAAATATTAACATATGAGACAAATTACATATGAATTTGGATTCAATTTAAAAGGAAATGCCCTCTTATCATAGACATTATATATTCAAATTAAAAGTCCTCTCAATGTAAAGATTTCTGATTGATTGACAACACTTCTAGGTATTATTGGTATAATAGTTTTGCCAGGTTTTGCCTAATTTGTTATTTAAAATATGTTAATATTTGGTGGACTTTTATTCTGAAACTACACATCAGAATGTCTTGAAACTTACTGGGTCCCACTATGGGGTCGTGTACTATAACCCTGATGTGGAATTAGCTTGGGATAACAGGGCGTTTTCTTTTAATTGAAATCCAAATTCATGTAATTTGTCTCATATGTTAATATTTGGTGGACTTTTATTCTGAAACTACACATCAGAATGTCTTGAAACTTACTGGGTCCCACTATGGGGTCGTGTACTATAACCCTGATGTGGAATTAGCTTGGGATAACAGGGCGTCTTCTTTTAATTGAAATCCAAATTCATGTAATTTGTCTCATATGTTAATATTTGGTGGACTTTTATTCTGAAACTACACATCAGAATGTCTTGAAACTTACTGGGTCCCACTATGGGGTCGTGTACTATAACCATGATGTGGAATTAATTTGGGATAACAGGGCGTTTTATTTTAATTGAAAGCCAGATTCATGTAATATTTCTCATATGTTCATATTTGGTGGACTTTTATTTTGAAACCAGACATCAGAATGTCTTGAAACTTACTGGGTCCCACTATGGGGTCGAGTACTATAACCCTGATGTGGAATTTGTTTTGGATAACAGGGCATTTTCTTTTAATTGAAATCCAAATTCATGTAATTTGTGTCATATGTTAATATTTGGTGGACTTTTATTCTGAAACTACACGTCAGAATGTCTTGAAACTTACTGGGTCCCACTATGGGGTCGTGTACTATAACCATGATGTGGAATTAATTTGGGATAACAGGGCGTTTTCTTTTAATTGAAATCCAAATTCATGTAATTTGTCTCATATGCTAATATTTGGTGGACTTTTATTTTGAAACCAGACATCAGAATGTCTTGAAATTTACTGGGTCACACTATGGGGTCGTGTACTATAACCCTGAAGTGTAATTAGTCTATGATAACAGGGCGTTTCTTTTTAAATTGATAAGGCTTCTATTGACTGTCAATTGGTATACCCGACGAGTGCATTTTTTAAAAAAACAGTTCTGAGACGCTATTACCGTAATGGCTAGTATATACGCGTACAGCAAAAAGCTTGGTCGGCTGCCTTGACTGTCGTTTTCGAAGCGTCGGCTGGCTTGACCGCAGTTTAATGCTATGCTATGCTAGGCTCATTTTTAAGGATGGATCCGTCCTACCAGTAGCTCCCAAGAGCCCTTCTTTAGAGTGCTCCTCGTCTAGTGTGTGAGCCTCATCTGCCCTCATGGGCTGTTATTTCGTTGCCACAAACAATGATGCCATCAGGGAATGCATGTGGAGATGAATCTCAGGTGATTAGATCTGGGAAGAATCAGCCCAACAGAGGTCTCTGGGCTCCTGAATGGAAAGGAGACTTCTTCAGGCTGCCTGAGACTAGGAGGCCCATAAGAGGTCGTGTAGACTATGCTTTTACATGCACATTAGAAACCCGATTATAACCTGGTTATTGTGGTAACCAGGTTTCTTTACTGCCGATAAACCGCTGAAGCCCTGTAACATTTCTTTCCAGAGCAGAGCGAAACTTTTTACAACTTAGCTCAAACCAAGAATGGCCTTTCTGTTTGAGGGTGGTATATAAATAAACGTGAATGTCTCTGAATGTTACAAGAATCAAGTATACGTGTTGGATCAAACTGACTCCACAACAATCAATGTTGTACTTGACACACAGAAATACACACTGTTTAGACACTGGTTGCTTTTGAAACCAATAATTGCTCTCTAACACTTTCCCTCTGCTCTCCTCTGCTGGTCTGTCTCTGAAGCCGTGATATTACCCACGATATGGAAGTACCTGCAGACCCTGGAGGCTGCACCCTACTTCCTGGGCCTGGCCCTATCAGCGTTCAGCCTGAGCGGCCTTCTCTCCGGGCCCTTGTTTGGCCACCTGTCCGACAAGACGCGGACCACCAAGAAGATCATCCTGTTTGCCAACTGCTTCGAGATTATTGGTGGGTCACGTGAATCACTATCAGGCCCATTCACGGTAATGTGTGAAAAAAGATTCATTGCATTTTACTTGAACTTTTCATTGCATCTATCCTATCCGCCTACTTTTACATTTACACTACATTTTACGTTTAGGGCATTTAGCGGATGCTTTTATCCAAAGCAGCTTACAATAAGTACATTTGTCAGAATAAAGAGAAACAATATATATCGCTGTTGGTACAGTAAGGATGTTACATAGAACCAAGTGCCAAGCACTTGTTAGGTTAACCCCTTCCCTATATACAACAAAGCTAGCTAGGATAAGATACTACACAAGATACTACACAACTAAGTACTATTTTTAAGTGCAAGGACGTACAACATACAATAAGTGTGTAAGAAGGAAGCTATGCTTCACTCTGATATCTTGTGTCTCATTATGCACTTTACTCTCCATCTACCCGCAACCCTTTGTAGGTAACTTCATGTACTTCATGGGCTTCTCCAAGTGGCTCCTGCTGGCAAGCCGTCTGGTGGCGGGTGAGTCAGAAGGAACGACGGACACGACTCAATCTTTCTTACGGTTGGGTTTGAAGAGATCATAATAACAATGATGAGCAAATGGTTTAACTGTCTAAATGGCCAAAAAAAAATTCAGCTGGAAATCGCTAATAAAAACATAATTCCATAGTCTGTGCTGGTGTGGATTCTGTATGTTAACATTTAGACCAAGAAGTAAACTGCATTTTCATGTTTTCCCCCTCCCCTATTCTACAAACATTGACTTCTTAATTACAATTCAAATATTTGCTAGTGCCTGTTTTCATTGTTCCACTATGTAGCCCGAAACTCTTATGTGAACTTGTTACTTCATAAACATTTCCTTGTACATATGCACACATTTCTATCCTATTTCTATTTTCCCTACTGTTTTTCAGTGGCTATTTTCTAAATATCTTGTATTTTTTTTGAGCAGAGCAGTCGAAACAGAAACTTTTTCCCTTCAGGCTTGATACGGTGATATGAATGTGAAGGTTGACGAGAGCGATTTAACTGTTTTTCTCCAGGGGTCGGTACAGGGGCCGGTTCGGCCATCTTTGGTTTCCTCAGCAGAAGCACCGCCCCCGAGGACCGCTCCTCAGTGTTCGCCGCCGCCATGGCATGTCGGCAAGCGGGCCTTCTCATTGGTCAGTTTTCTGGGCAGTATGATCGGTCATTTGTCCATCTTGCTTTCTATGACCTTTCCTTGGTTATCGTTTTGCTTTCCCCCTCTCACACAACAGAGTGCGTTTTTTATGCAGAAATAAAAAATGGTTCAGTAGCTGCATTTTTCATCTGATTAAAGCTCATAAAACCCATCAAAGCAAAATTTGTAGTAAATATTGAGAGACATATACTATGGAAAGACCAAAAACTCCAGTCTTTACGGCTTCAGAATGTGTTGTTATGGTATGCGTTGTAATTGGTTGATTTAACTTGCGAGAGACAATGCTAGGGAAATTAAGTAAAGTAGAGTGGTGTTTAGGGTTGATCATTTAGGTACTTTTAGCCTATCGTTTTTGTGCTGATGTAACATTGCCGTCATTTTCCGAAAATAAGTCGACCATGCGGCAGAGGCAGAATTGAGGAATCATGTGAAACGGAGATCTAGTCCCAGTTTGGGCCTTGTCTCATGGGATGTACTGGAAGGGTATGCACGTGCTCAATGTTGAATGTACCTTTCCATTGGTAACGAAAACCACATGATATCACACCCACTTCCTTTGATAAATGGATTAACTAATTTATTAAAGGCTTGGCTCCTGAACCACGTTACAGACAGAGTCCCTTCCTAACACAGACAGACAGACAGACAGACAGCCAGCATAAATTATGACCAATAGAAAACCGAAAATAGTTTGTACTAACATCAAACAAATCAAAGGGGCTGCATCGGGTTAGGAAAATTAGTCTAGTTTATTAAACCCAACATGATCTTCCATGATGTAACGTTTAAGACATTGTGCGTGTGCGTGTGTTCTACAGGTCCTGCCTTCAACCTGTTCCTGCGGTTGTGTGACTTCAAAATCGGTCCCTTCGTGGTCAATAAATTCACTGCACCTGGGGTAAGCACCAAATATGCTAGCACTGCATCTAACTCCATATTCATAATATTACACGTGAAACATGGCTGTTTTAGTCCTCTACATAGACAAAGTCAACAATTAACCTGGGGTCTTAACAGCAACCCCATCCTAAAACAGTTTTTAACATTTAACATTTTAACATTTTTGAATAGGTGAATAATATTACCATGACCATCTTTATTTGCGTTGTTGCTTTGTTAAAGTAATGTATACAAATATAAACTAATAATAAATGTGTTGGCCATGTTTATTCTCATTTGTTAAGCAAATTGACTAGTGTTTACCAAGACCAAGTGGCTTCTTGGCAATTTACTCAAGCCTTGGCCACTCTCCCCAGATTAGCTTAAGCTAAAATAAGATTAGATAAAAACTTGATTCATTTTATTTTTTATTAGCTTCCTCCCCGCTAACCTCCCCTCCTCCCCTCCAGCTCTTCATGTGCCTGATGTGGATCCTCCTGCAACTGGCCGTGGTCTTCATGTACTGGGACCTCCCACCCCAAGAGAAGGAGGGGTCCGGGAAGGGCGTGGCGTCCGGCGCCCGGGAGGACATGGAAGGCGAGACGCAGCGGGGGCGGGGACCGTCGTTGCCCGGGCAACAGGAAGAGGACTCCCAGGTGGAGGAGGAGGAGGAGGACGAGAGCAAGCCGCTGATGACGTCCAATGAGCTGCAGGGGTCCTACGGCGCGGTGGTCACCCCCGACCCGCCAGCCTGCCCCGGCGCCGGCGCCGTTTCCAACGGCGACCTCGCTCACCCGTCCGAGTCCCCGGAACCGGAGGAGTCGGCCGGGCCCTTCTCCAGGTTCAACCTCAGCAGAGGTGTGTTGGTGGGGTGGGGGGGATACAAACACAATGCACCGTGAGAGGATACAACAACCCATAACATAACGTAACACGGCATAGCATCACATAACGTTGTACAAGATGGACGAACATCACCCCTGCTATCCAGCAGCATCTCTTTCCCTTTGTTGTCCATTTTGCATTTCATGACTTCTATTGTTTGTTTCTCTCTGTCTGTCTCTCTCTCTGTCTGTTTCTCTCTATCTCTTTGTATCTCTCTCTCTCTCTCTCTGTCTGCCTGTAGAGTTTCTGAGGGAAGAGGTGATCGTTCTGCTGGCTGCTCAGTTCATCACTCTATTCAATCAGACAGCGCTGGAGGTACACACACTCATCCTCACACTCTCACACTCACACTCACACACTCACACACACATTCACACAGTCATTCTCTGACCTGTCATTCATTTCTTCCCGCACCCACTCAAATCTCGACTGTTTTCTCACCCTGCTTCCCCCGAAGACCATGGTGACCCCGCTGACCCAGAAGTACTTTGACTTCGGCGAGCTGGAGAACAGCGTGATGTACTGCGTGTGCGGCGTGGAGGTGATCGCCGGCTTCCTGTTTGTTCAGTGGCTGAGCCGGCGCACCAAGGAGCGGGTGGTGCTGGCCGTGGGCCTGGCCATCTGCAACATCAGCTCAGTCTGGTGCCTCATCTTCCTGGCCCACCCCATCGGTCTGTCCGCGCGACGCGGCTCCACCGCCATTGTTACCATGCTTAGTTTTTTAAAGGGCTCATGTCATGCCACCAGGTGTGGTTGTGATTAGCTGGTACAAGCCATTGGTAGCTGGCACAGGGATGGAATGATTTTTTCATAGTGACACAACCACCTAGATGTATGACGGATAGATGAGCAACAGCTGCTGCAGTCCACTGGGTAGGCTGGTAGACTGATCTATCCAGCGTACATCTAGGTGGACACGTGATGTCACTATGAAAATCATTCCTTCCCTGTGCCAAACGGCTTGTACCAGCTAATCACACCCACACCTGGTGGCATGATATGAGCCCTTTAAAAGAACTACCACATTCACATCATTACTCATTCAGCCTCCCTGAATGAGTAATGATGTGAATGTGGTAGTTCTTTTAAAGGGCTCATCGATCGAATAGGTGTGGTAGTTTGATCGAATGGGTGTGGTTGTGGGACATTTCAAGTGCTGTGTCGCATTCGTTAAACACACAAAACGATTAGGCAGATGAGCTATGGGAATTTTCTCAACTTTCGGACGCAAGAGACTGAGCTGACTTGACGGACAGACCCACAATGCATTTCGGGAGCGTCCCATGCAAAGTCAACGAGATCCGTCGACGGACGTGTACAGTGTGCAAGGGGTGTTAGTGCCCAGGGCTGGGTCAAACGCAGCTAGGGTGTGTAGCCAATAGAAAACAACCCTCTGAAAAAATTAGCAGACTACATGTATTTTAAGGGGAATTTCCCCTGTATAACACTCTATACGGGGGAAGATTAAAATAGATAGAAGTTGAAGAAATATTCAGCGTGTTTTCATACCAGCTCACACAATTATAACAATAACAGGCAAAAAAATAATGTGTGTTAGAGAAGTGTCCAACTTTTTTACTTGGTGAGTTGAGTTGGTGTCAAACCTCATCTTAGTTTGCCCTCTGTGTGTGTGTGTGTGTGTGTGTGTGTGTGTGTGTGTGTGTGTGTGTGTGTGTGTGTGTGCGTGTGCGCGCGAGCTGCAGGTGATTTCCCCTATCAGCTGACAGAGTTCATCATCGGCGTATTCCTGCAGGTTCTGGGCTTGCCCTTCGTTGCAGTGGCTCAAGTTTCCCTCTTCTCCAAAGTCACGTCTGAAAAAACACAAGGTGAGCAACAGCGCCATCTGCTGGGAAAAATAAGTTGTTTAATATCAGTTTGGCATGAATCTGTGGTGTCGATATGCTTTGATTGTGATAATGGACACTAATTGTTATATATTCTTGGACACTTTGGATATCTACGCTGTCCATCTGTATTAAAATTAATTCTTAAAATAGCTAAATATATAAAAAAGTTTTTTGTCTTCAAGACAACACAGATTATTTTTTTTTTTAATTATAGAGAGAGATAGAGAGGAAGACATGCAGTAAATGACCCAGGCCGAATTCGATCCTGGGTCTCTGCGATTAAGACTGTGCCTATATGGTATGCGCCTTAGCCCAGTGCACCACCGGGGCGCCCAGATAACACAGATTCAACTCCATATTTACACCGGTTGATACTAACTGCAGTGATTATGTGTTTGATTTGATGCTAGGTTTCAGCCAGGGGGTCCGGCGCTCAGTGGGGGGTCTAGCCACCATCCTGGGGCCCCTGTGGGCCGGGGGCCTGACTGAAAACATGTACATCATGCTTGGTGTCATCATGGCCCTACTGCTGCTGCTGACGGTACACATTCAAAGATCCTGAGACAATGTTGTGGTTGGGTTATTCCCTACGCATGTGTTTTGATTCATCACCTCTATTTTTCCTCTATTCAGCTGGAATGAAGACTAAGTCTAAGAATAATTGTGCCCGCACAAGTTCTCTTAATTTCTACATTTATATATCTGCATTTTGTCTTATATTTTATGGTTGCCACTTCTTGTATCCATTACAACTGCTATATGTGTTTTACTTTATGCATTTTTGTTCTTCATAAATGACCCTTCCGTTCCCATAAGAATTTAAATGTACATAGTGATGTACATTGATAAACACTTTCTTTCCCAGCATTGACCCAGAATTGACCCAGTTTTGACCCAGCTTTGACCCAGGTGTTGCCTGTATGCCTGCAGATCATGATGGGGTTCTCCTATGATCGGCTGGTGCATCATTCTGCTGTGGAGCATGCAGAAGATAACCACGACGATCATGAATAAACCTCCTGTTGGGAACCACCAGGTGGGTGAGATGGTTTGATTAAAATACATGTGGCTGCAGTCAGGGCCCAGGGGCATGCTAACAAGTTGACATGTGAGAAGGCATGTTATATAGTGTAACTGTTGGATCAGCTGAACTTTACCATCTATATACTGCTCATTAGCAGGCATCAGTGATATAAAGTTACAGATGAATAGATTTCATTTTGTATTTGTTTTGGAATGATTCAGGTTTATTGCTACCCTGGAAATCCAGAGTTCTCGCGAGTGCACAATTTGAATTTGCTCAACGATTCACTCTGGGAACGAGCAGTATACTCATTCCTCGATTCCCCTGGATCAGAACATTAATCAATCACATCGGTGTATCTGATATAGGCGGGCCAAAAGCTTTGCTGTTTTACCCGATACGGTAAGAGTCTAATCTATTGGTTAGATCCGCTGGTATCTTTGGCATATGGGGCTCTGGATATGTCACCACTTGTATTCTTCTGATTGGTCGTAGTGTTATCCAATTGCGTGCAGTGATATTTTCAAATGCATGCTTGGTGCTGACCCTCCAGTTGGGCCATTTTCATTACTCATTGCCAGACCCTACAGCTTTCTAGGTGGGTATGGATTTCCAGGCTACTTTTTTTTATTGCACTATTTCTACCTAAAAATTTAGGTAATTTTAGCTACTTTTGCAGACATACCGGCAATTTACACGATTTACAGTTATTTTTTATTAAGGTTTGCAATATGCTTTATGTTTTAATAGTATCATCCTGTTTTAGTTTTGTTCTATGAACCGCTTTTTGCATTCATCATGGAATTTTCAACTGGATTAAAATGTTCAAGATCTCGAACAGTAAAAGTTAATAACACTGCTTAGAATACTCCAAACCACGAGCTACTTGTGTACCACTTAGTTTCTCTCATTTATCAAAGGATTGGCTCCTGAGCCACGTTTTAGTGGCTCTTCCTAACCACACACACACACACACACACACACACACACACACACACACACACACACACACACACACACACACACACACACACACACACACACACACACACACAAAATATCTGGGAATGCCCCAAGAAGCAGAGTAAGCCTTCCACATTTTAACCAAAGCCTTTCTCTCCATCTTTTCCTTTTCTCTCTCTCTTTCGTGCTCTCTGTCTGTCTCTGTCTCTCTCCCGCCCCCCAACCTCCAGTGGAGGTCTGAGGCTTCCAGTCTTGAAGCTGTGGGTGCAGCACAGTGAGAGATCGCCAGAGCGATTGCACATCCCCCAGCTAGCTGGCCACAATGCCCTGGAAGCCAGTCCCTAGCAACACTAGCAATGTGTTTATATTTCCCATGGAAATATACAGCCGCTAGCAGGCGCCGCACACAATCTGCAAATTAATCTCCCCCCCCCCCCCCCCCAATACCCACTTTTCCTTTTTTGTTTGTGTGTTACGGAACTATTCGAATGACATTATTGAAATGCCTGTCCGTCAATGCTTAGGTCAGCTCCATGTTTACTTGTCACTTACATAACCAGGACAAATGTTACAAGATCGACGTGCAAAGAGTTTCCATTCCACAAACCTTGTGAATTCTTCAGTTTGACAATCTAATATATACACACACCGAGGCTTTTCCTTAGGCTTTCCACCGAGGCTTTCCTAGATGGCTCGACACGTAGTGGATCAGTATCGCCATTCGATCAAAGAGCCTAACTGACAAGTTCTAACCAACTTTATTATTATATATTATAATATTTGCTTCAAAGCTAGGGTAGGACGTTTGGGGAAACCAGCCAGAGTCAGCCAAATTGGACGAGCTTATAATAGTCCTGCAACAGCCACAAACAATGTTGTTTTTCAACAAATATGACAAAGAATGCTTTTTCAATAAATGGCCTAGCCTAGCATTAAGCAGTTGCAGAAGCTGTCGTCTGTGGGTGAGATCAATACCTTGAATAAACACTACTTGTGTGATTGTTGCTGTGAAGGTTCTTACTAATGCTGTTCTTGCCCTGAACACTAGGGAGAGCCCTTGTTCTTCTTTAAACATAATGCAGCGTAACTTGCAGACTGCTGGGTGGTCAATCTTCTAATAATTGCAAAAAAATTACAACAGACAAATTGGTTGGAAGTGACTAATTTCCACCCGTTGTCATCCAAAGAAACAGAGGGATTTAATACAAAAAAGTGTAGGTCTACCTCCATATGTCCTGTGCACATGTTTCATTTTCTCATTGTTGATTTCATTATGTTACTATTTTATTATTTATTTTGAGATTCGTAAATGGTTTAGTTCTGAATAGTTAAGCACTATTCCTGTCTTTCCATTGCATAACATTGTATTTGGTATTTATAATAATTTTTTATCATGTTATTAATGCCAATACATTTTGTCCTGTTACTCCCCTGTTTGTATGGAATATTCATAAAAGAAAAGGACATTAAAGTAATAACCGTCATACATCTGCTGTTGGTATTTTTTCCATAATTCAAATCAATTATGTATAATAATTTCAAAATAAATATATAGATATTTGGTTATTTATATTAATACATACACACTTTTGCATCTAAAAAACGCTTTCAAATACCTCATATATATGTAGGATTTGTTAAATTTTTTGGGGGGAAAATACAAAAATGTACATTCATAAATATTAATTTTTTTTGCATCTTTTTTTTAATGATGCAATTTTATGTATTTCAAGTGGCTAAAGATTTACTTTAAGGGAGAGCAATATCTTTTTCATAATAAGATTTCAAAGGTTAAAAAAGAATGATTTAACATGTTGTATACACAATTATTTTTGTATTTTAAAAGTGTATCCGAAATCAAATGAATCCCATACAAAAAATACATAAATTATAGATTTATTTCTGTATTTATAATATTATTATACACTATACATTATACACTTTTTGCTAAATTCTCAGGCTCAGATTAGGCATGAAATACTGAATAAATAAATACAAATATGTCAAATATGCCCATTTAAATTTAACATATAAAAACTTTTATCTAAAAGCTTATTTACTTGCAGTGCAAATTATTTGCTCAATCAAACATTTACAATTTACAATTTGTCTTAAAAAAAAAGCGCTTTTATTCACACTTTATACACTACCACATGAGTTATAACGAAAAGAAGCACTTTCTCATTGCTACTTTGTTTCACACAAAAAACAACAAAAGTAACGCGCAAACAGTTTTTTTTTTCTATCCTCGAGTGTCTTTCAATTTCAACATCCCACAAAGTTTCAGTAGAGTTTCAATAGAAATCATCACTTAACTCCTTGTTTTAACCGGCAGGCGGCACTGTGACCCCTCACTATACTGTATACACCCTAAGGATTACAACCGTTTGTGGAGCAGGCGGTGGGGCGGAGGCAAGGCCCCCACAGTCCGCTATGACACATACGCTGGCGGCCACGGTGACAACAGAGAGGGGTCGTGCCGGGGTCGCGGCGTCGAACTCTGCGTGAACCCGTGTGATGTCGCGTTGGAGCAAAGTTTGTAGCATAAGAACATGATGCCGATGACACGGATATTATACGGTTGTTTGGTTACCAAATGTCGAGGCTCCACCCCCTTCATCGCCCACCTCCCTACCCTTCCACCTCACCGCGGCATTTACCGCCGGTTGCCCCCACAGCATCGGCCTGACCGCACCGTGACCCGACATATCAGGGTCAAAAGTTTACAGCCCTGTCACGTGGTGTGTCTTCGCGAAAGTAGTGGTTTCGGGAGACTTCTGTGCACCAAAACCAACCCCCCCCCCTCCCCCCCCCCACCACTACCACCACCACCACCATAGTGCCTTCTCTCCCCTGTCCCCTCCACCAATCAAGACGGCGAGAGACAAGGCGGCGCGACGGGGCTGTGACCCAACGATGGGCATGTGAACCTGGCCGGCGGGGACAGTGGAAAGGAAAGGCGAGGGCAACGGGTTCATCCACCGGGCACGGCCCACATCTGCGAGGGATTTTACGTCAACGTTTTTTTTAAAGTTTTTCTATGTCTATGGAACATTTGAGATTGACCGCTGTTTGACCCGTGAGGGTACGGTCGGGTGAGGGCTGGTGAGCTGGAAATTAGTCGGCCGACGAGGACATACTGGTGTACTTCAACACATCCCCACGTACACACATACACTTAGACCTTTTTTGTGTTAGCGCAGCGTTGCCTTGTCACTTTGGTCCTCTCAGGAGATGGGAGTGCCGTGGGCCATTGCTAGCTAGCCACATCACTCGCCTGCTGCATCTTTGTACTCTTCTTTACCTCTCTTTGATAGCAGTCGTGGTCGCGGACGCCATCCCTGTTCACAAGGACAGCTTTAGCACACCCGGGATAAAATAACAGCGTGAACCTCGCCCCGATTAGTCTTTCATGAGGGCTATTCGGGGGGAATGAAGTGACAGAGTGTTTGAGCTTCTGAGGCCACTCCAAGTCTTCTAAAATAGAAAGGAATTGGTGTCAGGAATTGTTCAGGAAGTCGGTAAATTCTGCAAAAAAGTGTGGCTTTCTGAAACCTGTTAAAAGTGTGTGTGTGAGTGTCCCTGTATGGACGGTCGCACTTGGTACCGCACGTTTTAATAATACATGTGTCACCTTTAGACGCCTGCAGAGCTCTGAGAGCATGAGTGCTACGGAGGAGAGGAGGTGAGCGTAGTAGCCTGAGCTGTCTCCAGAGAAACCGTGGTAAAAGGGTGTGAGGAGGAGGGCTTTTCAACCCAACAACGTTGAAGAAAAGGTTAACCTGAAACAATATGAACAGAGTTGCGGCGCTACTTTATTTTTATTACTGTTAGTCAAACATTGCTTCTAGTCAGAATCAAGCCACGTTTATATGAATCAGAGGGCATTTTAATAATGACATGCTTGCTTTGGCTCTCTGCGTGGGGGGAGTAAATGGACTTGGGGTTGAATGAATCATAGATCCTATGTTTCAGCAATGAACCGTAGAATGATGGTTTTCTTTTGTCTAATGTGCCACCAGAAATCCATGAGTGCTCTATGCTGTCCTGTCCAGCGAAAGTTTATGGACCTGTCGACCTGTTGGCATCCCTGATCTCATTATTGTATTTAATAAATTAAAATGAATACTTGAAAAAATGATAGTAGTACATGTATGATAGTAGTACACTTGTATTGGTTAGGATAACCAATACAAGTGTATTGGTTATCCTAACTAACTGTTCCCGACGAGCTGACTGTCACCTTGCATGGCTGACTCCGCTGTCGGTGTGTGAATGTGTGTATATATATTACTCCCTTTGGATGAACGCGCCTGCTTGATTCCCTAAATGTAAATGTAAATGGACATTTTATTTTTGTACATCGCCTGCTGATATTGTGTTGCCTCTGACCTTATCCATTACACACTGGCCTGAAACACACAGCACCCAGCAGATCCCAATAGCACCCAACAGCCTATAGTGTTGGTCTGCTTTAGCAGATTTTCTCTCTTTAGACTTGTTAATCATACACCAGCTCACAAACACACTCACTCAGACACACACCACCAAGGAGAGGTTATTCAAGTCCAAACCTTAATTTTGAATGGTGCAATTGTCTCACCTTTCGAAGAAACGCTTAACACACACACACCCTGGTGCTTAACATACCTTCACTACTCAAGTGCATCTCATCTCCTCTCTGCCCCTGAACATGTGACTGTGCTGTGCAAGCCCCTTCCTGCTCTGAAGCACCCTCGCAACACCCCTCCCCACATCCACTCCCTCCCTCCCTCCCCCCTGCCTCACCCCTCTCTCCCCCTCTCTGGACCAGGGATTACAGCCCCATCTGTAGTGGCTGGGCTGGGCTAAGCCGGTGGGAGCTGAGCTCAGGGCGGCACTGCGGCGCTTGTTAACCCTGATTAAGTTGACGTGGCGTTGGGGTCGGGGAGGCTGTGTGAGTGTGTGTGTGTGTGTGGGTGGTGGTGAGGGTGGTGGTTGGGGGGGTGGAGAACAGTGTGAAGATCAAGCTCGGGCCGTGACCCAGTGCCCCGCCACTGAACCGCGGAGGAATTGGGCAGAATTCAGTAGAGGGGAAGAGATGGAGGGATGGGGAGTGGAGAGAGAGAGAGAGAGAGAGGGAGGGAGATGAAGATAGGGAGAGAGAGACAGAGAGAAAGAGATAGCTGGTAAGAGCGAGAGGGGGAGATGGAGAGAGAGAGAGAGAGAGATGAAAATAGTGAGAGATGGGGGGAGATGGTGAGAGGGAGAATGGGAGAGATGGAGAGAGAGAGGGAGATATGAACTCAAACATTGAGAGAGTTACAAGGGAGAGCAGTGGAGTACGGAGAAGGTTAGAGACAGTTTGTTGCCATTTCGTTTTTTGAAGTTTGTACCGCACCTTGGGGAGGGATACATCTTGTGTTACGGTAAACGTGTTTAAGACGTGCGTAAATGACAGTTCAACTGTGAAACACGATTCAGCTTGGAGTTCGAGCACTCCAGGGAAACATTCTCAGAGTTTCTCAGAGGTTTGTAGAAAATGTTGTAACACCACATCGAATGATGTGGTATAAATATAACTCAAAATGTATATAATTATAAATTACTTGGCCATTAAAAAATTAAACAACAAAACATCTAAAGCACCCAAATGTGATAAATCACCCACTGATTTATCACATTTTATGTCATTTCATTTCATAACTAAATGAAGATAATCTGTCTTACTTAACCTCAGACACTATTTAGCAACAGCAATTAAAAAAAACCAGCGTGACCCATGAAAGGACTGTTGGTCTCATAGATCTGTACATAACTTTCAGCCTCTCTCCAAAAGGGACAACGTTGGAAAACAACGTTGGCTCATGTTGAAGCGGATGTTCTTTGAGTGTTGTGCTGCTGATACGAAGTGGCCCGCAATGGCCTGATGACCATATCTGGTGACCACCACAGGCGTCCCTGTTGGAGCTGAGGACTTTCACAGCTCAGCCCGGGTAGACGGGCCGGAATGGAAGAGAAGGAGACAAAATGAAAGAGAGAGACAGAGAAAGAGTGTGTGTGTGTGTGTGTGTGTGTGTGTGTGTGTGTGTGTGTGTGTGTGTGTGTGTGTGTGTGTGTGTGTGTGTGTGTGTGTGTGTGTGTGTGTGTGTGTGTGTGTGTGTGTGTGTGGTGAGGGACAAGGGGGTCTAGGGACCGGGGGGACATGGCCGAATTAACCGCCACTGACCCAGGACTAAGCGCCGTGGACAGTAGCAGTGTGGTGCGATCGGGCAGTGCTGCGTTGTTAAATCACTCATTAAATCCAATTAGGAGGAAGTAAAGGCAGTGTGTGTGTGTGTGTGGGGGGGGGGGGGGACGGGAGGTGGGGGGGGGTACTGGATAATTGGGGGCCATGGGACACTGGCCGTTCCTCTCACTTCACTCCTGCACTAATCACAGGGTCAAGCCGGCCCCCAAAGCGCATCTTTATACCAGCCACATCTCTCTACTTTATCCTCCTCTCCCTCAAAGACTTGCATTTACATCGTCTTCTTTCTCTGCTTTCTTCCACACAGAGACAAGTGTCACGGCCGACATTCGTAACATCACGATGAAGTCCACCGCTGGCCACATCTATGAGTAATATGTCAGTTAATTCATGAAGTCTTTCCAGAATATGCAGAGTTTTTAACTGGTGCTGATGTTATATCCATTGCCTTTTTTCTCCTTTCAGTTTTGCCCTACGTACTCGGGGAAAGATAATATTTCCAAAACTAACTTCCTAGATATAATAAACAAAGCTATACGTCTAAAATGGCCGGCGTGATAGGAACATTTGCACATTGTACATATGGCCTTGATAACGTTAATGTTTCGACTTGTTGGGGAAAATGGGCCGCCCAAGGATGTTAAACTGCTCCCGAGAATCCTGACCTTCTCTTCTTCCCCATGTATTTGACAACCATTGGTATTGATGTGCGTAAGTGCATGTGTGTGTGTGTGTGCGTTTGTGCGTGTGTGTGTGTGCGTGCGTGCGTGCGTGCGTGCGTGTGCGTGTATGAGAAACAGTGTTATGTACACACAGCTGCAGCACACTCATTAGCAGAAGCAGCCCCGTCTGTGAAGCCATCACAACACTTCTGTACGCTTGTGAGCGCTTGTGAATGCTCCTCTACATTACTGCTGCCAGTCTATTAAACACACTGGAACTTCCAGTGCCAGCAGTGGGCTTCTTTATGCGTAGGAAAGTTATGGGTAGTCTGGGTTAAGTAGGTGTCACAGGTTTGAAGAACTCTTTTCAAGAACATGTCAGGGAAAATCGAATTGCTTTGACGCAAGTGTTGAAGCGGAAATTGTTAAATATGCCTTTTTAACAAATACATGGGGAAAGCAGCTGTAGCAAAACGCTGCTGGGTAGTTTGGATATTTTCTTGAAAGGACCCAATAGGGATTTCAGTTTTTGTGCATGATTTATTAAGTGCACACTGTGTATGTTCATATAAAACCTTGTAAGTTATAAAATTAAATAGGTCTAGTAGTAAAAGCATACTCACAAGCCATTTAATTGCGGTCTAGTCTTACTATGACTATATTATAACCAGATTACTTTACATTACTGCATTCTAAAACAACATGTTTATTTTGCAATCGTATCTTCATTATTAATCAATTACAAACTGTATGATAACCCAAAGGTTCTTTCTGTAAATAATTATGGTTAAAATGGAAATATTTTACATATTGTTTATTTAGACAATTTAGATAATGTTTTGAACACATACTGTATATATTTTTTAATATTACAAATTATCTTGCCACCAATAAATAGGACAAAAATGCAGTTATACAGAAGATATCAGACAAATATTTCAAGCATCATTGAAAATAATTTCCAGTTTAGATACAATAAACATTTCTACTTTCTATCATGGGAAATCCACACTTTTTAAAGGTTTGCATGCATTTGTTTTGTCTTTCCTGTAAAACTAGTCCAGATCAAAACAATTTAGGAAAATGTAATACCTGGTACAATGCCAAGAGTGTGGCCTGAAGTGGAAAGCTTAGTACTGTGCAGTGGGGTGCGTAGAGCTGTTTCATTCAGTCCATGGTAGAGCCATGCTGGTTAAGTGCATGGCCTCGTGATATCCCTGATACCCTTAGGCTGCGTAAGAAAAGTCTTTCTGTAAATATTTGATGGTGAACTTTGTGTCAGATAGGCTATCAACGGAAGGAACCAGTCTTAAAACACTTGATCCTCAGACTAGAATGAATAATACACTTGAATGAGTTCAGAGTTCAAAAAGAAGATCAAATTGTGATTTTGTGTATTTTCTTAAAACATTGTTTTGAAAGTTAGAAATAAAAAAATTATATTAATGGGAACTCAATTGTGAATGAAACCAGAATGAATTCATGTCTATCTTGTGTCAAACAGCTAAAGAAATAATTTATTTGATTGTTAGTTGAAATGATACATTGTATGAATGCAATTAATTATTAAAAAAATAGCACATTAAGCATGTAAAATCACACTATCAGCAATATTCTATATCTAATTTTAACTGGTATATAAATATACTAAATATGATATATTTTGTATTATATATTTATTATATTTGGGATATTGTTTATACCCCTATTTAATTTTCAAGAATGCATTTCTATTGTATTCTGATTAGATCTTTTTTGATAAAATGTTTCAAAAGGGAATAAAGCTATTTCGTTTTCTGTTACTAAAATAATTTCATTAATAATCATTTCCTTTTTTTTTTCTTCTAAACCTAACCCTAATCTGGACATTTTCTTGTGTATTATACTACTGTTATACACAAAATACATTGCTGTATATTTAATTAATAAATAAATAAATATATATATATATATCAAATATATATAAAGTTATTTTGTGATATATAATAATGTGGGCATTCAATTAAGTGTTGAATAGGTCTATTTTTTCCTCTCTTTCCGTTACACGCACACATATATATATATATATATAACTTTATTTGAGTTAAAGATCAATCCCAAAGTATGTTTCCCCTTTTCAAACCAGACTCGGGGACGATGTCATTGATCCGCTACGATAACAGAGCTGTAAACGTATAGCAGCAGGCATTACTCTAATACGTAGAGAGAGGAAATTCTTCATAGGGCCGTGTGATTTGTTAAAGATGTTGAAGATAAGATGGACTCTATCAATCCCAGACGGGAAACTAGTGTGTCAAAGCAGAAAGAAGGATGGCAATAACAATAACAATAACAATATATATATATTTATATATATATTTACATTATTCACATACATTTACACACAGTAAGTAGAGAGTAGTGGAGATTAATTGTACGCGCAAAAATACTAAAACAAATGTAAACAGACAGACATTTTTGACAGCATATTCTCTCTTACTGAGCATACATTATTGACCATTATGTCTCTAGTGAGTAGTAGAGACTAGAATATCTAGTGACTCTATTGACTAAAGTGTCCAGTACAATTTGCTGCATTCATAATCGCTCCCTCATCCATTCAGCTCTCCCTGTCTCCTCCCTCCTCCTGGGCCCACACTGACTGCAGATGTCTCTGCAGGTTACGTGACTCATGCGTACAGAGTATATATATATATATATATATATGAGTTAGAAGCATAAAGCACTATGCCTCAATGCCCCCTCCTACTTTTTACAAATGGACTCATTCTAGCAGATGCTTTTTATCAACACGACGCTAAAGTGAATTCACTTTATTACAAAGTGTTTTGTAATAGAGACACTGGGGATCGAACCCAGAACCATCGGGTTGGAAGCGGGTCCCTACAGCTGCAATATCCCCTAGCTTCCCTCCCCCTCCCCCTCTCCTCTTTCCTGTATTTGGTCGCTTGGTTGCCACCGTGTGTGTGTGTGTGTGTGTGTGCGAGAGGGTGCAAGTATGTGTATTTGTGTGTGACTGTGTGAGTGTGCTTCGGCATGTGTGTTTCTTTGTGTGTGTGTGTGTGTGTGTGTGTGCGAATGACTGTGCGTGTGCTTCTGCATGCGTGTGTTTCTATGTGTGTGTGTGCGTGTGCGTGTGCTTCTGCATGCGTATGTTTCTATGTGTGTGTGTGTGTGTGTATCAGCTGAGAGGGGGGTGGGGGAGGTAAAGGAAAATCTGGAGTCCCTGCAGAAAGCGATGGAGCCTGTGTGACCTCCCGCTGACCTGTGCAGCTCCCGCTAGACTTGTTGATCTTCACCCAACCTGCTGCCCCTGGCTCCGCAGTGGCCCAGATGGAGAGGAGGAGGAGGAGGTGGAGGAGGAGGAGGAGGAGGAAGAGGCGGGCAGGCGTGACATACGACTACCACCGTCACCCCTCCAGGCGCTCTGTTTTCGGTCTGAGATCGGGGCAGACATTTGAGTGGGTGCTCACACATTCAGCGACTTTCAAGGTCTTTTCTTTCTCCTGCTTTCTTCCCCTAATAGCCCCAGCCGCCGGGCCAGGACTGACACTCTGTTTGACTGCTGTCAATTCATCGGCGGGAAAAAGCGAAAGGTACAAATCCATCCTGACAGACCTTTGAGCACGGGGGGGGTTGAGGGGGGTGGGGGGGGGGGGAGAGAGCTGCAGCTGGGTTACTCACACACAACGACGACGAGTCGTCATCCGTGGGCCTCGGATGTGTAAGCGTAAAAACATGGAGACGGCGAAGGGGGGCCCGTAATACCGGGGGCCCGGCCTGGATCCAGGGGCCTTCCTGCATGGGATGAGAGGAGGCCTACAGTGGAGGTGCACGGCCCCCATGAGAGACCTATTTAAAACCCACTCTATCTGGGGGTGTGTGTGGGCTAAACAAAGGATTGAGGCTCATTACAGAGCGATCAGGGCGCCTCCCGGAGCGGAGCGGTGGATACGTTCTGTGCATGGCATCGGAGAGGCCGCTTGGCCCACTTTACAGCTCATTTCCCTTCCTCCAATCCCCATGTCCTTTTTATGTACTGAGCATGCTCAGTACATCCCCCCCCCCCCCCCTACCATCCCGCAACATACATGTCGCTGGCGGGCCTGTGTGTGTGTGTGTGTGTGTGTGTGTGTGTGTGTGTGTGTGTGTGTGTGTGTGTGTGTGTGTGTGTGTGTGTGTGTGTGTGTGTGTGTGTGTGTGTGTGTGTGCCATGAGTGGAAGGAACAACATTGATCAACAATGACAAACATGGCGTGGACATTTCCCTGTGCCACAGAGCAGAAATAATAGGGAGAAGCTGGATCAACGAGAGAGAGATAGAGAGAGAGAGAGAGAGAGAATCTCAATCTTGTTTGTCTGAAACAAATTTACTACGAAGCCAAAACAACCCTGAGGTTTGAGGTCAAAATGAGGTCAAAATATTATGTCGTTTGGGAATGTAAGGGCCAAACCTTTGGAGATTCAGAAATGTATTTATTATTATGTTATTCAGTCTAATGTATTATTGTCTGTCCTAAGTATATAATATTATGTATATAATTGTACAACTATTTATCATCATTTTAATATAGAGGAAATATTGCTCAAGAAAACTCAGCTGGGTGTTACAGCATTTATTTTAATGTATTTACATGAATACAACATAATTGTTTCATTTTGCAATTGATTTCATGAGTAAATAGTTTGTGTTATCTTAAACAATATTTTACCGTATATTAACAATTAATAACGTGATAATTATTAAAACGTATTGTAATTATTATTATTTTTGAGCTACATTTAAATGTCACATCAAGCATGAATTTTATTTTTTATTCCCAATGAATTACATACAAAATACTATTATACCACTATTATACCATTACAATGTAATAAAGCATACAAATATATTTAATATTTGTATAAATATTATTACAGATAATGCTATTATTATTAATGGTCACATTTGTAGTACTATTGATAATAGTAGGTGTATTATTAATACTAACATTATTAATGTTATTTTTATTATCATTATTATCAATACTTTTATGTTATTATTACTTTTGTATTATTATTTGTATTGTTAATATGAATAATTGTTGTTAATTAAAGTAACAATAATAATATTACTATTATTATTATTATTATTATTATTATTATTATTATTACTATTAACATTCCTTAAATGTACATCACCACATACTAATAATGATAATATTAATAATAATAAATAATGGCAATGCTTTTTAGTATATTAATGATAAATAAATG
>NC_140279.1:12528860-12530224 GCF_964030765.1 Micromesistius poutassou | reverse complement strand
AGGAGGAGGAGAGGGGAGTGGGGAGCCTACTGTACCCAGAGGAGGAGGAGGAGAGGGGAGCCTACTGTACCCAGAGGAGGAGGAGGAGGAGAGGGGAGCCTACTGTACCCAGAGGAGGAGGAGGAGGAGAGGGGAGGGGCGAGGGGGAGATGGAGGGGGGTTGGGGGAGGAAGGGGAGAGACCAGGTGTACCCAGAGCTGCATAGGATGAGAGGGATGGAGTGTGTGTGTCTGTGTGTGTGTGTGTGTGGAGGGGGCTGGGGTGTGGGGGGGGGGACGACAACAACGACAGAGAGAGGGGAGGAGGAAGGTAAGGGCGGAGCCAGGATTTGTGGAGTTTGATAGGACAAGCGAGGAGCAGGTGGGGAGGTCAGGGAGTATAGCCGATGTCCCCAATGAACCAGGGGCCTCAATGTCAGGCCCTCGGCGCCCCCCCTGCCCCCGACCCCCCCCAACCCCGCTCCCCGCCTCCTCTCCTAATCCAGCCTGGAAACCGAAGCGATGAAGAAAGGGCATGCGTTGGCCTTCCAGAGGAGTTACAATAACAGTGGGGGGGGGGCGAGGCGCCCCGGACCCCATAATCTGAGCTAAGCACGGGGGCCTCGGAGAACGCGATAAGACCGGTGTCCATGCCGTGTCTGTGTCCGCGTGCGTGTGTGTTTATGTCTGTGTGAGTGTGTGTGTCCATGCGCTGTCTGTGTCTGTGTGTATGCGCATGTGTCAGTGTGTGTGTGTGTGTTTCCATGTCCGTGTGTGTATGTGTGTGCGCGCACAGGTCCCCAGTGTGTCCGTCCGGTGTGTGTATGGATGTTCCGCGGATGAGTGACCTGCGTCACGGCAGCCAATCCGATCGACTCATGGGTAACAGATGGCGCCTTATCATTGGCAGGGATCGACCGGGCCTTCTAGAGCGCATTCCGCATTCCTAGACATTGGCGTAATGTTTTCTTAATGTCGCTTTAATGTGCGCTTCAAACGTGGAAGATTTTCCGCCAAATTGACTGCCAGTCGTTATTCTCTGCATTAGCCGGTTAGCGTTTAAACTCCCCTCTGGGGGGAGGAGGAGGAGGAGGAGTGGAACTTCCACAGCCGAGGCGAACTGTTGAGCAGACACACCATTACACCTCTCGTGCGCTTTCATTGGGAATTAAACACGTGTTTATCGCGCGTATCTCGTGTCCCCTCTTCCCGTAGTCACGGCGACGGTAGAGCAAGATCCACAGCCTCCATTATACGTTACATTTACATTTAGGGGAGTTTGCAAATGCTTTTATCCAAAGCGATTAACAACCATTCATTCACACATTCACACCCCGGCGGCGGAGTCGGCCGCGCAGGGCGACAGCCCGCGAGTCGGGAGCAGTC
>NC_140279.1:12516360-12523860 GCF_964030765.1 Micromesistius poutassou | reverse complement strand
GACTGTGTGTGTATGCGCTGCACCATTGATAGTAACAAATCCTAATTATTGTTTTAAATATTAGCTTACAATCATGTTTATCAAGATAAATATTTAAATATTTAGACATAGATATAGCCCAAGATATAGCCCACTTTTGAAAAAAACACAAGCAATTCAGAAGAACATTGTTGTTGGCCCAATGTTACAATCTCACGGCCAATACTCACCAGTATTCCCTAAAGACCCACAATAAGCCCTTCTTGTCATCATGATAAGTTCACCACCGGCCTGCGTGGCTTGTACACTACCCACAATCCCACATACCTGTGCAGACAAACCCTGTCAAACATCACATCAGTACCGGGCCCTCTAATCCCCCGTCCTTCAGCGGTCCGCACGCCCGCCCCCACCCCCCCCCCCCCGCCCCCCCCGCCTCATCCCGTCTGCAATGTGACCCCTTCACCGGACGCACATGACGACCTTGAGTCCGGGGTGGTCACGCGGGCGTCACTCCCGCCCCTCTGGCTTCATTATTACCGGGATTTTGATGAAAACCGCCCCGACGAGGGGGGGGGGGCCCTGAGGCTGTGCAGCGCGGGGGCCCCTGAGGAGCCCGTCTCTGCGCTCTGTCTGTCAGCGGCGTTTCAGTCACCTTACTGTAATTACATGGCCGTAAATACACGGCCCCGGACAAGGAGGCTTCTAGCACTGGACAAGATCTACGGCTGAGTGTATTCCTGTCTGTACGTGGCGGGTGAACGCACCTTCTACCTGCCCCCCACCTCCCCCCCCCGACCCTGCGTGCCTGTGGCGTCTTCCCAGTAGGTGGCTGAGTGGTTTTTATGAGTCAAGCTGGAGGTAGTGGGAGACTAAATCCCTATGACCTTTAATCCCAGGAAGAGCGCTGTTGATTGGCTGTTGACCTTCGGTGAAGGCCTGGGGTGGGGAGGAGCGGGTTTAAGATGGATGAGGGTCATATAGAGAATTTGTGACTCAAGACATATGTGTGTGTGTGTGTGTGTGTGTGTGTGTGTGTGTGTGTGTATTGTGCGTGTGTGTGTATGTGTGTGTGTGCGCGTGTGCGTGTGTGTATGCATTGTCTATGTGTGTATGTGTTAAGCAGGACAATACCAAACAATATTCTGCATCACTCGCCCTGTAAATAAACAACCTGTCTCCAAGGCATAAGGGATAAGACCTTTACAAAGGGCGGATTGAGCTGATGTCTTTGGCCGAAAGATTCTGGTTCATTTTCTGCTGTACAATCCAGGGGAATTTAAGTGTTAAAGCTGGCAAACTCAAGGAAGTTGGAAAGTTAATACTTAGTATTGAGGGATTTCAGACATTTTTCCTTTGCCAGAAGTACTGGCTTACAGGTTCAAGGGGTGCCATCAAACTATGCCTGTTACCTTGATTAAGGGCTGTATGAAAACCCTTTTACTTAAAAGTTTTAGTTTGAAAGTTCAAGGTCAACCGAAGATCTGTTGTCTTACTACAAAGACCTCCTCTTCCTCATAAAATTCCGGCGATTTTAGGCAATAGAAGATGTGTATCTGAAAGCTGAGGTCACTTACCCGCTTCAGTCTGCCTCATCATTGCCAAAATGCCTATTTTTAAAGCTTGCAAAATCCAAAACGACATTCTTGTTTTTCTCTTTACGAAACATTTAATTAGGCAGGGGTTGTTTACCCGTCTTGAGAAAACAGGATCAGAATACAACATCAAGGGACTACTTTAGCTGAGATTTACTTATATGTGAGCAGTTCCTCTCCGGCAAAAAAACTTCCTCAGACCGGATAGCCTTCCAAGCGAAAACACCGAACCGAAGCTATAAAGAGAAGTCAATAAAACTGTTTCAGGAGATCAAGGAGAAGGAGGAGGTGAACTCCAGATAGATTCTTTATTTTGTAAACAAATGTGCAGTAAAAAGATTAAGGCGGCCGCCTCTAAGCAACTGTCAAACGTTAGACCTTTGTTATCACTGGCGTCACAGTAAAACAAATGCGCAGCGCGAGTAGGTAAAAACTATTAACCACTCAGTGCACTTCCTTTGGCAATGTTTTGCTCCTATGGGTCTTCCCGTTGTTACGATGAATTTATCACGAGCCGCGTGCCGCCGTGGTTCTTCCGCACGATTTCATATCAGCGTAGATATATAGCTAGCGTGCAGCTCTTCCCTCGGTGAAACCATGAGGTCACCGCCGCATCGTCTACACTGTACATGAAAGCCACTCTGCTTTAAGGAAGATCCTTATCTTAATGGCGGCAGTCATCTGTTAGAAGAGGAGCAGTTGCGGGTGTGGAGCTCTATAGGTGGTCTGGTGAGCCCCTTACCCCACAGACGCAGTCCCTCATGGCGGGGTGAGGTGCGGGTCGTTACGAGGGCCCTTGAGATGGAAGTGAGCGATGCGATGGCCCTATAAGGTCGGGCGGATGTTATATCTTTTCCCCTCTTGTGCCTTTTTGTGAAGATGGAGGACATACTGAGAATGGGCGCCCGAGGACTGGGTGGTATCTGTGGAACCTGCTCTGACGAGTGAGCGTGTGTGTGTGTGTGTGTGTGTAAGTGTGTGTGTGTGTGTGTGTGTGTGTGCTATCCCACCTGTTTGTGTTGGACACACATAAGTGTGAGTCAAAACGCTGACTGGACTCTTCGACTTTAATTTGAGTTCTGCGCTGGCGAGTTCTTCAGCTGTCAACCGCTGCACATGCAACTCCTCCATCCACCCTTGTGTCACTCTTTCTCTCTCACTCTCTCTACATTCCCCGTTGTTTTCCCACCTCTCTCACCCTCTCTTCTGTCCTCCTCCCCCCTCCTCCTCCTCCTCCTCCTCCTCCTCACTGCACCGTGCTGCGTCCTCAGCGCTCCCCTCTCTCTCCTCCATTCTCTCCATCCGCAAACCCTCACCTTCCTCCTCCTCCTCCTCCTCCTCCTCCTCAAGCACCACCTGCTTGCTGCTCTGGCTGTCTGTTTGTTTACCTGGGCTGGCTGCTGACCCAGCAGACCTCTTCTTCCTGCGTTTGTGTTCCTTCCCTCCACCTGTGTCGGGGTCGGACAGGGCAAAGTCTGGCCCTGCCGTCGCCCTTCACCTCACAAAGCTTCTGCAGCAGCAGCTCCTGGTCCCCCTTATCTGGCCCTCTGTCAGGTTAAATGGGAGCTTGATAGGCCAAAGTGTGATGGAGGACCGTAGAGTCAAATTAAGAGAGCCTGTCTGGTCTGTGGGCATGGACCTACTGATGAGAATGCCACTGCAGGACCTGTGATGAATCGTGAAAAAGGAAATCATTTTTTTGGTTTTTATAAAGGTAAATTTGGCAGGATTTGTAAAATGTCCAAAATCAACATTGTCATGTTTTTCTGGTTTACAGTTCTGATACAATCAAAGGATGATTTTTGCATTATTTATTACGTATTCATTAGGTAAATTGTTCTTTAAGTAAAACATACATTAAAACACACACAAGTATCAACGTCTGAAATGTACTTGGCATAATTTTAAGAGCACAGGGACCTCCCTACAGCATAATACAAAGCACATAGGTCTCCCAGCCTGCGCATGGCACAGGAATGTACAGGATTATATACCATATAGCTCAGACTCACTTAACTGTCAAACGTCGACATGTTTCCCCTGTGCCAACTCCCAAGGTACCCAGAACAAGCTCCTGCGCTCTTACATTACATCACCAACCGCCCCACGACAAACGACAGACATTTTTTTACACAGGAAAGACACCGCAGTTGTCAGTATAAACGTCAATGTGTTGCCACCTTCAACTGTAGATATCGATCACTTCTTCTACACACCAAGAAGAAAGACATCTCTTTGACCACACAGAAATCTGTACCATGGGTCTACAGCGATTTCCGCTCCAGAAAAACAATACCAGTCCCATAGTGAAAACATCTAGGGAGGAGGGGAGGGGGGAGGAGGGGGGGGGAGCAGAGGCAGGCACTGGGGGTTAAGTGGAGGAGAGCCATGATGCTAAACAATAGAACAACAATAACAGCTATACTCCCTGAGTACCCGGGCTACGCGCTCCTGCTGTCTGATTTATTCATGGCCTTTAACTATTTATTTGCGATTTGACAAAGAAATGGATGTGTGTTGCGGTGCTTTTGAACCATGGCGATTTTTTTCTTATAAACGGATGAAATATTTAACAAAGACTCTCTCTCTGCTCTGCAGAATGGAAGCAGGAGGAGGAAGTGATTGCCTTTCGGAGTTTGATGGCAGTTAACATCCTTTTCTGGAGCGGTGAAGGGAAGATGGATGGGTGCGGTAGTGATGACATCATCCTTAATGGACCTCTTAGTGTATCTAACCAAGGCATCTGTTGTTTGGAATTTGGAGTAAGATCTAGAATTTGATGCCGATTTTTACAGTTTCCATAACGTTTGTGTGCGTCATGTGACGTCAACGGATTCGATTCGATTCAGGCCATTTTGTTCTTGAGAGTTTGCCCTCATCCAAAAGACGTTATTTCGCAAAGGGGAACATTTTAATAAATGTATTTGAGTGTCAGCCAAGTTTTGGACTATTCAGAACTGGCAGAACTCATTTTAATTTGAAATTGACAAATGAATGAAGAACTCTGCTAAGCCTTCACATTTAAGCCTTGTGTTAAACAAGTGAAAGGGGAAAGAAAATCCTCCTTGTAATTCAACAAACTTGTTGACTCAACGGTGGTCATTAAAAAAAATTATTCAACAGTGTTTTGTTTTTTTTAATCATTTGGGATTTTATAGACTTAAAACACCCCGCTGCTGTGTGCACGGTACAATTTTATTTTGTTAAATAGGTCCGCGGAGGCCGGTGAGTTTGGGTAATGAATTCCATTATATCATCCCCGCTCTCTCATTAAGCACCGCGTTAAGAGCGGCCAAACCTGGAGGAAAGCACACAAGCCGCCATTGTGAGGTGATCCACAGAAGTAGAAAAACAAACCACTCCGCTTGAAATAGAGGGGTACCCCCCCCGCGCGCAGCCCCCCCATCCCCCGGGCAGACCACCCCCAAAAGCACAGGCTGCTTCTTTCACTCGGCTCCCCACCCACTGAACCGAACCAACCCCAGCCCTGGCCTGGAAAATAAAGTGTGTGTGTGTGTGTGTGTGTGTGTGTATGTGTGTGCGCGCACATGTGAGAGAGTGCATGTTCGCATGTGGGCCTATGTGCGTGTGAGTGCACATAGGCTCACATGTGAGTAGATGCGTATAAGTTTGTGTGTGCGTGTGTGGATTGTGTGTGTCTGTGTATTTGTGTGTATGTGTTTGTATGGATTGTGTGTGTGTGTGTGTGTGTGTCTGAGGGGGGGGGGGAACTGAAGAACTTGGTGGGGAGGGTATCAATGTGAGGTCATAGTTCAAAATACGGAGGTAATTTCATTCCAACGTGTGTTTGTCACAAACAGGGAAACCAGTGAGTTAGAAAGACACAAAGATGGAAGAAAAAAAGAAATGTAACAAGAGGAAAGAAAAGACGAGATGAGAAGAGCAGCAAGAGAAGCAAACAGAAGAGAAGAGACTGGGAATGGAGACGAGATCGTATCACCATTAAAGACACAAAACACATCAAAACATCCTTGCGTGCCATCTCGATGCATGGGTCTGCTGGTGTCTATGTGACGCTTGGCCTTTGCGCTGCTAATTCTGAAGACCTACATAGTATTTCCTCGGTCATTGGGTGGCCCCTCGCAGGAACATAAACATGACATTTTTACTGTTCCACTGATGTGATTGTAATCTATAATGGAGGCCTCTGTAAAGTAAATGCCCCATGCCTTTTTTCTTTCAGGGTTTTTGTTAGTCAGTGAGAAGCCATGACCCGTAATATAAACCAAAGTTTTGCTCTACTGCCCATGGTGGTTTGAAGTACCCGCTGCGACCCTAAAGGTATACTTTGGCGTTTTGTTCCAGAACTCTCCCACCTTAACCCTGATGCTATTTGCATGCATGTTTTAGGAGTGGATTCAATCATTTTTATTACCCGTTCATGTTGCCCTTGTGGCCAAGCAGTGGGCTTTCTCCCTACACCATTAATTATTGTACCGTCATAATCCACTACGATGTTTGGATAGACGTAGAAATAGATTGGCGAGATGCTGAAATAACATAATGATCGGTTACATCAGCAAAAGCCACGCGACTGAAAAGCTTCAGGAAAATTACAAAGTGTAGCTTTAAATGAGTGAAATATTTTCCATCTTTTCACTGGCACCCACAAACGCCCAGTTCTGTCCAATGGGAAGAAACACTGTGTTTTTGTGTGTTTAATATGTGTGTGTATGTGTTTGCATCTGTGTGTGTGCAGGATGTCTGTGTGTACATTTGAGTGGGCATGAGTGTGTCGGTGTGTGTGGGAAAGAGAGAGAGAGAAGAGAGGGAGAGAGAGAGAGAGGGAAGACAGAGAGAGGGAGAGAAGAGAGAGGGAGAGAGAGAAAGTGTGTGTGTGTGAGAGAGTGTGTGTGTGTGTGTGTGTGTGTGTGTGTGTGTGTGTGTGTGTGTGTGTGCATCAGTGAGAGATGAGACTCGTTCACGGGAGTGAGAGCTGTGGATGAGGGATTCCGTGTTTGCATTCTTGAGAGAGGCTGTCCTGGTTGCGTTGGGGAGGGTGAGATAGAGGGAGACAGATACGGTGTGGGAGTGAATATGACTGTTTTATTGCGTGACTGTTTGATTCCGAAAAATGCTCTTGCAATGCCCTCTCCCTTGGATTTGTTATCCACTTATATCCCTCCAGCTTTATTTTTATACAATGCTTCACCTTTTCTTCTCATTGATCCAAAATGGCACCCGTGGGAGACGGCAGCCTTTTCCGTGAAAGCCAGCTTCATGCAGATGGGCCAAATCACCGCCGACAACATGTCAAGCTCTGTGAATGGCTCACGGCCTGAGCCAATCACACAGGATGACATGTGCTGGCTTTTACGTGAAAAATACATCCAGAATAATCTTTGGGGCATCCTCCCAAATTGCGAAACCCTAACCTTATTCTTGGGTTTGATCTCATTTGTGTATCGTACATCATAATCAGATTGACGGTGTTAATGGTGTCGATGACTGTTCCCCCTCCCGCTTGGAGACACATGTCTGTAGCTCGTCCAAAACTCCCATTCCCTCCGGGAAAACCGAAACGGACGAGAATCATGAAGACCGTTGCGCATGGGACCACGCAGCCCCTTCCCGCTCTGTGGTCACCCATTACTTCCTCTTTAAACTGCACATTTTCTCCACTATACTCACAGAAATACCTTTGTAGAATTGTGTTTTTGTTCAGTGCTCTTTCTCTTTCTTTCTCTATCTTCTTTTCTCTCTCTTGCCCTTCTCTCTATTGTGCTCTCTCTCTTTTCTCTCTCTCTCTCTCTCTCTCTCTCTCTCTCTCTCTCTCTCTCTCTCTCTCTCTCTCTCTCTCTCTCTATATATATATATATATATATATATATATATATATATATATATATATATATATATATATACGTATATCCCCCCTTTCCCTCTTTATTTCTCTCTTTCTCCC
>NC_140279.1:12491360-12511360 GCF_964030765.1 Micromesistius poutassou | reverse complement strand
GTGCACACACACCCACGCACACAAGCAATTACACACACACGGAAGCACACGCATACACAAACACGCACGCACGTACGCACGCACGCACATGCACACACACACACACACACACACACACACACACACACACACACACACACACACACATACACATACACACACACATGCACACACACACACACACACACACACACACACGCAAACGCACATACACACACAAAGCCATAGAGACGGACGTGAAGTACAGTGATATCGAGATTTCCAATCTGTTGTTTTGCCCTAAGGGAGAAACTATGGGGGCAGAGAGAGAGAGAGAGAGAGAGAGAGAGAGAGAGAGAGAGAGAGAGAGAGAGATGGAGGGGGGGGTCAGGTCTGAGCGTTTTGATTTAGATTGAGCCGAGTGCTCGGCACGCCAAAATAAGGAAGGGCCCCAAAAGGAGAGAGAGAGAGAGAGACCACTTAAAACCCCTCCCTCCACCCTTCAGCTGTCAAGTGAGAGGCGTCACCGTTCCCTACTTCTGAGGCAGCGGGTGTGCTGAATGTCTTCATTTGCGATGCGCTCGACGGCGCCAGTGGCTAGGCATCCGAGGACATCTCCCGGGGAGAGGAGGAGGAGAGGAAAACACTTGAGAAGTAACTGTTTCACAGTGGCTGCACGGGGACACTTTTCACTTAGCAATAACTCGGTAATTACGCGTCCGAGGCTGAAGAACAGACTCTGCCATCCTATTCCGGCGTTTCTTATTTTTTTCCTCTGGAAAAACATACACCAATAAACATATGGGGGGGAAAACAGGGAATATTGATGGCATCGGAGATTAGATGTGACTTATTTCACTCTTGAATGCTTTAATTAATTGGCCGGTAGGACTCTGTTGACTCCAGCATTAACGCACAGCTCAAAGATTATAGACACAGATAGAACTGGATATGTGTCAAATGGTCTCTGCCTTTCGTTTCCTGGGTAGCAATATCAATTACACTATAAAGCCCTGTTTGATACAGCCTGGTAGCTTTGATCTATGAATTTGAAACAGGATAAAATCTCATCCCAGATCTCCAATAGGGGGGCATGTAACATTTCTAATGACAAAGAGAGTGGAGTGTGTGAGACCTGAAAATTAAGACAAATGCTTAAGAAAGAGCAAGAATGAAACAAACCATTAGGTTTCTGTGTGAGTGTGTGTGGTTGTGTGTGTTTGATTAATTTTACAAATTGACTGGGAGAATGTGATTACAGCTGGAGAAACTAAGCTTTCAACTGCAATTCGTCTTGTCACTGTGCACAGAAGAGTAACGACTGGGCCGTCCCTTACTGCAAGAACAGTTGACTCAGCTGATATATTTGATAATAATAATTGTTCACTTGTTCAAATCCATTTATTGTTAGGGAGAACTTTGCATAAGAACATTCAAAACGTATCTGTGTCCAGAAAAATATCGCAAACTTTGTAAAGGACTCTAATTGAACAGTTTAATCTCAATAGACACATATTATAAAGTAAGACTGGGCACGATTGCATTCAATGAACAGTGGTTCATTCATTCATTATATCTTGATCACGTGAATTAATGCAATGGTACCATACTTAATCTCCCATCTATTGCATTATATCAAACCCATGGGACCATGGGATAGTTGTGACTTTGCGAATCTTGGAACTGGACATCATTAATTATTGGGCAGAGAAATAGGATTTCAGGCGACACTATATATCATCCATTGACGAGCATATTGGCTATTCACTACTTGTACATCAATTAGCAGAGGTTTATTGTCCTAAGCAGGTTTCTGTTGGATGTCTACAGGTAGGTGGGGGACACTGGGGATCAAATTGAGTACCTTCTGGCTGTGAACACCCTGTTCCTTACACTTCCCTCGTACTGCTACTGCTACTGCTATACCTACTGTTACCTACTGCTGCTGCTATACCTACTGTTACCTCCTACTGCTACTGCTACTACTACTGCTATACCTACACTTTACAATAAGGTACGCAAAAACGTGGGTAGTTACTGAGGAACGAATGAGTAACGAATGATGAACGACCAGGGCCCTAACTGGGGCCCTAACAGGGCCCTAAAGTGACAGTTACTCAGTAACTACTGAGGAGTTACTGGTAAACAGACCAGGGGACTACTGTATTCGTTACTGAGTAACGAATGATGAACGACCAGGGCCCTAACTGGGGCCCTAAGTGACAGTTATTCAGTAACTACTGAGGAGTTACTGGTAAACAGACTAGGGGATACTGTATTAATTAATCATTCTGTGAATTAGCAAACTGACCAATTGATTATGAATGCAACTGAATTTTCCTGGGATTTCACAATTAGTTAATAAATTAACAAGGCACAGACGGGATGATTGTCATATTTTAATAAAGATATTGTAACGCTCACCCCACGGTGGTGCAGAGTTGAATAAACAGGCGATGTCTGGCTTGCAATCCTGCTCTTTATTAGAAGATAAACAGTTAACCCGGTCACTGTTGGCCGTGACCACGCCGTCCATCCAGCCGAACCAAACTCACTCAAATACGTCCCTTCCGGACCCCCTCACGTAGTCCTCCTCCCCACCCCCTCTCGCGAGACGATCCCCCATTAACCTCTACCAATAACATTAGTGCATAACCCAACACATGTGAACATTTGCATAACTGCTGAACGCATAATAACAGAACCACATTAACCCAGCTCGTTACAATATTCACAATACATACACACAATACATACATTAATATTCACATTTAAGGTTTATTATGTGGCATTAGTAATGTTGAAGGCTTAAAAGCAATTTTCCACCGCTGCAGGGCACGCTTTAAACCTGCCGCCCTTGGTTTCAAGCGCTGTCGAGGGCTGGCTTGGGTCCCACACTGGATCGACTGGTAGAGCTGGATCTGACTGATGATGAGTTGTTACTCATTCGCGATCCGTTCGTTCACCAGTAGTTAAGCTTTTTGAACCATTCGTTCACCAGTAGTTAAGCTTTTTCAATCATTAATTTATCAGTTGTGAAGCTTTTTGGGTACCTTAGTGTAAAGTCATGCATCTTTCGCGAACCATTCGTTCACCAGTAGTTAAGCTTTTTCAATCATTCATTTACCAGTAGTGAAGCTTTTTGAATCATTTGTTTACCAGTAGTGAAGCTTTTTGTGTACCTTCATGTTAAGTAATGCATCACACTGAGTTGTTACTCTTTTGCGAATCATTCGTTTACCAGTAGATAAGTTTTTTGAATCATTCGTTTACCAGTAGTGAAGCTTTTTGGGTACATTAGTGTAAAGTCATGCATCTTTCGCAAACCATTCGTTCACCAGTAGTTAAGCTTTTTGAATCATTCGTTTACCATTAGTGAAGCTTTTTGTGTACCTTCATGTAAAGTAATGCATCATACTGAGTTGTTACTCTTTTGCGAACCATTCGTTCACCAGTAATTAAGCTTTTTTAATCATTTGTTTACCAGTAGTGAAGCTTTTTGGGTACCTTAATGTAAAGTCATGCATCTTTAACAAACCATTTGTTTACCAGTAGTTAAGCTTTTTGAACCATTCGTTCACCAGTACTTCAAAAGTACCAGTACTTTTCAATCATTCGTTCACCATTTGTTTACCAGTAGTGAAGCACTTTAGGGTTAGTTATAAAATCCCAAACCACTGTTGATGACAATGAGGGATCTACAGCCACTTTAGTTACAATTTTATAACATAATAACATAACAGGATAATATAGAAAATATTAACAATTGAAAACACAAAAAAGAAGAAAAGAAACAAAAAAAAAGGCATTTTAAAATGGAACAAAAAAAGGCACTCTAAAAACAAAACAAAAACCTGCTCTCTTCTTTATCGGTAAATGGGCTTTACTATGCCCGGCGTTTACCGATCTGCAACAGTTCCCCATTTTTTTTTTTTTCATTAACCTTACTCTGAAGGTTCCTGCCAAGTATTTCCAGATGACATTTAGCAGAAAATAAGTAAAGTGTCTCTCCCTTGGGCATTGATGCCCTCAGCTGGTCATACAGGTCCTCGTTGACAGCATGTAGCTCCGAAATGGCGGCCATTTCTGCCACCGTTTTTCGGTCAACCCCAACTTTGACGTAGGCCTCTGTTTTTGTCATGCCCTTCTTGACTGCTACAATGACACGCCTGTAGCGATCCATGGCCTCTTCTGGGGTGAGGACTGAAACAAAGAAAATGATAAACATGTATTAACTGTATTAACAGTAGTATTTTGTCAGGATGATGGTAGTGCAGTTGGTTAGGGGTTTACTAGTATTAATACTATTCTTGTATTAGTGTTATATAGTGGCAAGTTAGTCCTAAATTACATTCTAGAGTAATGAATGTACAGAGGTATAATAATAATTAATATTAAATTGTCATTTCCAGTAGTATCAAGAGTACTGTGAGTGTACTGTTTATTCGAGTAGTATTATCTGTACTCTTAACAGTAGGTTATTATAAATCAAATGAGCACAACTAGAGAGTAAAGTGGAAGTACTGTATAGTTTAGATGTTCAGACGTGGCTTTGATATTATAAGCAGACTTGGGACCAGCTGACCACCTATCTCATTAAAGAAATGGGTAACTTGAGGCAGTGTAAACTAAAGCGCTGGTTACACTTCTACAACTGCGTAATGCGCTATCCAACTGCGTAACCACGGAGACCCCTCGAGCCCTCATAGTTGTGGTGCCGGATACGCAATGCAATTTCCCGCCATTGAAAATGGCGCTGCCAGTGTTTACGTTGTGATAGTAGTCAAAAGTCTACTTTTCTACTACCAGTCTACTTTTGTAGACTGGTACATTACACTGTTATAGTGCTATTACAGTAATACTTTTCTCCCTGTTTTTTTAGTTAAAAACAACTACAAAAACTATTCAAAGACGTGGTAACTGGCGCTAACAGAATAACTTTACAAGTCCAATTTCAAAGCTTGGACCACATTTTCATCGCATATCGCCTAATTTAACATTAGATAAATGGTTGAAACGTCGGTCTTTTGACCTAGTTAAGAGTTAATTTTTCGTGTTTGACAGATGATTTAAATTTGCTTGCAACGTCGGCTATCTAGCCAGCAAGCAATCCGTTGGTTAGTGACAAGGTTAGCTAGCAAGGCCAAAAAATACGTGATAGAACAGACGTGGTACGATGTCAAATTAGCTCATTTTAGGAAGCTAAGCAATGTGACCGAATCATTACACCCTCAATTAATAATGAAATAACTTTAAAGCATGTACTTACATTCTACCATGGCTTTCTCTACACGTACAAGATCTCTCGTAGGCTGCCTTTTCCTTTTGCTCTTCCTCTGAGCCTCCATTGCCAAGTTCTTCTTGTGCAATCCTGTATAATCACGTCACGAGCTCCTCCGAAATATCTTCTTCCCTCTTGCTCAGTCCTAATTACAACATTACACGCATTCAAGAGTTTGTGAAGACAGCACAAGTTGAACTGATGGTGATGTGAAAAAGCTTTGGTTGACCATTCGTGAGACACGTGTTACGCCTCTTGCCCACGGGTACACGTCCGTCGACGGGAGAGAGTGGGCGTGTCCGACGCATGGGGTAAAACACGATCTGCGTATAACGTGCATATAACGCGACGGACGTGATGGATCCGTCGCTGCCTGAAACTTTCAATAATGTCTGGCTGCAGCCTGTAGGACATGGACATCAACATCCAACTGCTACCGTCAAAGTTGTTTTACACCAGCGATGATGTTTATTAAATTATGTCCCTTTCAGGGTTAGGGTAGCAGTGGTTAGGATTAGGGATAGGGTAGGAGTGGTTAGGGTTAGGGATAGGTTAGTAGTGGTTAGGGATAGGTTAGTAGTGGTTAGGGTTAGGGATAGGTTAGTAGTGGTTAGGGTTAGGGATAGGGTAGGAGTGGTTAGGGTTAGGGATAGGTTAGTAGTGGTTAGGGATAGGTTAGTAGTGGTTAGGGTTAGGGATAGGTTAGTAGTGGTTAGGGTTAGGGATTGAAAGAAGAGATTGAAACTTTCCACGCCCGTGAACCACGCTTCGCGACTGGACGTGAGTGAGTGACGGTAGCACTTGGAGGTTGGATGTCCATGTCCTACAGGCTGCAGCGAGACCTTACTCGAAACTTTTCTCAATTTTTGGACGCAAGAGACGGAGCCGATTTGATCGACGGACCCACAATGCATTTCGTCCCTCCCTTACGTCCCTCAGGGAGTGAAATGCCTTGTTAAAAGTGCAGCCTTTATTTTTGTTACATTTTAAAATGCCTTTTTTTGTTTCTCTTTGTGTTTTCAATTGTTAATATTTTCTATATTATCCTGTTATTATGTTATTATGTTGTATACATTTTTAACTAAAGTGGCTGTAGATCCCTCATTGTCATCAACAGTGGTTTGGGGTTTTATAACTAACCCTAAAGTGCTTCGCTACTGGTAAACAAATGGTGAACGAATGATTAAAAAGCTTCACTACTGGTGAACGAATGGTTCGCGAAAGAGTAACAACTCAGTATGATGCATTACTTTACATGAAGTTACACAAAAAGCTTCACTACTGGTAAATGAATGATTCAAAAAGCTTCACTACTGGTAAATTAATGATTGAAAAAGCTTAACTACTGGTGAACGAATGGTTCAAAAAGCTGAACTACTGGTGAACAAATGGTTCGCGAAAGATGCATGACTTTACACTAAGGTACCCAAAAAGCTTCACTACTGGTTAACAAATGATTCATAAAGCTTAACTACTGGTAAACGAATGATTCAAAAAGCTTAACTACTGGTGAACGAATGGATCGCGAAAGAGTAACAACTCATCATCAGTCAGATCCAGCTCTACCAGTCGATCCAGTGAGATCCAAGCCAGCCCTCGACAGCGCTTGAAACCAAGGGCGGCAGGTTTAAAGCATGCCCTGCAGCGGTGGACAATTGCTTTTAAGCCTTCAACATTACTAATGCCACATAATAAACCTTAAATGTGAATATTAATGTATGTATTGTGTGTATGTATTGTGAATATCTTCCTTAAAATATGACAATCATCCCGTCTGTGCCGGGATTGTGAAATCCCAGGAAAATTCAGTTGCTGTCATAATCAATTGTTCAGTTTGCTAATTCACAGAATGGTTAATTAATACAGTATCCCCTAGTCTGTTTACCAGTAACTCCTCAGTAGTTACTGAATAACTGTCACTTAGGGCTCCAGTTAGGGCCCCAGATAGGGCCCTGGTCGTTCATCATTCGTTACTCATTCGTTCCTCAGTAACTACCCACGTTTTTGCGTACCTTATTGTAAAGTGTTACCCCTCCTCCTACTGCTACTGCAGAAGGAGGCTCGTATTTGACTTCCTTGGTAGTTGCTTTGGTTAAAAGCATCTGCTAAACGACTAAATAGTACAAATGGTCAATGGTCGACAGGGACTGAATGGCAGTTCATCACCTGTTGTATTTTGTACAACATTATCCTCTGATATTACTTCAAAGCGCCTTGGGGGCAGCGTTTTGGTGGAAGTCACACAGGGGCACCGTTTGAAGCATTCATTGGACCACTGGGTGCCATCCGCTCACAGTATGCTATGGTAACTGTGTTTGACATCTCGGCTGCCCTTGGGCCAGAACGTGTTGTTTCTCTGTGCAGCGTGGTTATTAATTTCAAATCACACACTGGGATACTGATAAATCATGGGTTTAACGAGCTAGCTGTAGCGTGAATTGTTGAGTAGAACATGAGGCCTCAAGGCAGGGCAGAATGTAATCAAAAGCTTGTTTCAATTTCTCTATTTTTCTGCAAAAGAGAAGAGAAGAGAAAAGTCACATTGAAGTTCAAAAGGCAATTTTATTAAGCCTGTTTTATGTATGTGTGTGAGCGTGCAAAATGGACAGTTTTGTTTTTTAACAAAACAGGTTTCCAGAATTGAATGAATGAATTAACAATATTCAGAGGTTTAACATTGTATATGTTTTGTTTTTTTCCAACGGTACATTTAATTTGCAATTAGGTGTCAAAGCTGTTTGGTGATTCATGCTTCATGTTGGTGGAGGCAGGGCTCATGTTGGTGGCAGGGGAACTCATCGGGGTCTACTCATCGGGGTTATTTCACCCAACACTCTTGGATGAACTAACCCTTGAGTGTTAAGAGTTCTTGTGGGTTCTCAGGGGAAAACCAGCAGGAATTCTCTCATCGCTTTCCCATTCCCATCGACATTCCCTGCCTTGTTTCCCCAGTTGCATGGTGCTTCTCCCTCTCCCTCTCTCTCTCTCCCTCACTCTTTCTCTCTCTCTCTCTCTCCCTAACCACCCACGCACTGCTCTTTGGCCCTGTGTCATAAATCTCTCACTCTCCCCACAACCACCACCACCATCACCACCACCATCACCACCACCACCGCCATCACCGACACCACCACCCGCCCACCCACCCTGGTTTTCCCTCCCCGCCGTTCAGTGTTGGCAAAGGACGTATTAACCCCTCGCCAGGTTCTATATTGCCATTGAATAATTGAAAGGGGCCTAGCTCCAGAGTGAAAAAGCAGCTTAATAATGAATGGGCCCTGGCCTTCTTTTAAAGGTGGAAGAGACCCCTTGAATAATTCAGCATGGAGATCTCTAGTAAAGACACCTGTTGCCGGGGAAAAGGCCACGAGAGAGCCCTCCTCGGCGGGCTCATCTAGGATCCGCGGGGGGGGATGTTGCATGTGGAGCCTCCAATTCTGAACGCCTGCATGGAGAGAAATCACCTTTGTGTAGGGGGAAGTGTCCACACAATACAAGTGTTCTTGTGGCGACGCGAGTTTATAAGAAAGAAAAGAAAAGATGTATTGACTTCCAATTTTCATTTTGAAACATAATTCAAAACATCATTTTGAAACATATTAATTTTTAACATTGTTTTCCTATCGGATTACATGCCATAGTCGCTGCATACACAGAACTTAAGTTTGTTATACGATCCATTCACAATAAATGTGTTTTTATGTATTATGTAGCTAAGCAAAAGTTTATTGTTAAACGGCCCGAGTGTGAAGATGTGTGTTTGCTGGTGTGGTCGGGTCTACCCACCGGCCTGTGATGTAAAGCACAACAACTCAAGTGTTAAATTACTTGAGTGAGAAAAAAAAGGTTATCAAACTCAGTACTACTGAAAAAAGAGAAAACGTCTGTCACACTTGAGACGTTTCCCTCCTCGGAAGTTGACAAATTCGATAAGCTGAGCCACAGAGAGAGAGAGAGAGAGAGAGAGAGAGAGAGAGAGAGAGAGAGAGAGAGAGAGAGAGAGAGAGAGATGAGGAGGCTAGGGAAGGATAGGGCAGCTTGGTGGTTTGTTTGCTCCCTATGGAGCGGTAGACAGCAGATCTCTGTCTGGGGTCACAGTCACCGCTGAGAGCACACCTGGCAGCACAGATACCGCCATCGCTCCTCCGCCGATAACCCTGGGCGTGCGTGTGAGATAGAGAGACGTACAGAGACACACTGAGTGTGTGGGAGATAGTGAGAGAGAGAGAGAGAGAGAGAGAGAGTGAGAAAGTGTTTGTTTGTTTGTGTGTGTGTGTGTGTGTTTGTGTTTTAAAGAGTGAGAGAGTGAATTTTGTTTGCGAGAGTGTGTATGTGCCCACAGCACTGCATACATGTGCTTTCACACATCTCTGATCTGCAGCGACAGTGTTTTACCCCAGCGTAGCTCCTCTGATGTCATCAGCCCTCTCACATTCTATTTCTGGCTCCTCCCCCATCTCCCCTTTGGGGGTTCTAATTCAGGAGCCACTTGCTCCCTGTAGTGCCTGTGGAAGCTGTGTCGTCCGGCTGTAACGTAAAGTGAACGGGAAAGTGGGCGCGGCCCCTGTGTGAGGGCCCTTCGCCACCAGCGCCAACCCAAGGACCAAGTCAGCCAACAAAGATGTCACTGGACACCCTAATGGAGGGAACAGAGTGAATCTTTTATAGAGACACACGTTTTAGGGAACGGCTATTGAAAACAACGGATGAGTTGTTGATACCCTGATAACAGAAAGGGGAAAAACTACACACAGTGCAGCACTTTAACTTTGTAGCACGCGTTTCATTTCAGTGGGGAAATCTTTGCAATCTCTGAAATCCGAGAAGAAAACCTAACACTGGAAACAACGGAAAAAACGGTTCACAACGCACATTCCAACAAAATATATCACTCCTTCACTGTCACCTTTCCATTCATGTCAGCATTAAATGCAGCACATGCTTAATATAACATACACTCGTGTCACTGGAGACATGGAAGAGGTGTTAATCAGATCCCAGATTGTGCTCTGGGCTGTCTGGCCGTGAGGGGGAACTTTTGGTTGCGTGTCGGTTGGCGTGTGTGTGTGCGACATTGTTACAGCCCGGCGCACGTTGTGTTGTGCAGCCTGTTTCTCGGAGGCTTCACACTTGTTCTCATTCATAATAAATAGTGCTGGCGCTGCAATATTAATAAGCCTGAGAGCCCTAGGCGCTGTAGGTCTATTTAGAGATCCACATTATCAAGACAGTCAAGGTGATACAATCTGTGTGTGTGTGTGTGTGTGTGTGTGTGTGTGTGTGTGTGTGTGTGTATGGGTGTGTGTCTGTGTGTGTTCCTGTGTGAAGGTGTCCTAAACCAGCCTAGGTATTGCAACATGCTGTGCGTAAGTCTGGAAGGAAAGTACATCTGCCCACTCTAACACACCTCAACATCACTGATATCCTTCCGCCAGCTGCTTCGCTCTGTTTCTCATCACACATATATGTACACACATACACACACACACACAATCAAGCACACATGCTTTCACACAGAACATAGAGCATGTGCACTTACACACAAACACACACACACACACACACACACACACACAGAAGAAATGTTCCGTGACAGTGTTGCGTCGTTTGAAAGTAATTCAAAGCACTAAATTCACAGATGACAAACCACATAGCAATCTAACGGGGCGGCTGAATACAGCCCAGCCCCTATCTTTTAAATAAGTCGCAGCACCTTTCTTCAAAGACAACATTCACATGGCTTCCAAGAAATGATTTGAAAATCCAACAGAGAAGGCCCTCAAAATATAAAGTTCCCCTTTAGCCTGCACATTATCTCCCTTCGTCAAGCTAGGGTGACGAATGGCTGTTGTGATGATAAAGGCTCAGAACGTCAGGCAACCTGTGACTTCAATGTACGAGCGAGGAGCATTCTTTTTTTTTATGACTGTATTTATTCATCGTTCAGCCCCAGCTCTGTCCTCTACCACATGTTGCCACGCTGATAAACTGAATTAGATAAGACGTCCAGACAGCGTCCTAGACAGTGAGGAGCCAAGTTAAATAGCTGAGGAAGAATAACAAAAAACACTAAATACAGAGTAAACAGAAACCACGTCAAACTCTGATTCTGCTTTGTGACAGAAATGTGAGGACAAATTGCTGTCAAAAGGAATGGACAAAAAAAGCAAACCATATAGATTGGGCTCACATGGCCTTGGTTTTGGATTGCTGTTGCAGTGCTTATGTGACAATCTGTTGGACAAAAACAGTCCCCCCCACCCACCTGAAGAACCAGATGTTTCCAGACGTGTCTCAGACATGCTCACATTGAAGTATTACTTCACTGGAAGCAACTTCGGGTCAACGTTTTTAAATGCATGAGATGAGGTTCCAGCGACTGTCCTTGAGCACTTGCCTACCATGGTGCACGTTACGCGGGGGAAACTCGAGCACGTCTTTGGTCCACCCTCTTTTTAAATTTTTTTTAATCAATGTCAGCCGTCTATGATTGATGTTAATGGTTGGCCGGTACTTTCTCTGAAAACCTGGTTCACTCAATTTGTGCAATTACAACACAGAGAGAGAGAGAGAGGAATGTAGCCTTTGATGAAAATCCATCCATCTGAGTTTTATCCAGTAATGTAATCACTTTTAACCTCTGAGAAAAGCCAGTGGCGAAACTTTCGAAAAAATACCAGTGGACGGTCTATTCTCCAACGACCTTTGATCAAATCGAAATGATTTTTCACAGATCTAAACCGAAAAGAACGCATGGCATCAAAGAAAACACATTGAAAGTCAGGCGTGGCTGGAGGAGGAGATGTAGTGTTTAGGGACCCTATGATGTGATCTTAAGGCTCCGCAGAAGGTCCCCCACTAATTAATTGGCAGTATCAGGTTGCTAGACATCAAGCAAGGAACCTGCATGCCCACATGTTTTACCCTGCCGCTCAGAGGAATGAGGGTCAGGGAAACCCTCCTATTGGCCTATCAGATCCAGCAACCGCTCCAGTTGAAACCACCACCCTCCAAAACAATAACACATTTAAAAACAAATAAATATTACAAATAAACTACTAAGTAAATTCATCAATCCATGAAACAATCCAACTTGGGAAAAAGAGAACCTATTTAATCCGCCCCGTAGGTGTTTTTTGCTTTTCGCAAACACAGACTGGATTAAAGTTTCACACACTGAGGACGCCTGCCAGGTTGCCAGTTCCAGAGGATAACCCACAAACACAGCTTACATCGCGGCCCGCTTTTGTTCAGAGAGATCCCCTTCAGTGCGGTGCACACAGGCTCGGCCTCGTTTACAGGCGTCTTTAGCTGGATGTTACACCTACTTGAGCATGGCTATTACCCCCCTCGCGCCTTCAGATGGCCCCCAAGTGGCTTAAGGCCCTGCAATGAGATTTTTGCATTTATTGTTTTGTTGCGTTCAGCCAGAAGGATTTGCGGTTGGTGAATTGCTGTTATATAATCGTAAAGTTATAGCTTATTATGCGAAAGAAAAAGATCCCGGTTCATTTGTAATCCTTTTAAGCCAGAAAACAAAAAAGGACCGGGGTTATTTTACATCCATTTATGTATGTTATGTCTAGCTTGAGAACTAGTGTTTAACAAGTAATGGATATTTCAGAGTTCAGTAGACGGGAGATGAATTTTTATAGAATCCCGATAATGATCCAAACTTGAATATTTCATTCAAGTGTCTGAGATGCCCCCGCCTTTGCGCAAATGAACTATTTAAGCAACAACTTTCTTCCCCCTTTTCCCCAAATGGATATACCCTTGAGTTTCCCTTTAGAGGTGCTAGACCCTTCCTCTCTGCCATCTTCCTCCTCCTCCTCGCCACAGATCGATGACGATCTGAGGAGTTCATTATCCCAAGACAGATCCATACATCTCACTGCCACATCTCCAGCCGTTGTACTACCCCTCTTCTCTCTCTCTCTCTCTATCTCTCGCGCCGGCTTTTAATTGGCCCTCAGTCATCTCTCTTTACACCCCCGAACCACCACCCCCCCCCCCCCCACACACACACACACACACACACACACACACTCACCACTAGCGCCGTTCCTGTCTAACGACACCAGAGCTAATTTTACACCCTTTAGTCGTTCCCTTTAATTACTGACTGTCCAGAAGGTTCTGGTTCAATCAATAACATCCACGCATTGGGATGTGCTGAGGAGAAGAAGATCTGATAGAGATGAGGGGGGAGAGGGGAGGAGTTATAAGGGGTACTGGTTCTGGAGAGGAAAGGGGATTTGAAAATTAGGACGATTCTTCACGTCGATTAGCAATGGGAGGAGATGGGGGAGATTCAGGTGGCTCATTTGTCACCTGGATTGCTGGCTGCACCCACGCTGAACCACCTTTCGGTACCTCTTTATTTAAGCTGTAAACGTAGAATCTCATTGGTTAATTTATTCATACATTAAAAGTGGAGAGTACTGTGCAGCATCTATACCAAAGTGGTAATGAAAAAGAAAATAACTCTGATGAAGCGCTGATGAAGCGCAGAAACAGCTGAATGGGCTGATCTGAGCTTCCTTCAGGACCAACCTGGCCCGGCTGTAATGTTGTAATGGGGCGAGTGTGGTCTGCAACTTAAGAGTCAGGGGAGAAGGTGTGGATTCGGGTTCCGCTTCGTCTACCAGCATCTAGTTACGGCCAATCCGTTCAGACACATCCAGGCCCTACTTACATCAAGATTAAAGTCAGGAGGAAATATTGAAATCCACCTATCTATAGATTGAAAATGCATCATTTATAATAGTTTATAGTAAATAATGGATTTGACTTTGAGTATGGTATCTCTATGCCAACAGGGCCCTCACTATGCTAGTCAGATCCGTATGACACATTTATGGTCCCCGGGGCATTAACACTTAAGAAGAAAGCATGAACTTGCTAGTCAGTTCAGCACTTAAAACAAAGGGGGGGAGGGGGGGGTGGGATAGTTTGAAAGTGTCTGCAATTAAACATATGGTAGCTAATAAGCGATGGCATATTGTTACTATAAAAGTTTGTGCAATCATACAATTATAATAATATAAAACATATTTCCTTTTTATTTAAACATTAACATATTCTTTAACAAAACCATTTAATTAAGGGCAATTATGGGTCTAATAAAACTTGCCACCAGATAAATAAATCTATATAAAATCTTGTTCCAAAACATCCTCAGCCTTGGTCTTTGCAGTGTGTAGCATTCAAATGTCCCAAATCTTTGTAAATGTTTACCCTTGTGTGTAAGTCATGATTTATGTTAACTACGGCCGCAAAAAAGTTTGCAAATATCGCACCTGTGCAAATATCTCACCTGTGAAAATATCCGAGACAGTCACATGCTGGGGGCTTCTGTTGGGTGAGAGATGGAGCAGAGAATGTAGGCTGATTGATGCTGGAGGAAGGGTGGTGCACCTATAGGCTGGTGGAGGCTGGTTTAGACTGATGATATCTGGTTTAGACTGGTGGAGCCTGGTTAAGACTTGTGAAGGCTGGTTGAGGCTGGTTCAGAAAGGTTTAGACTGGTGTAGGCTGGTTAAGACTTGTGAAGGCTGGTTGAGGCTAGTTTAGACAGGTCGTGTCTGGTTTAGACTGGTGGGTTCTGGCTTAGACTGGTGGAGTCTGATTTAGACTGTTAGAGGCTGGTTTAGAGGGGTGGGGGCTGGTTTAGACTGTTGGAGGCTGGTTTAGACTGGTGCAGGATGGTTACGGCTGCTGGAGGCTAGTTAAGGCTGGCACTGGCTGGTTTAGGCAAATGGAGGCTGGTTTCGAGGGGTGGAGGCTGGGGCATCTGGGGGCCGGATGGTGCAGCCGGGGGAAAGGATGGTGGGGCTGAGTGTCTGTGGCAGTGCTAATGGTATCTGAGAGGTAATTAGGCGGGATAGGACTGGCACGCACCTCGCCATCCGGCAAAAACGGAGCAGGAAGCCCAGCCTCGCCGCCACCTCATTTATCATCATCTGCTTAGCCGAGTCAGAACAAGCATAATGACCCCCACACACATTCACCACCCTTCTCATCCCTCTGTACGCCATGTTTTGTCTTATTTTTGTCTCTTATACTATCAGACTATTTTGGTTCTTTACTTGTTAAGTCCTTTGACTAGGCAGAAATAAAGTATCAAAAGGTCTTTCTAAAATCCCATCTAAACGATATTGTTTGGCCAAATGTCTTCTCCGTCTCTCATACTCATCTTATTGTTCTCTCGTCTCTCTTGTATTTATTCATCTCGAGTTTATCCATAATTTCACATCTCTTATATGCTGTCATTCTTCTGCTCTTTAACTCCATTCTTTTCTCATTGACATCAACTCCTTTGCGTTACCGCACTCCCCCTTCTATTTTTGAAACAAGTTAGCTGTCATTCTCTTTCCCATTGCTCTCTTCCAATCTGTTACTTTACCCCACCTCCTCCCCTTAATCCCTTGGGCTTTTCTTCCACTGATATGTGTGATTTCGCTGTTGTGGATTTGTGTTTCTACTTTCGCTTTCTACTCTCGAGCACAGCAAGGCTGATCCGCCTTTTAGCAATTTGAAATGTCGCCAGGCAATTATATAAACAAAAGAGCTAATGCCAACGGCGCCTTAATCAAAACCCAGGGTCTAAAAACATTCACGGGTCGTGACCCCACTTAGGGTCGCCTCCCTCATATATATATCGGGTTCAAAGGCCCTGTGTATACAAATAGACCTCCTAATGATTCATAGCCTGGAGCTATACTACTTAGCGTGGAGCAATGGGCGCACCTTCACTCAGACAATGATACATCACCAGCAGATGTTGATTGGCTTAAAAGTGATGTGTGGGGGAGAATATGACGCACAAAAAATGCAGTCCCGCTCACTGGGACCCATGGCCTAACAAATCCGCCAAGGGGGCCCAGCCTCCCTATGCCGCCGCCATCATTGTCATCTCGCAAAGTCGAGGAAACGGACGTGTAATATTGCCACAAGACAGGGCCAAGTGAAGAATGAGGTATGGAACGGAAACGGACAAGAACAAATGGGGCACAATAAAGCGGAGCTAAACAAGCCGACGTCTGTAACAGAGGAGATAAATGAATCGCTTTGGGCCCCCTGGCACATTAAGTGCCGGGAGATGTATGAATATGCAAACAGTGTGATTTCCACCACGCCACAGACGCCGTGCATGTTCACATGATTTAGCTTCTCTGAGGTCACCTCCCCCCTCCTCCATCCCTCCTCTCACGTACCTACGATGGATGGGTGTTCAGGTCTGCAACGGGCTGGGTGTTGAGTCAGCATCGCTCTGTCTTGGACCCAGCGCTCTTACCATAGGACTTATAGCAAAGGCGGCAGTACTAGCTCCTAGCTCCTAGCTTGTGAATATCCTCCTTCAAACTATAACTAAAACCTATCCTCTGTGGCGGGAACAGAGCATGGGCCGGAAACAAAATCTGCCTTGTTTCCTTTTTTGTTGAAGAGATATTACCTCCAAGAAAACGAATTTGTGCGAGTGGAGGAAGCTTTCAATTATTGTGTTTCTACAGAGGCCAAAACACACAGGGTTGAGTTAAAACCTTTATAGACAGCTTTTTTTACAGCTTACTACTGCTGGCCGAGTTTGTGTTTGCTGTTAATAGCCAATTAGACACTTTGAGATCTCCCGCCTCCAGCAATATGATTGGTCGAAACAGATATGAAGCAAAAGAAAGAGAAACGCCCTTCAAACTTTGAATTTAAGTAGACTCCCAACAGACCTTAGATATTTATCTAAAGTCAGATTTTCGAGACAAGCAGAAACCAAGCCCATCTCCTCCAAGCAACTCAAACATATCTGCTCCCCCTCCCCCTTCTGATACAGAGTCATTAATTAACAGCTTGTCTTGTTCTGCAATCCCCCCCCCCCCCCAGCATGGGCACCGACAAGAGAAACAAGTGCTTATCAATAATTGGCTACAGCAGGTGACAGAGGGAAACATTGCCAAACAACAAGACAAGAGGAGGAGGAGGAGGAACACCAAAGGACGAAAGAAGCTAGGAGGAGGATTAGCCGTGGACATACCTCCAGGACGTTGGACATGTAAACACAACTCATCTGATGCAGCGGGATAATCTTTTTCATCACTCCTGACGGTTGACGGTTGTTATGGAAACATGAAACCAGTATAATGCTCAAGACGCCCGCTGGTTGATCAAATCACCGCTCTTCTGTGTCTTCCTCGGTTGTGCTTTGACCCAGAGTGGTTGGCATCAAGTTATTTCAATATATATATATATATATATATATATATATAAAAGAGCTCAGACTGTAATGTTGTTTCAAGTATGGTATCGATAACGGTACTATGTAGTTATTTAGCAATTATAGTTCTCATTATATTGAATTTTTTATCACTTATTTTTGCAAAAGAATCATAAAATCAAACAGGTACTTCAATTTCCTACTGACTTATTCACTACATATAAACAATATACTTTTTCAAACTCGATTAATTCCCTTTCCATCAAATACCTGTGTACCGGGTCACCAGTGTCACCAAGCCTGTACCTCGCACTGTTTCCCCTGTTGTGATTCCACAGCCACAGGTTTCATAATTTCATCAACTCAATACATTATTAGCTCATGTATGGGACATCAACCTCAGCTTTTACCTTACAGCGCCTCTTCCCTCTACTTCCCAGGAGCCGCGACCGAGTGCTGCACTCAGCATTGATTACTGCGTCGCTACGGTTCAGCTAACAGACCGCGGTGACAGTTCCCCCCCCCACCGCCACCACCACCACCACCACCACCGCAACCACAGCCACGGCTGTCACCTCGCTCTCACGGGGCAGAACGGGGACATTACAATACAAGGACAGTCAGCCGACTCTCTGTTGACATTGATTCACAAAACGGTTGAAAAGCCAGATTTAGCCTGATCCGGTTGTTGCCACAGTAACGGTGGATTTAGCTGTTGTTTGTGTATGCCTGCTGTTGGGGGCATTCTATGCCCTCTGTCATGCTTTGCGTGACACACTTGGTGCTTTCCGTTGTAGGTTTGTTCGGATCACAAGTGACGTCTGGCTTACTGTATATGCGGCAGACGGTAGTTGCCAATGTATTGCGATTGCATGTTGCTATTTACTGGTGTATTTACAATATGCATTTTTATTTGCACAACTCTAGAGAGATGACCTGGGATAGTGTAGTGGTTCTGGTGTTTGTCTCAAAGCCAAAAGGTACTAGGTTCGATCCCCAGTTGTCCGTAGCATACCAGCAGGAATCACAGAGCAAGATGCCTGGCCCCTACAAGCTCCTTAAAGATTGGGTCTAAGTTCACTATTACTGTACTGCTATTATACTTCAATATATTAAAGGTTGTATAGGATCATTTTTATATAATATATTACTTTATAACTAACAGACAAAAGTGTAAGACACCAAAGGGCAACTCAGACATGCAGAACTCCTAGTTAAACATGGCTGTTGATAAACCTGCCTGGCCCCCTGTTTGGTACAAGTACCAAGGCCACGGTGCTTTGACAAGGACCGGAAGCGGTAAATTTGTCCAATTGTTGCATGTCAAAATCTATTTGTCTGAGTGAGACCGCTGAGCTTAACCCCATCCGCCTATCAGTGAATCCATTACCGGCTAATGGCTACTGTAAATGTGCCTCTCTCTGATGGTGGGCTCGTTAAAAAATGAATACCCTATCTATATTTCATCAATCGGACTGACGATATTAATATCAATATTATATTATATTATTAATGTCCCTGGGAGGTCTCAAACCCCATTAGGTCTGCTACTGAAAAAATAAAAATAAGATATATATATATATTCATGACACCAGTGGCAGAAAAATAAATCCATGGTAGATTTAAAACCAAACTTCACGTTAGTATTTTTTGATAAAGCAGTTAACATGTTACCATGGTAACTGGAATTCTTGGGCCACATAATAGTAATCCCCTTAAAAAAAACAACTAAGAAAAGCATACTGGGTTGGGTTGTCAATGGAGGAGAGTTAATTGGAAACAGTTTGAGTCAAGGGTAAGGCTGAATACATAAACACAAAAGATTGGTTATCTGTGCTCCCAAAGAACTCCTCTTGTTAAAGTTAAGTTTTTGCCTTTTCGTGGTGACTCCGTACTGACTGAAACATAAAGCTTAAAAAATAAAACTGCCATAGAATCCCGGCCATAATGAAATGTTTACATGCCTTTATTGCTACATTTTAATACTCCTCCAGTTATCCGAAGGTCAGGGTTTCACAAGTTTTCGGTCAAACCTCAAATATCACAACTTTTACACACCTCCACCTGTGTGGGTCTATTTTATTTGACAGATTACTCCATGCCCATTTGCCTCACACTGAGTTCAAGCAGTAACATTTATTGGGGTCAGTCCAAGTTGAAGGAAATGTGCATTCACTGGCTAAGGCCTTTTAAATTGGAAATCACCAAGTAATATTCTGAGTTATTATTTGTAATTGAAATGTCTTTGTTCCCTGATGTATCTTAGCAATGATAGTGCAAATGTGTGTGTTTAATAGGCATGGGCGATTCGCGAACGATTCGGTCAGAACGAACGAATCCCGAAGGTGAACGACGAGAACTGATTCCCAAAAAGAAGAGAACTGATTCCTTTTAATTAGATAATAAAAGATACAAACGAACAGAGCTTCGTCTCCCCTCGACTTCATATTGATTGAGTCTAAAACGTTCTCATATTGATTGAGTCTAAAACGTTCTCAAACCACACGTGTAATGCTCGAGCGGCGTCGT
>NC_140279.1:12486360-12488860 GCF_964030765.1 Micromesistius poutassou | reverse complement strand
TGAGGTACTTGATGAGAACGGCTGCATTGTGCGCACGCCGTCAGCGAGATAAGGCGTGATGACACACTCAGAGGGTAACAAAGGACGGGGAAAGAGAAAATTGGCAAACAGAAACAGGGAGGAGAGAACATAGAAGATCCAATCTCGAGATGCTCCATGAAATATGATTTCTTTTTTTTCTCGTTCATGCTGAATGAAGAGGTTTTTAAATCAGATTGTCTCTCTGGTAATTTTTTGCTTGTCCTCACCTGGTGAATTTAATAGCAGTACTGTAGCTTATCTTTATATACTGTTATGGAATAAAAAAAATGTACTGTACTTCTTGTGAAGGACACTGCAGTTCCACATATATTTGTACCGTTCATAACAACTTTTTATTTCATACATAGACTAACAATATAAACACATTCCGGTTGAATTACAAACATGATTAAACTATTATCTTATCTTAAAAAATGTAATTCAATTCCACAATAAACTAAACAAATGGAAAAGTTCGGCCTTAAACTCTTAACCTCAGTTTTTCTGAAATGGCTCCTTCCAGAAGTTGATGCCCCTCTTGTTTTCTGGGTCTCTGGAGGTAATAGACCTGTCGCCGGGCTAATAGTGATGAATCTCCTCGCTTGTGCCCACTGAAGATAGGAGACGAGCCCCCCCAAAAAATATGGATGCACAGGGGGGCTGCCGGGACGGAGGGAGGAAGTGGGTCTGGGACAGGGCGAGGGGAAAACAGAGTGCTGGGCTATGTGGCCGCGTCACAATAAATCAAAAGAAAAATGCTGGGGCTGCCGAAGACAAAGACTGTCACAGGTGACCACAATATTCCGAACTCGGGTAGAAATCCGCTAGTATTGGCTCAGCGGACCAGGAGTAGAGAAGTCTTTCGGGAAAGCCCGGTTTCGCCTTCCATCCCGACCGTGAAAACCGCGGGTCTGATTATGCAATTGTGACTTTTGATTTGATTGGACACGGTCAAGACCCACAAACGGGGTCTACTAATGAGCAAGTTTAGTTTCCTTCTTCATTATGAATGTTAGCGAGAAACAGACATTGAAGGAAATGACATGTAAATCGAATGGGTCGACTGGATTTCTTTGGTCAAGTCGTTGTTTCACCACAGTTCTGTCGGTACCGCCACACCCTGTCGCATCTGAATTGGATCTTTGGGGAGTCCTGTTCCCCTGTTTCCTTGAGTTTTCCTGTTGATGTTGGTTGTTTTAGATGACTGACCACCTCACGTTTGGTAACATAGTCATGTGTCATTCAGGGTACAGCGTTATTGTGGACCTGGAAGACCTTAACTTTAAGTTCACATAGTATTCATTTTCAGAACCGTACATTTCCATGGTAACCAAATCCCAATTTTCCCCACACCATAACTGGGTCGATAATTTAGTCATCTAGCAACTGTGGTTTTGAGGTATTCACATTCCTACATTTTTATTTTAAATAATATTTAATACTTTTCCCAAGTAAAATTATGTTTTTATTAGGATTTATTTTGCTCTATTTCCCCTTCCTCCGATTTTGCAAATGTACCTTTCATTCTCTGACAAGGACCTGACACTGGCTGTTAAAACATCTCAGCACTTGACTGACTTTTACTCTCTACTCCAGTCCTCACTTCTTGTGTAATTTCCACTTTTGAGTCTTTCTCTGCCTCCAATTTTCCCATAACCAGCTCCAACTCTTACATTACTGTCCTTTCTGTCTCTCTCTCTTCTTTTTCTCTCTCTATCTCTCTCTCTCCCTTTCTCCCTTTCTTATTTTCTCTCTCTCGCTCTCTCTCTCTCTCTCTGTCTCTCTCTCTCTCGCTCTCTCTTGCTCTCCCTCTGTTCCATCTCCAAATTTTTTCCCTCTATTGTCCATCCTTAACAAACAGTCAAACAGGCGGCTGCACTGCCTCTCTCTCCAAGCTGTTGACTGCAGTCCTGGCTTCTCCTCGCTCTGTTAAACTGAGCTGCGATGCACTGACCTGGAACCCAGACAGTGAACCTATAGAATGGGGAGTGAGCCACTCCCGTCTGCTGGAGAGATGTGCTGCTCTCAGAAATCCTATTGCGCAGCTGCTGCTGTTCCAGCTACTGTTGTCCATTTTCTTGTTGCTGTTTGTTGTACTTTATGATGGTGCTATTCAGGTGCTGAAGTTAGGTGCAACCCTGCGTTATGAGCTTACAGTAGTGAAGACAGAGGCTGATTTGCCTGGAGGGCTGTTGTCACCGGTGTAGAATGGGTGTATAACATCCCTCTCTCTGCCCTTTCCTTTAGTTCGATCGTTTTAAGTTTGTGCGAAGGCAGAGACCTGCGGACCATGTGGTTTCCACCGTTATTGACCTTTAACAGCCGAATCATCCCTGATGAAGACGTTTGGCCTCGGACTGACTCCTTAATGAACCTACCGTCTCCCAGAGTCCCCGGAACACAACAGGCAGGGACAGCTGTGTGTGCAGCGTTACCGCCACACCTGGACGATTGAGTCATCCATGGTCAAATGGGAGGA
>NC_140279.1:12481360-12483860 GCF_964030765.1 Micromesistius poutassou | reverse complement strand
CTCTTTGTCGCGGCGGCTGCCGCTGCTGCTGATGCTCCTTGTCTGTAGGAGTGTGTCCTTGGGTGTTTTCTTCCTCTGTCTTTGTCTCCCTCTTTCTCCACGGCGGGGTTTCCTATTGATCCAATTACAGGGAGAAAGGGGACTGGACTCACGCCGAGACAGGCTCCATGCATGGACGTTTACCACCACAAATTGATGAGTGAATCTATGTGTAAGCTTGTGTGTGTACAGAAGTGTACAGACATTGAAGTGGACTATCTGTTCTCAGCAACGTTCATATCTTGGCCATGTACGACTTGTAAAGTGATCTTATTGGCATGTCATTTGGCTCTGATGTGATTCAAGTTTCTCATGGCTTTGGGCCCAGGAGTTTTCTTTGGCCCTGATCCACACCTCTCCTGCAGAAGGGCCAGGTCTGTCTCCAAGACCGACCCAGTGGGGACGAGGCAGCGGGGAGAGAGAGTTTGGAGTAAGAGATGAGAGAGAGAGAGAGAGAGAGAGTTTAGAGTAAGAGAGAGGAGAGAGGGAGAGAAAAAGAGAGGAGAGAGAGAGAGTTTGGAGTAGGAGAGATGAGAGAGGGGAGAGAGAGTTTGGAGTAGGAGAAATAAGAGAGGGGAGAGAGAGAGTTTGGAGTAGGAGAGATGAGAGAGGGGAGAGAGGGGAGAGAGAGAGAGAGAGAGAGAGAGAGAGAGAGAGAGAGAGAGAGAGAGAGAGAGAGAGAGCAATGGTCGCTTGGTAATGCTGCTCAGGTTTTCAATCGCGGAGCGGCGGTGCCTCTGCCGGATGACAGAGTGTCTCACCGATCCGGTGGGAAAGCCGAACCCCCGCGTGTGGATGAGGCGGTTGCCGTGGCAGCGAGGGAGGACGCGGGTGATGGATGGCCGTTGTTAGAAGCGGTAATTGTGTTCAGGTAATTGACCCCCTTTCCCCCCCCACACACACACAGAAATATGTGCTCGCGCACACACACAAACACACATATATACACACACACGCTGCCGCACACATACACAATTGTTCCTTCCTGTCGTGCTGAATTAGAGTTTCCTCAATCTACACTGCAAACGTGTATCAAAATGTCATCAGAATGTCCTTGTGTGGTAGACACGTCCAGGTTAAAACCAATTCTGCAATCGACCCCAAACTCAGACATACTCGAACCTGTTTGTCTTGTTGTTTTGTTTTGTGTGCAGGGGTATACTGGTGCGTAGGCTGCTTTTGTGTAACTCTACATATATCGTATCAATACCAAACGTGTTTAGCACAGTATACATTACTGTTGTCACTATCTAGTTATCCTTCAGATGATTCATATGTTCCCATACACGTCATAGTAGGGTAAGGGGTACAGGTACAGGTAGACTGTGGACAATGGAGATCAATCCCAGAACAATTTGGCTTCGATTTGAACGCTCCCAGCCAGTATACTATCCCCTACGTGAACCTCAACATATACGTACATGTATATGTTTATCTTTACAAAACAGCTTTACATGCATGCCAGGATGGAATGAGGAGGGGAGATAAGCTTATCCAGCCGGCAGAGAGCGTAGTGGGAGTCTGCTTCTCATCCAGGAGCCGCGCCCCAAGATGCATCTCTTCCTCCTCTGTGCCTTTGCCAGGCAAAACAGCAGAAATCCGGTCCTCAGAACGAGTCCTCGGGCTGGCTGCCTGTTCCTGGCAGAACTTCCGTGTTTAGGGCAGAGTTTATTTGAAGTGCACCAGTGGCTGGTCTCCTGTTAGCTGGAGAAAATGTTCCACTTTGTGTCATTGAGTTTGGTCATTGAGCAGTGGCTTCCGATAAGTCTAATAATCAAATATTCAGAGGTGTATATCATGGATCCAATACACATGGTCCATGATATATGATTCATAACATTACCGAAATAAATAATAGTAACTTTTGCTTACATAATCAATTGTATACTGAGTTAATACATTTTTCATGTAACACTACTTTTTCAGTACCCATCACCCCATACTAGCCTTTCTTCCAATGACCTTCAGCGTTTGCCAACAGATGGTTGGCTAATGCCCACTGGTTACCTTCATACTGGATTGGCGCCCAACAGGGCTTATTAGTGGTTGTAGTTGCTTTGTTGCATTTTTGTGATATTTTTTCGGGCAAGCTTTGAAAACACGGATGGTGAAATTAGCTGACAAAACAAGAGTGTTTGTATTTCATGCAGACTATTTGGTGATGGACTACTTGGGAGGCCTTGCCTTTGAGAAGGTGTTCAGGAGGTATTTCCTCATTCTGCACGTCCCCACATCGCACCACTGATGGGTATATCTCAAACCTCTAGCCCCTGATTCATTCCAGGGTGCCCGATTGGGTGACAAGTTTTTAAGTGGAGCCATCCAATATAAATCATGACCTTTCAGATCATGACAGTGCGATCCCGATGACACTCATTGGGTCCACACACTCTCAGATGTCAGGGACAACTGAGCCCCCTCTCCTCTCTACAACCGGAGATACGGACTGCATACAGATGGC
>NC_140279.1:12398860-12476360 GCF_964030765.1 Micromesistius poutassou | reverse complement strand
GTGTTTGCTGCTCTGATGTGTTGGAGGTTGGCACCACTTTCTCCTCTCTCTTTCTCCGCCTTGTGTTCTCTTAAATCGTGTCCGTATTGATCTCTCAGGCTTCCTGTGGGACTTCCTCCAGCTGTCGACACTCGAGGGGGGGTTGGTGGCGGGTGGTGGTGGTAGGAGAGGGGGGATGGGGGGGGTCTTGCTTTAAAAGCAACCGTCTGGTCACAGAGGTGTTTGCACAACTGTGGCCGCCCAGGGGAGCCTGAGGGGAAGGCGTTGGGTTGGGGAACAAACGTTTGTTTGGTTTTGTTTTTGAGATCAGGGGGGAACCTTGGGTGTTCCTCAGGAACCCCATGGCAGAATCCACCGCGCAAAAAACATGAAATCTAATATTAAAATGACGAGGAAAAAGCACATCAGGCCAGCCAGTGTACTCCAGGCAATTTTCGTGGTAAATAAAGAGGTCTTCTTATCAGAAAAAAAAATGGCCCTGCAGCATTGAGTGTTCGCTCCAAATCAATGAATGCAGAGTAGCATTGTGTCCTTTTTGTGTTTTTCTTAGGAACCCATTACAATTTGATAAGGAGCTGTTGCCACATGTGATTCCCCCTTCTCCATCCAAAGCGTTCAGAGTGCTTCCTCCCTCGGCACATGAGAACGACACCTCTGAATAGGAGGGGAACAATAGAAAAAACAGTTGAAACACCTAGAAAAACACAAAAGGCAGCAAACAAGAACGGGGGCCTCAGCCAAAACCAAACAATCCCGTCGGCCCAGTCAGGACGGCTGGCAGTGCATCCCAATCCATTCGTGATGTGGCGTTATCAGGACTGACACATGGGTTGGGTCTTCTCAGTCTAGTACACCTTGCCAGACTCACCGCTGCCAACAGGCTGCTTGGGCGTTGGACCAGCAACCTCCAGGAGCAAGAGCATGGGGGGTGGCTCTGAAATAGGATCGATCAGGGGTGTAAATTGCTTTTAACTTGGATGATTTTAGAGTTGTACTAGTGCCGTCAGGTTTTTAACTGCGATTGTGAGGTTGGGGGATACCATCAATACTAATAGTCATAGTTGTAATTAACATGGTTGCTACATCACTGTATTGGCTTCACACTCTGTGGTTATTTCTTACTATTGGCTTAAACATAAATGATTCTACGTGGTGGTTTATGATTCCATGTTTCGGTTTGTCGAGATCAACAACCCCATTCGTTCACAGGGAGTGTTGTGAAGTTACGAACACAGCCATGGACGCTGATAGTGTTGATAAGATGTTCAGAATCGAAATGCGTCTTTCGCCAGAAGCTGAGGTGTTGATGAGAGGCTTGTGCTGCAGCTGTTCTATCGGTCGCCGACGTCGAACTTCCCGTTCAAAAGTTAAAGTCTGCTTTGGGTTCTATTCCCTGGAACTGCCATCTGTGTGCTAATTAGCACAAGCCCATTTGTGGACACGGAGAGTGTGCAACGAGCTAACAGACATGGCGGGGCCTTTTGTTTCGTGAACCACAGAGAATGTGTTTTCACGCCTGCCTGAATCTCAACTCGCAAATCATTCCGGCGCAGTTCATTGAATGTGCGAGTGAATGAACGTGTGGAAATATGATGGATACGCTATTCATATGTGGGTCAAAGTCAGGTGAAACTGTCGAAAATATGGAGAAATGAAGTTGATGGCACTTTGCCAAATCTCACCAGACACAAAGTGGAATCTCCACTGACACAAATGAGACATGGTTACAATGCTACATGGTAATCAACGGAAACATGTCTGAAGATGGATGGTTGCAATTCACTCAACATTTAGTTGATATTATACAGAATCCAGTTAATAGTCAGATTAAAGACTAAATGGAATACATGTGGATATGTGCTTGATAACCTTATTGAGTGTCAATTTACACAATGTTGGCATGTCCAGTGAGTGTCCGCTGACACTAGACTAACAATGTTGATACTCAACTGATACTAGAATGATACTAAACTGTTGACTATCCAGATGAGGTGTGTTACCCATTCAAATAATAAAAATAGCATATTTTCTAAAACATGCTAATGTAATTTGATGGTAGTATTACTGTGTGTTCACACCGCACTTCGCCCCGCGACACGTTTCAATGCAAAGTGAACGTAGAGACGCGAATCGGGGCTAAATTTTTTGTCGCCGAAACCCGCGACAAGATTTGATTGACGGAGCGACATTTTTCCACGTGAATGGCGAGCACGTTCACGAGGATTTGCAGCGCGACAAATTTGCTGAAGTTGAAATATTTTAACTTTTCCGCGGCATTCGCGTGAGACAGCCAATCAGCGTTCACTCCCTGTGGGTAACGTGGGTGAAGTAACGTAAAACAGCCAATCAGCGTTCAACCGGCTCGGCCAACCGTTCCCTGCACTCCGCAGTGAACCGCAGCTTGGAGGAGGAAGTGATTGTTGCCGTTTGCGACTCCCGGAGCTCTATCTATATATAATATAATATAATATAATATATATAATATATAAATATCTATATAATATAAACATATATATAATATCACGGCACAAAGCGGTGTGCGCCTCCGGATTATATTATTAACCCATAAACAACGGGCATTCCGACGTCTCTCCCTCTTCCACAACAGGTACAGACACGCAATGTTGGTTATCTCGGCCATGGTTGATGAGAATGAATTGGCATAAAGTTGGCGGGCAAAAGACGATGTCAGACAAAATTCACTGCGCGACAAGTTCGCCTGACATAACTGCACACATAACTGCACAGCGACAGATTATGATTGGTCGCGCAGCAACATTTGCCTGTTCGCGCGAACAGGGAAATGTTGCTGTGTCTTTCGTATGTCTTTCGGTGTGAACACACAATCAATTGGGAATCTATAGATCATAAGCCAACCAAGCAAAAACCTGTTAAACATGTGGCACTCCTCCGAAATAAGTAGAGTATGCATAATTATATAAATGTACTTATTAAACTTACAATGCATATACCCTGAAGAGGAAACTAACAGAGAGCAGTACACTAACGGTACAAAAAAAACAGGCTTTTCAGCTGTTACTATTCAGCCCAAAATGTATAAAAAACCCTTCCACGTAACCCAAGAAGCCACTTCCCGCAGACATGGCGTAATAGCCCGTAATGTCTTTCTTCCAGGTGAGCGTGTCAGCTCCAACAGGTGCTTAATAACAGGGACAATGCAGGGGAAACAGGCCCCTGTGAGCAGATACACGGACAAAACAATGGCATTGGAGGGGAGATTGATCCGGGATTCGGCCAGATTACCAAGGCTGCACTTTTATTGTGTGCAAATTGGAAGGAAATTTGCTAAGCCACATGAATTGTATGTAGTTCTGGCCGTTTAATGGGTGTAATCTCTTTGTGCGTCTGTGTGTGTGTGTTTGTGTGTGTGTGTGTGTGTGTGTGTGTGTGTGTGTGTGTGTGTTTTGTGTGTCAGTGTGTGTGTGTGTGTGTGTTTTGTGTGTCAGTGTGTGTGTGTGTGTGTGTGTGTGTGTGCGTGTGTGTGTGTGTGTGTGTGTGTGTGTGTGTGTGTTTTTGTGTGTGTGTTTTTGTGTGCGTGTTTGTTTGTGTGTGTGTGTGTGTGTTCATATCAATCTTATCCTGCAGCAGATTCAGACAGACCGAAATATCGTTGTTCATATGCACGTTGAATCTCAATATGTGTCTGATAACCCCAGAGGTGATGAAGTATTTGTGTGTGCATTTGCATATGCTTTTATAGCTCAAGCGTGGACTGTAGTGAGCAAATGCCACAGCAGTAAATATTTAAGGGCATTTTTCCAATACACAACGCTAGACACACACACACACACACACACACACACACACACACACACGACCACTTTATTAATCCTGAACCAGCATGTGTGTGTGTGTGTGTGTGTGAGCCCTGTTACACATGGCCCGTGTTGTATTTTAGCATTCAGGAAGGGCTGTTCAGTGTTGAAACAGCCCGGTGCACATACCCCGTCCTGTTTGGAGCTCGTTTGTTAGTATTATTGGACTGGCCGGTGAGTGTGGTGGCTGTGATTCGGTAGACGGCAGCACCCAGCACACCCCCACCCCCCCCGCCCACCCCTGGCCCCAGTACCCTGGGCAAGTTCTGCCTCGGTGAGCCCCCCTGATTGGGATGCGACAGGCGCGCCGCGTCCCTCCATCTCACTGGCTCTTCTTCGCCCCGTATTTCGCTTGCAGACCGCCGCCCTGAATTCAGATGAGAAACATGGGATTTGGAAAATATTGGTGGGGGGGTGACCACACGTGCACATGCGCTCACACACATGCAGACGCTTGCATGCATGTAGGCACACACACACACACACACACACACACACACACACACACATACACACACACACACAATCACACACACACACCAGAAAGCCACATAAACATATAAACATAAAGCACTCACTCACTCACTCACAGGCACAAACACACACATATGTGAGCACATGCCACGTAGAGTGTGTGTTTTTGTATAACACACCTGTCAGCAGTTTAGGCAATATATTCATAGAGAGAACAAACACTCAAATCCAATGGCAGCAAGGTCTCTTAACACACGTACACACGTACACACATACACACAACGCTAAGATGACATCACTAATAAATGATTTAAGCTAGTCGGCCCTTCACCGCATTAACTGTTTCTCACCAGAGAGGGTGCTGTCAACGCCATTTGATTTCAGCATCAGTGTTATCTTTTAATATCAAAATCTCAGAAAGTGTGCAATATTATGAAGCAGTTATTTCGTTTGTAGTTATTATTCATCATTATGAATAAAGTTGACAATTCTTAAGGTGCTCAGTATATATTATTAGTATTACTAATGAAACCATGAGTCTTATTCAGTTCTCTTTTGCTGTATAATTGATTCACTTTTCCTATAGAGTACGTATCAGAAAAAACAGCAGTTTTCTATTTACCTTGCATTCATTTTCAACATGCTGTTGTGTATTTTCCGAAGATATAAAAACCTAGAAACACTGATGTTATAGCACATCCCAGAAAGTATGGTCTTTCTCGTCTCTTATCTTCCCACTGAATGTTAAGTTTAACCCTGCAGCCTTTCTTGCTGTTCCTTGTGTTAAATGATCTGCTGGCTGGCAGTTATTGCAAATGAACCCCAAACGGCTGTTTGTTTGTGTTTGCGTGTGTTGAACATCGTGTTGAGTCGGGGGGGGGGGGGGGGGGGGGGGGGGGTGCTGCTGGTGGTATCTGAGCATGTTAAGGATTATCATGAATCTCCATGGTGACGGTCTATTCCCCATCCTGCTCTCAATCTCTCCCTTCACCCTCTCTCTCCCCCTCTCTCTCGCTCTGTCATCATATGTCTTTTCTCTTGCTCTCTCTCTGTCTCTCTCTGTCTCTCTCTCTCTCTCTCACTCTCGCTTTCTCTCTCTCTCTCTCAAACTCCATGTTTTCCTCACCCTTTCTCCATCTTTCTTTCTCCATCTCTCTCTCTCTCCATTCCTCTACCCCCATCCACACGTCCCTCACTCCATCTCAGTCTCCATATCTATTACTCTCTCCACATATCTCTCCAGCCCACTGTATAAATCTCTCTCCCTCCATCTATCTCTCCGTCTCCCCAACTCTTTCTCCATCTCTCACTCTCCCTCCATCTATATTCCCCTCCATCCATCTCTATATCTCCCTCAAGCTCTCTCTCTCTCCCTCTCCCTCTCCATCTCTCCCTCTCCCCCTATCTCTCTCTCTCTCTCTCTCTATCTCTCTAGATAATCTGTGGTGCTCGCTCCGCTGCGCCCACTCGTTTCATCTCCCCCCCGCCTCGCGTCACCAATCTGAATTCTGAAATTGCGAGGAGGAGGAGGAGGAGGAGGAGGAGGAGGGGTAATAAACAAGATTCACCGCAGTGCTCCGTATCGATCGCACGACCACTGTGCTCACATGATTTGTAATATTGCTTCTCCCGATCCTCCTCCTTCTCTCTTCTTCTTCTCCTCCTCCGCCTGTCTTATGCCTGTGCCCCCCCGCCCCATACCACCACCCGCCCGCCCCTCTCCCCCGGCCGCACAGGGGAACCAGACAAATGACTGAGAACCAAGAGCACTTTCTTCTAGAAGCTCTGTGTTGACTACTGTTAAAGATGTTGAGAGCTGTGTGGTGTGTGTGTGTCTTTGTGTGTGTGTGTCTTTGTGTGTGTGTGTCTTTGTGTGTGTGTGTGTGTGTGTGCATGCGTGTGTGTGTGTGTGTATGCGTGTGTGTGTGTGTTTGTGTGTGTGTGTGTGTGTGTGTCCGTGTGTATGTGTGTAAAGGAAAACAATGAAGAATGAGGTCATAAACAATACCGCCGCACAGAAACCATCGTGTTCCCTACTCTTTTACTCACTCGTTCTTGCTAGGTGCTGACATTTATCGCGATACTTTGTGGAGGCCTTTGCCAAATAAAGGATGAGTGAGGCTGGATCCAGTCGGGTCAAACATAGTGTCCAATGTTTTTTAGCGTTTTGATGAAAGACAGGCCCTGGACAAGATTACAAAACTGCCAAAAAAATAAAGTAGCATTCCAGTCTCTGCTATATGTTTGGGATCAGGAAAGATAAAACGCAGCGTAAAACTGCGCTCCAATAATTGGAATCTTAAAACTCAACAAAAAACAAACGAAAACAAAAACGTATTGAAAAGCGTTCAGACACCATGAGAGATGAAGGATTTGCGCATTTCTTCAAACGTAAACGTCCCATCCGTTCCCCACGGTTCCACGGAGCACGCCCCCTTCTTCCTGCTGTCTCCCTTCTCAAGTTAAGCTTCCCAGGCCCTTGTTATCATCATGTTTAAAACCTCATCGAACCAAATCGTCGTTTTATTCAGCATCCACGACTGCAAATGCCCCCTCACTACGGAGGGCCAGGGAGAAAGGCAGGGGCCACCGGCAGTAAGAGGATCAGACATGCAAGATTGGAGGGTCGACCCTTAAGTGTCTTGCATTAAGGAACAAAGATGGAATTATCGTTGAATCCCACCCTTTTCAGTCCCAGGGAAGGACAGAAGAGGCGGAGAAAGGAAGAGGAGGAGGAGGAAGAGGAGGAAGAGGAGGGTGGACTCATTTGCAGTACAATGAATGGAATCTTCCCATACTAGGGAATGATGTCATGCTAAATACAGGGGGGGGCCGCAGTTTTTTTTCTGGCTTGAGAACAGAACAGAAAAAGAAAAACAATGTTTTTCTTACAGAAATGTTTTGTTACCCGATATTAGCGAGATATAAAATGGAGTTACAAAGTTACAAAGCGGTGGTTCATGGGTAGGGTGGTTTTGGTCACTGGCTCTCTGACTTGTATTACATCAGGACCGCCGCTTTATGGCTGCTCCTTGAGCGGAGTAGACGTCTGTCACGCATGAGGGAGTCCCATGCTGTATCCATCCTAGCAAAAAATATAAAAAGTATCAGTACCATCAGGGTTGCCAGATGGGCTGTATATCAGGGGCCGTATAGTGTTGCAATGTGTGGATCCTATGCATCACTTGGCTGTCGTGATTGTTTTTTTTTCTCCCATCAAAACTGTATATATATGAGCCAAGGTTCAACACGATTCAGTGTGAGGTTCTGTGATAAGGAGAGAGAGAGGTAATGCATCTCATTGAGGAGAAGACTGGTGGTTCGATCATTAGAGTGTTGGACAGGTAAGGAAGAAGAGATAATTTGTGTGTGTGTGTGTGTGTGTGCGTGCGTGCGTGCGTGCGTGCGTGCGTGTGTGTGTGCGTGTGTGTGTGCGTGCGTGTGTGTGTCTGTGTGTATGTATGAGTGAGCATCAATGTGCTTGTGTATGTGTGTGTGTATGAGTGAGCATGCATGTGCTTGTGTATGTGTGTGCGTGTGTATGTGTGTATGTATGAGTAAGCATCAATGTGCTTGTGTATGTGTGTGTGTGCGTCTGTGTGTGTGTGTGTCTGTGTATGGTTACATACATGGTTTGGGACGGTTCCCTCAATGACTTTCTCACATGTGCACATAAAGCATTCATTTACCAGAGGTGTGGGCTGAAATACTCCACGTCAAGTGAAACTGATGCGCATCTGACTTTTATTTCCGGTCAAAGGGGAGAGAATGGGGGAAGTTTAAAACGTCACTAACCTCCTGGCCCTTTCGCCATGCACTCGCTAAGCCTGTCTTGGACTGCGTTAAAAAGGAAACATTTGGACACAGACGGTCACGCTAGTTAGCACGTTCCACGACCAAACATGTGTGTGTCAGGAGTAGGAGCAAATCCAGCACAGGTTCCCTCAAAGTATATGAGATATTACCATCAAAATACCAGCAAATGCATTGTGCATGCAGGAATACAGTACATTGGCGCCGAAACCCTTTGGTTTTATGTACGGGTCTCCCCTTTTAACACGCCCTGTCGTTGTCCATATCAATTAAAGACACGCTTGAAGATCTAATCTGCACTAGGAATTGAACAAGAGCCGTGGAACAAATGCAATGAAATATTCTCACTGGGATAAAAGGGGCGTAATATGAACAGGTTCATTGCCATTCAGCAGGCAGATGAACAAGAATTATTTTTAAGACGAATACACTACTAAAATATGTTAGGAAAGAGCAGGGGAAAAATCTCTAAAGGCCACCTGGGAAATTGAGTTGCCTGTAGAGCTTTTATCTCTTTCTATGTGATTAAAGTCAAGTACACTCCACTGCTGAAACATGTGGCTGGTCGACTGGCATTCACTGTACAGTCCGGAATGACATTCAGATCTTTCTATCAAATCCCTTTTCAACAACATTGTCTACATCGTTGAAATGTACTGAACGTGACACATTCTCTGACTATGGGATGCTGGACTGAAACTGTCGATTTTTTTTGTTCCATTCAAAGCCTTTCCTGCCATTATCAGGAACTGTGGGACTCCATTGAGGTGCGAGCTACCTGTGGCCATGCGTGGAAATCGCTGCCGAGCGCCAGTCTAAATGTAAATGGGCTCTCCGGTAAATGTCTTTGTGAGGTAAAAAAGTTTCCCTCATCGCCTTCATTTTTTTTCGGAGGAGAGAGGGAGGGATTCATTTTTTGTTTGTTCAAAGTAAAAAAAAGGAAAACGTTCACTCGAATGTAATTCAAATGTAATGGCACGGTCCTAAGGTGAAATAGGAACATGAAATGTCTTAAGAGACACATCTGGGGGGCATTTGAGTTGGTTTGTTGTTGCTTTGGAACGCCTGCGATGTCACCGAGGGGGTATAGCGCTGTTTTGTTTCTATAGAAACGCTGCAATCTGTCACACTCTCAATTCTCTGCTCGTTCATTTAACGTCATTACTTTTGTGTTCGAAGCCACCTTGAAGCGTCTCAGAAGACGCCATGTTTAACTCCTGCTTCAGTCATTTTGACAGAACATTTTCGTAATGATCCATCTTTACAAAAGCGAATAGAAGTCAATAGAAATGAACATATTATGTTGGAGGAATTTTTCTTACACGCTAAAGCTTTTATTAAATTGCATTTCAGTCAAGGTTTGCCGTGCCGCGGATTAGAGTTAGACTCATCCACACCTCACTCTGCTGAGCATTCTTCTGACTGTGGCAGCTTACTGTAATTCCCACATGTGTCTCGCTCTCTCTCGCTCTCCACCTCTCCCCCTCACACACACACACACACACGCACACACACACACACACACACACACACGCACACACACTCTCTTATCAGCTATCTCCTCGATACTTCTGACTTAATCACTCACACACCCCTTGCGCGCACGCACACACACACACACACACACACACACACACACACACACACACACACACACACACACACACACACACCAAGCAGCGAGCACCCACACCGCCTAGAACACAAACAACAGCACACTGAAAGACACCGGCGCACACTTGTTCAACCCCACCCCCCCACTCTCACTCACACACCTCAGAGCACCCCCAATTTCCCGGGGGCGACATGCTTTGTGCGCCGTGGGATGTGCCGCTGTTGATAAGCAACCCTCACCCCCCCAACCCTACTACCTCCACCCGAACACCAACTAAAGAAATAAATAAAGCGATTTTGGCGATTCTTTGAGAAGCCGAGTCGTCCACAGAGAGGCCGTCTGCACAAAGCCGCCACGCATGAGCAGGCCGGGCTGTCTCATTGATCTCCCCGCCCCTGAATCCTCGTAGGATGGGCCGCCAGCTCCGGCTCCGTGTTCTCCACGCCTTGGTGCGTCCACTTTGGAAAACATCGGCCACAGGAGAGGAGGAGGTGGATGAGTTAAAGAAACACAAAATAAGTCCCTCTAAGACTGTGAAACTTCTTGTTACAGTGAAGCACGCGGTGCACCGATGCTAATAACGCTGAGTTTGCGTGTGGATTAGAATGAGATTACTGTGGGAAGATAATTTTTTGTTAGGTTAGTCTGGGATTGCTGGGGCGGTCCACTGTGAGTGTGTGTCTGCCGTTGCTAATAAAGTTTGTATGTGGATAATGCTAATCCTAGGAAAAGGAAATTATGCTTGGGATTTGATACACACATGTGGGGCGATGCCCATTGATATGGAAGAGCTGCGTCTGCCGTTGGCGCATGAAATCCTACATTTACACGAGACGCTGCATGCATGCATGCACAGTGTCATGAATAGGGCATGTGTGTTCATCCTGTTTCCCTTCCAAGCATCCATGCCTGATCTGTGCCGTGTGACTGCAGTCAGTCAAAGTTCATGACATGCCCTGGAGTGTTACACATGCATGCACACAAACCCACAATTCCGCACACACACACACACACACACACACACACACACACACACACACACACACACACACACACACACACACACGTGTCATCATGCTTGAATTAACCTCAAGATGGCCCTTGCCCTCCTACCCGTAATTCCGTGTGGCCGATCGCCATCCCTTCTTCTATAATTCACTATTTAGTCACTTAGAAATCGCTTTCATCCAGAGCAACTTACAGTGAATGAGCAGGCAGGAGGTTAGGCATTTTGCATTTTGCTCATGGATGCCTAGCGGTTAGTCAGCAGACATCAGGGTATCAAACCTAGAACCTTTTTTGGCTTGTTCATGGAACACCCTGGTCACAGGAACACCCTGTCCCCGTACTTTATCCCAACTAATTTCCCCTTCCTCAAATCCTAAGCATTACTTTGTTTCTACCACTCTCTCTCTGCTCTCATCCTTCCCTACCACTCACCCCACAGACACCACCCACCCAGGCTCTCCAGCACCCACTCTACCCCACCGATGCTGCAGCCTTTTGCAGGGAGACAACCGGAGCTCATTATATCGGGTGGCTGAAGTGCTGTGTGCCCTCCTGAGCTTCACACCAGATCAGCATGCAGTGGAGCAAGGCTTGGATCCAGGACAAGCGGCTGACTCAGGTCCCCTGTGTGTGAGTGGGAGTGTGTGTCTTGAGTGTATGTGTGTTGTTTTGGCCAATATTTCATATATATATATATACACGGGGTATAGTGTATCGTGTGTATTGAACGATCTGCGCTGGCGTGGTGAATGAGCGGTATGTATTCGTTGCTGTAATTGCAGCAGTGTGGTTCCTTAACCGCATAAGTTATCATAGAAAACATGCCTTATTGTGGTGGAACGAGAGCCGACGTAGTTAATGCACACTTTTCCTTAACATAAGGGGGAGCCTGTGCTTTAATTCTCCCTCGTCTCCGCACCTATCAGATGTCCTTTAAAGCCTCTGGCGTCAATGTTATCTGTGTCATCTGACAGCGGGGAAAAAGGCCACTTAGCCACTCTCTCACATACTCAGTCATGGTCGCTAAAGGTTAACAATCTATGTTTGCTTAATTCAAACAAGAAGGGTTTCTGCAAACTTGATATCTTTTCACAGCAGTACAATTTGCGCTGTGCTCTTAGGATGACCTTATTGGGTTGGCCAACACTCCCAGTTACACACACACACACACACACACACACACACACACACACACACACACACACACACACACACACACACACTCACACTCAATATATATGTACTTACTATCAGGTCAAGTCAATCTGTGGTCACTGATAAGCAACTCCAGTGTGTCATTGACCGAGGCAACTGCTCTTATTTGTGTGACCAGCGAGAGTGATGTGTGTGTGAGTGCAACTCCTGGGAAACTCTTTGATGGGATCGGTTAAGCCCAGGAAGGGGGATGTGTGTGTGTGTGTGGGTGAGAGGGAACGAAGAAGATAAGGTAGGTGACCAGTGTTATGACAGCAGTTTCTCTGAGGGTGGATCAGAGGCGTGCCTCTAAGCCTACTGTCCCCGGGGTTAATGACACAGGAGGAGAGCAGATGGTAATCACACTGCGTTTACGTGGGACACCCAAGCTCCCATATATCTAATGATCCCTGCAGGCCCTGCAACAGTCCATCTCCGCATACACATGCATCTCCCCTCACCCAAAAATGAATTCCTGCATCCCCTCATAAACTCCTCCTCCTGTCTATAGGCGCTTATAGTCCTCGGTCGGCTTGTAACCTGCATGCGTGGAGCGTCGCGTTTCCTCCTCCTCGTCTCGGTTCAACGCGGTTACGTGCGCGTGTATAGACGGAGCTCTCTGTGTGCTTTTAAAGCACGGCATCGCACACACACACACACACACACACACACACACACACACACACACACACACACACTCACACACTCAACAGGGGCTTTCCCAGTGTTTACAAGGCAGATGCGTCTCGCCAAGAGGACAACTGCCCCGGCCCCTGGACGCCGTTCACTGTTCACCAGAATGTGTGCTCCTTCGTTCACGTCTTCCAGCGGTGAGCTCATGTTTCCGAGTCGCTGCACTGTGAAGAAGAGAAGCGAGGAAGGTGTAGTATTGCACGGCCAGCCCGCTACATTAACCAAGGAGCTGAAACCCGTCCCCTTTAACTGCATCCTGTTATGACGAAAAGCATAAACCCGGCTGGTTTTATAAGACCCAGAAGAGAGGAGAAGCCGGTGTCGTCACCATCCCGGAAGCCTTTCCCTGGGACTGTGGTTTAATAAGCAGGACAATGAGAACTAGAGAAAAGGGAGCTGTGCTGTTTCCATTTTGTCATGGAGTACACCTTTTTCCTCGCCTTGTCTTTCCACACACACACCCACACACACACACACACACACGTACACACATGTGTACACACACACACACACACACACACACACGCACACACACACACACACACACACACACACACACACACACACACACACACACACACACACACACACTCAAACGTTTAGCTTTGGGTGTGAATTTGTATAACGTTTCGGGAAGCCAAGGCCACCACAGATGTTGCTTGCAGTGAATCCATCCCTTCCCCATCCCCCGTCCACAACAAACCTTTTAAATTGAAGAGAAGGGAACGATTGATCAATAAAACCTCCCTATTTAGGCGGCCCCCAGGCAATGTTGCTCCACAACATGTAATAGCTTTTCCCCTGAGATGTGTTTACCTGGTTCCTTTTTCATCCCTTTTCAATTGTCTTCCTGTTCATACCGCCGCCGTTGCTATGGCATCCGAAAGAGGGAGAAAAAAATCGATAAAACACAAATCAATGCCGTGTCTTTTTAATCGATGTGTTTAATCCATTTAAACACCTTAATGGCCCACTGCAACTTGCCCCCAGGCGCTGCAGGTATAGGTATATTATTATTAGTGAATTCTGTCCCTATTACACTTGACCTTGTGTTTTTTCTTTTTTAAGTCCAGCCCACCCCCCCCCCCCCCCCCCCCTCCTCCCAGGAGCTGATCTACTCCATGCTCAATATGAACCTTGAAGCCCTTTTTTCTTTTTTTTTTCCACAAAGATGAGGGATTATAAATCAATATCGACGACTGCGGTCACTCAGGGGCCTGCTGCTGTTCACCGCTCGGGCCCCTGCTGCTGCTGTCCTCCTCCTCCTCCTCCGTCGCTGCCGTCACATGGGGTGGGGCGGAAATGGGTTGGGGGGGGGGCTACAGCCAACCGAGCGGGGCCGGAGCTGGCTTCAATCTCCGATAAATAAATCACAGTTTAACACCTGTCCCATATAACGTCCGCCGCTACATCAGTGGACCGGAGTACGCCTCGGGAGCCCATGGGACGGCGCGGGGCGAGTGTACCGCTGTAAAAACACGTAAATAAAGAGCGTGCTATCGCTGTAGCTGAGACGTCACTACTATGAACACTTTCCTCATTCCCATACCTTCTCTATTCCTTTCACTCTCTGTGCAGTTGTTTACTTCAGAAATGTTGTTGTGCTGTGCAGCACTTTATACCTCTTTTCGCCGTGACTCCAATTTAGAATTTGATTGCTTTCAGCGCTCCCCTCGGATGAAAGTGTCTGCCAAACGCCTCAATGTATACATAGGAGGAGAGACGGAGACAGACAGGGAAGGCGGAGGAGGAGGAGGAAGCCTGCAAGCCTTTCGGGGAGGCAGACCGGGCGAAGCAGCTACGTCTGGCAGTCAGACTGCAACTGTCTTCCCCCTCCCCTCAACCGCCCTCCCTCGCTCCCTCCCTCCCTCCCTCCCCCAAGTCTCCCAGTGTTTCCAGCTGGAAAGGGGACAGAAGTGCCGGCTATAGGGTTACGCTGATTAGGGAGATTGCACGGGATGACGCGCCGGGATAAAGACCCGGCGAGCCGCGGTGGATGTAACCCAAGCCGGCGTCCGGTCTGCAGGTGAGGCGCTGGGATTAGAGAGACAGGTGTTCTGGGTCTTGTCAGGCGCTGGGGGTGGAGGGGGGGGGGGTGGGCTAAGTTACACACATGGGATGCAGACATTGATTGGCAGGTCGGTGTACTATGAAATCGGCAACATTTGGTGCGCTATTGTGTCGTGGTGTGCGGTGTTGAGTGTCAGGAGGATGCACTTAAAGGTAATCTCAGTCTGGCCTGACATGGTGAAAGCGTGTTTGCACACCAATCAGTGTGTATTGGGTTATAACAGAGTCCCGTTGTTTTTGCTGGCTGGTGTGTTGGCAGCAGCCTCTTCAAGTGATCTGAAGTATGTTTCGGTCTAGACAGACCTTGCTGTTTTATCCTGACACACGCTAACACACATATGGCTACATAAATGTCCTGATGTGAACGGCTGATGTCATGCGGAGGAGACGATTGAGATAAGTATTTAGTTCTCTGCGTCTTCCCCAACAGTTGTAAACACATGCCTAAGAGACATGCCCCGGTGAACAAATGATCAAATTAAGACATTAAGAGGGAGCCAGGCTGGCAGAGTGGAAGAAACCAGACAATTAAAAAACGAAGAAATTACCAAAAGTCTAATCCAAATAACCATAACAAACCTAAAGACATCTGCTGCAGTGGATGGCTGGGGCCGTGGTTTCACGACACAACCGGTTCAGTGTCTTTGCTGAAAGTGATCCTTCACTGCAAACCTCTGCAAACAAGCTTTTCCTTTTAAAGGGCTGGTAACACAAGCCCCTGAAAGGAGCCTTGAAAGACAACTAGGCCGCACCACAAAGAGGTCCTCCCACAGTCAAGGTAGGTCAGAGCCCTCCAGCGACAAGGTGCCTGAGGGTCCTTCTGTCTCCAACCCCCCCAACACACACACACACACACCATGGCCTCACACACACACACACACACACACACACACACATTAACACACACAATATATACACACAAACACACGCACACACACACACACACACACACACACACACACACACACACACACACACACACACACACACACACACACATACATTAACACACACCATTCACTCACACACAAACACAAACAACCGACCATTGCCATAGCCTAAACAACAGGGATTTGGATATTAACTAGGGAAAATAAAACAAGTATTCCCCTTACATTGGCAGTTCGCTCTCTCGCTCTTTGGGTCCCTCCCTCTCCTTGTATGGGTCTTTATAAAACAATGTAACAGCTTTATTGCAAGTCAGGAATCATTTAACATCACATCGCACTACAGTTCTCTTGATAAATTACTGTGGACCACAACTGTGTGTGAGTGTCTGTCTGTGAGTGAGTGTTCGTGTTTCTGTGAGCATATGTCTGTCTTTAACAAAAATTTAACAATGTTGGCATCTGGGTGTGTGCTTGTGTGTGTGTCGTTGAGCGTGTATGTGTGTGTGCCTGTGTATGTGTGCCTGTGTGTGTACTTTATAGTGTGTGTATGTATATGTGTGTGAGTGAACATGTGTGTGTGTATGCGTGTTTTCGTGTGGGCTCTGTGTGTGCGTGCTAACGAGCATGTGTGTGTGTGTGTGTGTGTGTGTGTGTGTGTGTATGTGCGTGCACGTGTGTGTGTGTGTGTGTGTGTGTGTGTGTGTGTGTGTGTGTGTGTGTGTGTGTGTGTGTGTGTGTGCAGGAGACGGAAGATGACAGAGACGTGGCCTCGACCCAAAAACCCTTACCCACTCAGAGTCAACTGCCTGTGTTTCTACGGCAACACACAACGGCTCCCACATCAGCCACGACGCAATGATAATCCCCGCCGTGCATTGTACATCCATAAAATATGGATTCATAATCATGTTAAGCGCTTGGCAGGATGATCCAACACAGACGAAGAGGGGCGGAGCTGGGGGCCGTTGCCACATCAACGCGCGTGGCGTGAGCTACCTCATCACTCGCCCCTGCCCGACGCCGCTACGGGATTATGATGTAGTGCTAATGAACGGCTCTGATGTAATGGACGACTTATGCAGACGGCGATCGGTTTGTCGACGCGCTCCGGCTAATGTGTTTATTTAATACTGAATTCAACACAGCAGCTCGTTCAGTGGAATGGCCGTGTGTAGCGTGTGTAGTATGGGTTCGAGTGTGTGTGTTTGATGGCGACTTTTGAATATTTTTATATGGTTTTGATGACGTGATGAAATGCGTGCTGTTTTACATTCCTGGTTTTACTATTGACTATTATTTTTGTGTTTTCAGCAGAAGCCTGATCAAAAGTGACCTGTAAGTCACTTTTGATCATCTTGCTCAGAGATGCTTATAGGTAGACGTGGACACTGAGGTTGGAGCCCAGAACCTTCTGGCTTGGAGTCGAACAACTTCACTGCTAAACTTTCCAAGGCCCTTAGTACTAAAAGAGAATCAACTCGTACTGAAAAAGTACAAAATGTTTGTTGATGTTCACCATGTCATTCAGGTTCATTTTGGTTTTGTGTCGGGCTCTGCTGTAGTGGTAGACTGAGGAGAGAACATTGTCGGTGCCAACAAACAAAATAAGTTTATTTTTTCCTCTTCACCTTATTGCGAGGCAATCTTACTGCTGTTCTTTACTTCTCCATCACCCTCCTGCTCTGTCAGAGGTCACTTTTCAGATGGCAAAACACAATCAGCCAAATGCGTGCTCTTTGTCATCCTGGTGTGTTATCTGTTGATAAATCTCACTCTTTTCATTTCCAGAATCAAAACACACCCACAGAAACAGTCTCCTTGCCGCCTGGACCCATCAGGTTATTAAACCTACCGAGGTACGTTTTCAATTGTGAAACAAGAATGTTACTTTTATCATGATGAAAACTATGATTATCAGAAATATCAGGTTTTAATGGATTTTCCGAAATGTCATTGTGACATTTCGGATGCCCATATGCTGAAGGGACTGAATAAAAGTTGAAACTTCCCTGAAAGAACCTAAAACCTGATTTGAAACATGTTTTCAGACTAAATCTTTTTCTGGTAATAACTTACTTAGTAGATTATTCATTCTCTGAACAGTCTATTTGTTTGTCCGTCCGTCCTTCACTCTTCCCTATTTATACATCAACAGAAGTTCCGCGGTGGCCATGTCTGCCCTCGTAAATCACCCGCTAGTTGGGTGTGTCGCTCGGCCGTCATCACCTGATGATTTGCCAGTCTCCTGGGTGCATTCAGCGCACAGATCAGATTTAAACCCCCAAAAAGACACAAACCGTCCCCCACTTTAGGATGTTTGTCTTGTCTTTTGCCTCGTACATCATCAGGGCACGTGCCGGGGAGGAGGCCAAGCGAACAGACTAGTCCACGGACGCACACTTCACCAGAACAGCGGAAACCCGGCATTGAACCCGCGGCCCGGCACGCCATCACTTACGTCAGCTGTGCCTCCGTTGTTCCCACACGCCTTGAAATACGACCACGCGTCTCCGTTTTGTCCTTGGAGAGACGAACGACCCTTGGACTCCAGGGGTCAACAAGCTTACATGCTGCTCAACAAAGAGGCAACACTTTGCCAGGGCTGCTTTCATGGAGGGTCGCTAAATATGTCTGCGCGCTTGACATGGAAGATGTCAGGGTCGCCGGTACCTGCATATTCTGGCAGTGTACATGCAGAGGGCGCCGTGTAATTACTGTGACAGACAATGCAAGCTGAGCCATGACTTTCAGGGATTTAGATGGGTTCAAAATGTTCCATCGATTCATTAAGATAGATAATGTGAGATGTTTTTGTTAAATCACTGACTGGGAATTTGGGTCTGACAGCAGTACATGACATGACTTAACTGAAAAGAGATACAACTTAATAAGGAGAAAAGCGTGACAATAACTATATGCTAAAAGTATATTTGACAGGAGGGCTCTAGGACCTGGGAGGCATACCAGGAAGCCCCACAGGGGTGGGACAGTAATGGAAGGCCTTTCTTCCATTTCCTCCAACCTAGAACAGGAAGTGTGGTGGCTGGTAAACAAACATTAAGGCACTTTGTGAGAATTTAATTGAAATCAACACTGAGCTAGATTCTAAACTGAGGTAACCTATGCAACCAAACAATCCAAGTATGGGTGTATTTGTATTTGACTGTTGGTGACTGTTGTTTAATGTTTTTTTTTAGCAAAATAACATGGACGCAGCCCAACGGAAACCATAGACTACCATGCTCCATATAGAACATAAAGGTATGCAATGTTTGTTCTTTACGTTTGACTAGTTGTAGATTCTTATAATTCTTGTATGAATGTATATTAAAATGACATCTCGGTTTTAATGCAAATGGGGAATTTGTAATGAATTGTTCTCTGATTGAACAAGCTGCTTTACTAGCTGTAGATCAGGTTGTTGTTTGCTGGGTTGGGGCCTGTGCAGTGTATAGTACTTTTTTATCTTAAGGTAAACGGCCTCTGGTGTGTATCTTAATGGGTACTGTGGTTGTGTAGGGGATGTATGCCTGTATGTCATACTGTGATTTGCACCTGGAACCAAGGGAAGATTTTATTTAAACAAAGAAAAAATATACATACACAAGCCTCTCTTCATTCAGTTGAAGCCATGGAGAGGTTTTAGTCCTGAGTACATCTAATGGTAACTTACTGTTTAAAAATGTACATGGATCCTAGGTTTTTTGCAGCAGTTAGCTTCTTCTTCTGTTAAACATGTTTACAACCACCAGGACAATGCATTCTCTGTCTCGGGATAATCTAATCTCTCCTCTGGTCTCGGACAGCCCTAACTAGCACAGTTAGGACTTCGATTCTCTATTAATACTCATTTTGTTTCGGGGCAGGATAACTAAGTATCTGTCCCGGAGATAAAAAACAGAAACTCTTTGTGGTGTCACATCACATTTGACTGGTCGACTCAGACTTGCATGCGTTGTGTGTGGGGAGGGGGGAGACACAAAAAGATTTGAATTGGATTTGGAAGATTAGATTACATCTTCAGGGTAAAAGAATAAGAGTCGTGGTAAACCAGGGACCGTTTAATGGGATATGTACGCACAAATCAGAGGAGGTAATTCAAGCAATACATCCCATGGCTTTTCCAAAGCTCAAAAGTACTTCTGTAGCAGAGCCGAAACCCAGGCCAGGCCCAGAAGACTGAGTCTTAATAGCCGGAGAAAAGAAACACATTTTAAAACTGTCTGCTAATGCAGTCAAAGAGGAAGAATTTGATTAAGAGGGCGGTAATCAAGTCAGTCTGCTGTAACCAGCGGCCCTGCCCTGGAAACTGTTATTGAACAAGTGTAACGAGAGAGAATTTAGCACCCGGTGCGGCCATTTTGTTAATCCACTTCTGTAATTTGGTCCTTCCTCCTCCCCCCCCACCCTCACCCCCCCACCACCACCACCCTACTCCCCCCATCTTTCAATTATCATTATCGTAAAACGGAGCGAGGGGCTCAGAAGCTTTGAATGGGCGGCAAAGTTTTATCCAATTTCTCGCTCTAGAGCTCTGTGTTTTCATCTTACTTAGAGATGAATATTGAAGTGCCTACATGACAATTTGCCACCCTGTTTCTTTTGGCCGGCGGTCGATTATAAGAAATTAATCTGTGAAATATTGAGCTGTGATGAACCCTTGGATAGTTTGGAATGAATGACTTTGCCTTGGCTGGGAGCACACACACACACACACACACACACACACACACACACACACACACACACACACACACACACACACACACACACACACACACACACACACACACACACACACACAGGAATGTGTGGGGCTCGCTAGGATTAATAATTACGGTATGTAAATGTGCAAATACATGTCGATGCTCACCCCCTATACGTTAATAGAAAGACGCAGCAGATGCCATACAATGGACATTGTCTTGACGCAAACACATTACAGTAATTACCTCCTACAGTATCAACATCTACTGGTGGGGAATTATGTGTGCAGACCTATGAACTATAACCGCCTTCAAGAACATGTTTCATAGGAGACATGTTCTGGCGCTATTGGTTCAAGTTATTATGTATACCAGGGGACTATCACTGGGATAGAGGCCAATGACAACATTTTTCATTTGGCTCAAACAACAGTACTTTCCTTCTAAATTAACAATTAAGCACAATTCTACCCTGCGGCGATTCTCCACCTTGCAACTACTAACCCCTTTAGGTTCCAAGATGGCTAATAAGCCTTTCCACAGCCTAACGTATGATAAAATATCGCTATACTGGGCCAGATTCACGGGGAGCAATCGTTAAAGAGACGCTCTCAACTCCGCCGGGAGTGGACGAGCCCGAAATGGCTCTTTTACTTCATTAACAAGCAGATGTGCTCCATTCATATTCATCGGGCTCTGTGGGAGCAGAGCCACCGAAGGGCTGGGGCTGAGAGGGCGTTCGGCAGTGTAGGCAGAGCTCACTGACCCCTCTGCCGTCAGCCGCACTGTGTGGAGAATCCATCAGCTTTCCACAGGCCCTACAGAAGTACTGGCTCGTAATTGCGCCCATGGATCTTCATCAAATATGGACAGACAGACCTCCAACTAGTGTCTTAATTAGTAGAGGAGCCGACAGCTTTGCACAATTGCTCTCCTGTCAGTCTTTCCGGGGGCCGTAGACCCCCAGACAGCTTCCAATATTACAAGGAACTTCCATTCCTCTCTTCTTCTACTTCTTCTTCTTCTTCTTCGTCTTCTGCCGTCTCCATTGCTACGTCCCACCCTGACAGCATCATCGGTCTCGTCACTGTTAAGGCCGACAGGAAATCAATGCCAGTCTTCTGAATAAAGAGGTGGACTCTTCACTACCTTCCTCTGTGCTCCCAAGTCTTGTTATCTAGAGTGGATCCCCCTATTGCATACTTCTGCCTGAAGAAGGATCTGTATTTCGACATTTCATCGGATCTCTTCAGACACTGCTGGGGTTTCATGCTTTTTCGGATGTTGTTTGACCAGCTGTAGGAACAGCAGTAAATACTCGCCATGCAAGCCACTGTAATCTAATAATATAATCGGGGGCAGGATGGTGTAGTAGATGGGATGATTGTCCCCCAGCCCATAGGGACTGGTTTTGATCCTCAATGTCTACAGCCTAAGCCATCCTTAATAAAATATATTCTGTTATTGCTCCTCTTCTTATTTTATGTAGAAAGGCACAGCATCATTGAAACTAAAATGACTGAAATATGATACATTATCCAAAGACACTACTGAATAATAATAATATTATTATAATAATATTAATATAATAATATTAATATAATATACAATTAATATAATAATATTATGATAAGCATAAATGTAATAATCACACCTTGCCATTTCTCATTATATAATGAATCCCCAACTCCCCCCTGGTACTCGGAGGTAGGGGGCTCTCGGGGGGCCTTAGGAACCCGAAGTCGACCCACTTATCCAGGCATCGATAGTCTGAGAGGTGCCCCTTGACACTGGAGATCAGAAGGTGAGCAGGATTCGGTGGCTACCCCTGCTGAATCCTTTATATACAGTGTGTTCTCATTCCGTCTGTCTGTCTCCATCCCTATATATATCTAGATACAACATATATATGCCAAGTGAATGAAAATGACAACAATGCATGTTCACATACACAAACTTACAAAGTCCACCACAGAGCAGACAATCTTCTCTACATAGCAGATAACCTTTCAGATTTACCCATTTGCTATCATTTCTCAGCGTGAAGCCTCATGTCCTACTTGTGTTAAATTAATTAATTAATAAATTGCAATCTTTACATGTGTAATTGTTTCTTGATCTTCCCATTTCTAAATCAAAATCTAAATTAATTCAGAATATATATATATATATATATATATATATTTCTTAGATATAGTCATTGGTTTATAATGTATTTTTCATTCCCCATTTCTTTCTTTCTGTTCAAACTACTTAACCATGTAGAGAGCAAGGGAGGTGTGAAGGTAATTGTGTGGCCATTGTGCTCATCTGAGTGAGGAACTGAAGCTTATTAACTGTAATCACATTAATTAGAACAAGGACAGGTTTTGCCTGTCACCTGGCTATCCCGCCCTTCTGCACATTTACTTTGGCTAATATAATTTAATTGGCTTTCCCCGGCAGCGGTCTACTTGTGATTAATTTGCTTGCTTTTTTGTCGTCCGATAACCTTTGCTTGACCGTGAAGGACATTTACCCTTCTGGCCCTTTAAGCCAACCGGCCTGGAGGGGGGAGGCTATGCAGAGTCCAGGTGAACTGAAGAAAGGCTCTGAACTTTTCAATCAAAATCTAGACGTGAGACGGTGGCAACTTAGAGAAAAGTACATTTTACAAGTTGACATTCTCTGTATCGCTAGGTACAGTGTTGTCTGGTGCCCTTCCCTGTGTTATTCCGTGCCACTCATTCATTAGCGTGGACACGGCCCTGCTGTGACACCAACAGGTTCCACAGGTGGTGCTGTGCAGGTATTTGCTGATGCTTCTCTCTCCTGAGGGGCCTGAAAGGTGCCAAATCGAAGCGAATCAGTCCAAGCGCCTGTGCTACCAATCGCCTCTGATTACTGGTCCGTGACTCAATTAGCCGCGTGATTAATGGCTTTCCAGAGAGATGTGGAAGGATTCAATTTGGAACAACACTCAACCTCAAACCGCTGCATTCCTCCTTGACCCAGGCCGCCGTTGATATAAAACAGAACCAAGGCCGAAAGCACCCAATTGCGTTCGCCGGTTTATGGTCACATATCAAAACCAGTTTCCACACCACTCCGTAGTTTATACTTCGATCAGCGAGTGTGTGTACAGTAACAGACACTCCCATATGCTTGCGCCCGAGGAACTTTGAAATCCCTGATGCGCTGTTTTTAGAAGTGAGTTGGCAACGTCAGTTGATGAAGTATCCTATCTTGGGCTGGGGTGGGGCGGTCTGGTGTATTTTAATCTGAAAATAAAACAAATGTCTTGTGCGGTGAGCAGTCCTGGGACCAGACACCCTTCTCTATGGCTGCCCTCCCCCCCCTGACCATATATAAAAGTGACAGTTGAGAGGGAGCAGAGATGAAGAGCGGTGTGATGAAGTGCCCCTGCCGCTGCTGAGAGGCGGTGTGAGACAGCGGTGGATGTAGACGAAACAAGGGAACAGGGCCACCCATCCATTTGTCAGTAGTGGCTCTGTTTCATGGAAATGTCCTGACTTGGGGATGGGGTGGTGGGTGGGGTGGATGACAAGAGAATACCCTTTTTATGGACAACCTCATCTACATCTGTCACCGTCGTTTAGAAATCAGCATACATTCATTAGTATTCTTTATTTATTTTAAATAAATAGTGGTATGACCCTCAAGTTTAAGGGATAAAGGGAATAGCATAAAGCCAACTCAAACCGTACAGACAAACCGAAACGGGGAAAACCAAAACACTACAAATACATAGGAACATAACAGCTATATAGCTATATGGTTGCCTTACTAATTGCCTATTTATTACTATTCCTTGTAGCCGATGGAGAGAAAGTTGTGTCTAATAGGTGCTTAAGTTCACATCATAGCCAACAGCGTTTACTTAGCATTACAGTAACTGAAACAGCAGAGCTACAATGAGAACTTCAAAACCTGTCGCTCACCATTCACACCTAATCTGACATATTGCAATAAGCTCTGACAACCATCCACCTTTCAGCAACTATGAAGAAACACAAAAAAGAGAAAACATTCCTGTTTGACAGTCTGGGGTTTGCGTGGTCTGAGGAACGCTGTGACTGTGATTTGGGTTTCCCATTGATTGATTGTTTTCTTTTCACTTGACACACACTTGACTTTGACTCATGACTAGTCGAAAGTGTTCAAACATGTTACATGGGCAACCGTCGTGCAGTAAATACTGACCTGTATTGTAGGGATGTAGACTTTGTAGCAAGATGTTTCAGTGTACAGCCATAGCTTTCACTGAACTATGTTTGCATATAACAAGAGTAATAACATGTTTCATTCAAGAATAAAACAAAGAAATGTTTTATTTATTTATTTTATCTGGCTTATCCGCAACTATCCTCTTTGTTTTAGTTAGTCTCTACAAAGCACCATCTTATGTTTGAATTTAGTTGTGTGTATTGGATAGTATAATGCAATACCACTACTATAACAATAGTATGTGATATTTTAAGGTCTGGTTTCTAATCGGCCCTTCAAAGAAATACCTAAAGCTTTTAACGTGCTGAAAACATAGTGTGCGTGCACGTAGAAGTAGTTTTATGTCTTTGTTTAAGGTGTAATAATAAGGTATAATAATCCACACCACACCTACATTGTTCACGTGATAATCCAATTTTATACTTGGCCAATAAGGGTTTGAACAGGCAAGAACACTCATTATTACAAAAGATTAAATAAAACATTTCCCATTTCTCAGGCTTACAGTTTCCTTGGGTCTTTGTTTTGATTTTTTTCTCGAGTGTGATACCTATCTGCTGAGTTTCTCTCTGTTCCTTGTAAGAGGACAGTTACAGACCCCGTATCAACCCTGAGCACGACAAGTAACGCCTTCTGGCTGGGAAAAACAAAATGTATCTGGCATATGTTCTCACACAATACCTCAAACAGAACACACACACACCCACACACACACACACACACACACACACACACACAAAAACACATCTCTTTGTCACAACATTCACAGACAGATGCAGACACACACACACACACACACATGGACAGGCACATTCAGACAGACACACACATGGACTGACACATTCAGACAGACACACACACACACACACACATGAACAGATACATGCAAACACACACATGAACAGACATATTCAGACAGACAGACGCACACACACACATGGACAGGCACATGTGTTGGCGCGCACCAAAACCGCACACACAAACACACCTTCATCCGAACGAGTGGTGGGAGGAAATGACAGGTCCTCTGACGCTCGTAACCCTCAGCTCTAGACTGTCTGCCAATCCACGCAGCCTCCGAATACCCTCAGTCATCACGTTAACCCTTCAGTCAACTCCTTTTGTCTCTCCATCAGTTATTGTCTACTGTCCTCCACTCTCAGATGTCCTGCCATCGAGTGTCTGACTCTTGATAGATGGCACACAAAAATGCAGAACCAAAAAAAAAAAGTAAAGTAGAAGCAAGACGCACGCCACCTGGAGATAAAATGCAATAAAATAGGACATAAATTAGTGTTTTCGTTTTTCGAACCACTGAAATGAAGAAAAAAAACATCCCTGCTTTCTGTACTTTGTCATGGTTACTCTCACATGCTGTTCTTTTTCTTTTTTGAGTATTTATTATAATCTTTGACCTTAAAAAAGGTTTACAGAATTGTCAGTGGAGTTCTTTGGAAAAGGTCACACTTTGTGAACTAAGTTACTTCTGTTTGCAGACAATACACTGATTTATCAGTAAGTGATAACGATAAATCTGACTTTTCAACACAAACCAGAGGCCCCATCCCCCATAAGCCCTGCCTCAACCAGGAAACGTGCTCCACTGATTGTCACTGTTGCCTATCTGGCATGAAGTGTGGGAGTCTGAAGACTCCCCAGCAAGTAGATAGTTCCAGAACAAAACAAAGCTAAAATGGCACAAAAAGCCATCTATCAAATAATTTAGTAGACTGGACTTTCTCTTCTTGTTCTGTATCCCCCTACACTCCAACCTCTTTCCATAACTGCTTAGGCCGTACGTATATCTGTGCAGACCACGACCTGATCTGATTTATCGCTGTGTCGAAGAAGAGGACGGGGGGGAATCAAACGGATAGCCAGCATGTGTTCTTTATTTATGGATAGCATGAATGAAAAGTGAGCTCATCCTTTTCCTCACTTTCTGTCTCGCCCTTCGAACTCAGAGTTCTCTTCTCGCACTGAACAATTTGCTCTCTGCACTAAAGAAACATCTGGCAAGTGTTATGGTTGCCGCCAAACCACAAGAAAGACAAGTGCCTGGCCTTTATGACCGTGGTGAATTAGCGAAGACATGAGAAAACGAGGACCACAGTGAACGCCCATTAAGGAGTCGTGCATTTTTTATTATTTCTTAATGAAAGATGATCGAAATGAGGTGGCGGCGTGTTCTCCAAGAACTTGTCCACACTTAACTGATTTATCTAGATCTGTATCGGGATGGTAGTCAGTCAATATAATAACTTGGTTGTTCCACGGGTCATTTGTATGCTCAAAAAGACAGACTGTAACGTAGACATATGCAGTAGGATACAAAAAAGGAGGACAATTTTCCCTTTAAAAATATCCCTTTTGCATGATCGAGGAACAAAATTAGAAAATTAATTAAGATCTAGCACACTGATTACTGGATTAGTCTGGCAATAATTGAAAAAAGCTGAGGAAGATTGTGTATCTGTATATCTATATGTTTAAGAGATTTCTCAGCTTTTTCATTCAATGAACAGAGAGGAAGCAATTTGCCTCGCACAAGATAAGTAGGGAGGGCAAGAAAATGACTCAATTACAAGTTGCTTCTTCGTGCTGTCTATGCACAAAGTTTTACATCATCTCCATTAGGATGATCTCATTTTATTTGTTTGCCATGGAAACACAGTGCCGGCACAAACTTCCAGAGACACATTTTGAGCTATTTTAGGGGTTCTTCGCCAAGCTAACAATGCTTAAACACTTCAATTGCATCACCTTCAGACCTCTAGTGAGGCGAACAGAGTATTAGCAGCATAGCCTTGAGGGCTGGTGGGCTACAGCTCACAACACACACACATGTTTACACACACACAGACACACAAATACATGCACACACACACACACAATGCACATGCATACACACACAAACACAAGTCAAGCACATAGTAGACAATCTCTATATAGCAGAGTACTCTCATCCACAAACACAAATACAAACACACAAAATACACGTGCATACTCACACACACACACACACACACACACACACACACACACACACACACACACACACACACACACACACACACAGTCATGCACATAGTAGACAATCTCTATATAGCAGAGCACACTCATCCACAAAGACACACACACACACACCCCAGTCCTGTGGGATCATTGCATTGTGTGAGACTGAAGGCTGCTATTAATAAGGGAGACGCTCACACTGAGCAAGCAGACAGGGGAGACAGCCCAGGTTGTTGGCCAGCTCAGCCTTCAGGCTCTAAAACATGTCCAATAAAGGCTACAAACCCCTTCCCCCTCCCCAAACAACGCCAGCGCTAGGTGCTTAGCTCGCCTTGTTGTTGGCAGACATGGATATGCTGGGTTGGTGTCAGGGAGGCACTGCAGTCAGATGGATTCGACCAGGATTAGGTCATCAGGTTTACCTGAAGTGGTTTGTGAGTGGTATGCTCGCGCCGCGGGGAACTACTCTCAACTCGTGTCAAAGAAGTGGAAGACTTGGGGAAGAACTTCACGTTATCTTTGTAGGGTTTGTGTTTGTGTCAAGTGCGTGTCTGCCCATCTGTCAGTGCACTTCCCTGAAACAAGATTTGGAAAAGTAGTTTGCAATATGCTGCATTTGAGTCTGTGTGTGTGTGCATGTGTGAATATATGTGTACTATGCGCGTCTCCACTCTCTCTGCTGGATCTCCATCAGATAGCCACCATCATTACAAACACCAACACCATTACAATGCTTCACCCTTCACTTGGGGTTTAAGTTTGGAGTTTTCTTCTCCTCACCATACTCTTTGATCAATCATCCCATTTACACCAACCACTGAGGGCGGCACAGTGATGTAACAAAAGCGCAGTAGATTCTCTCTCTCTTTCTCTCTCTCTCTATCCCTCGCCCAATATTGATGTAACACCCTTGAAATCTGTGGCTTCCTGTTATGCTGCATGGAGCAACTAGCCAGTGGTTGGTCCTCATCAGCAGGGCCGAGCTATCTCTAGCGCTGAGCCTCTATGGGCTACACCCTCCTCACAATGTCCACCTGCTAATACTGCTACTACTACTGCTAGTACTTCTACTAATAGTACTACTGCTACTACTACTACTACTACTACTAATGCTACTACTGCTAATGCTACTACTACTACTGCTGTTACCACTACTACTGCTAATACTACTACTATTGCTAATACGACTACTACTACTAATACTACCACTAGTACTACTACCACTACTGCTACTACTAGTACTACTGCTACTAATGCTACTACTTCTACTACAACTACTAGTACTACTACTGCCGCTACTCCTACCAACACTGCTACGGCTCTTTGTGTTTTCCTATGTTGTGTTTCTTCCTAACGATCACCAGGAATCGCGTTACTTTTCATTTGCCTTCTTTGATGTTCGTGGCAGTCCGTCAGCCTCTCAGCAGGGCTCCGTCTGCTCGTCTGAAACCCAGCTCTGCGTAGCCGAGAATCTCCGGCATCGACGGTGAATATCCGATCCCTGCTCGATCAACAGTGTGTGTTTTTGTTCGTGCATCGCGGGCTTTGCGAGTTATTTCTATTAAATGAGAAGACTTGAATGAGAATGACTATACTTTGTTATGATTTTTGACTGTGTTGCTGCTCTTTTGACCGATTAACAATTATCAAGTAGAACAGTTTGGACCCGGCGAATCTCCACTCCGAGGCTGAAAGTCGTTTAGAGCAGGCAGCCATTATGAAGCTGTGTAAAAAAAAAAAAAATCCCAATGACAATCAGCAAGAGTTTAAAGTTTTACAGTTGACTCATCAATTCCACACTCAGGCAAAACTTATTCTAAAGGGCTAAATGTGGAGGAAGCTGGAGGAGAGAATGAATGCTTTATTGAATTCTATTAAACAGTTCCTTATGATTCTGCCAAAGCAGGGTACCGCTCCTGATAAGGGGGTTTAACATACCCGACTCCCGTGGGTCGGTGCCCCGAACCATGCCAAACCTCCACCCTCTCCCAGTGGCGGAGGTGACGGAGTACACAAACCCCGCCCCCCCCCCAGGATCCTTCCACTTCTGCATAGCGGACAGGAGGCTGGCTGAGTGGATAAACACGGTGGCGTGGGAGGGGTGTGGAGATGATGGTGCGTTGGCATGGAAACCCACTTGGCCAACTTGACCCCTTGTTGTCTAGAGGAAGTATCCAAAAGGGCACGGCTGGGGTTGTGTCCGTGGAGAACAACGAGAGCTCAAAGGTTGAATCTCCACCAACATCCTCCCCATGATGTGGAGGAGGGGCCTATGCACCTGTCCTTTATTCATAACCTTTTGCATTCACTTCTCGCTAATGTGGTCCACTCTCCACTTTCTGCTCATTGGGTTCTCTGATTAGAGCCTATCTTTATCTATACATAGAGCTGTTTGAATACAATACAACAACAACGCCGCTATTATATAGTTAGTATTCTCAGCACAAATCCCTCTCTGTCTCGTTTGCCTCTCTATCCTGCTTTAAATTCTGAGGAATTTCGGGGATCATTCCCTTGGCTTGAGGCCGACACATCCTTGCACGAATGCTGCAACACCTGTGGGACTAGGGTTAGTTCCACTTTAATCGCGATTGGTCTCACAGTCACGTTTGGCTTGTAATACAAACAACTTCAAAGGGGGCTTCAATAGTGATTGTATATACGTTTCCTCGTTCGTAACATAGCTGGAGAGTCGCTTTGGACACAAGCGCAAAAATAAATGAAAAACATAAATGCAATTTGTAGAAAGCCCTCACCTCATTTTCCTGAAAAGGTGCAGGGACTCGAGGTACTCTTACTTGCATAAGCTTACCTCCACCATCTGGCACCATCTGTCTGAACACAAGGCAGCTATAGCCCCTGCTAACAGCACCACCACTGTGAGAGAATTAGAACAAAAGAATTGCGATGCTGTTTATGTTATTTCCAGCCTGGAGCATCACACGCTTTACACCGTTCGACCTATAGGGGGAGCCCTGATCTCATGTTCCTTTCCCCGGCTCCCCTCCTCTCCTCTCCTCTCCTCCGCCGGCTCTACCCGCTGCACCGCAAACTCCACCTACCCTGTTCTGTTTCACATCATCCCAAAGATCAACCTCAATGGATCCCGCACACTCCTGCGGTAGCGCGCAGGCAGTCTGCAAACGTACACAGGTAATCGCATGTGACATATGTACCTCTGTCTGCTCAGTCGGTCTGGGCGGCTGAGCAGACTCAGAGCAGCGAGAGACGGGGAGGGCTGTGTGTCATCACCCTCCCCGAAGTGGGAGAGGGGGACGGAAGATGACTCGCTAATGATCCCTCCTGTGTGGATTATAATTCGCTCCCGTCGGTCGGACGCCGTCGGGCTAATTATGGATCGATCTGAGATATGAGCGCCGTCATTATCTCTGTTGTGTTTGCCTTATTTTATTTTTGGCTGAATAAACAAATGCAAACAACACTCTTGAATATCATTTGTTGGGACTTTCTTGTGAGCGCTCTCAGACACAGTCTGTCACATGGTGTGACAGACCCTGCTTTTGGGCTTCAGGGCAAAATGCATCCGATTTAGACTCCAACTGGAGGGTAATCAAGCAGTCGAATGGAGTATCTGCTGTTCAGAGATAGCTCTGGCTCTTAAAGAAGCCGCACCGCACTGGCAAACAAAACGAAGAAAAAAAAAAAGTTATCTTGTTCTTTGACCCCAAGCTTATGTCGGTAAGGTACTGCTGTACTTGTTCCGTGGGGCCCAGACCATCGACGAGCTGTGTAGTTGAGCGGGGAGTGGAGATTATTGTTGGGACCTTAGTTAACACACATGTATATTTATACGCTCTATATCTAAGCCTGTGATGGCACACTTATGTAGAGATTCCCGTAATGGTTGTGTGTGTGTGTGTGTGTGTGTGTGTGTGTGTGTCTGTGCATGCACATATCACAGCGCACTACAGTACACAGCAATAAGGGGAGCTCAGTGGGACAGCTAAGTGGATGAGAGTCTCTGTAGACACCGTCCCCTCACCCTCACCTCACCTGATTTACCTCATCCCCCCTCTCTGTATCTCGAGGGGTGCTTGAATGTAGACCCCTGAACACACCCACATCGCAACACACTATTAAACGCACGCACACCACACACACACACACACACACACACACACACCATTTTACTAACACTATGCTGCAACTATTTGACCAGGGAAATATCGATGATTTGGACCAGCCTAATGTGTAAAAATAATAATCAGCACCTTGCCAACATCTAATTGCCACAGCTGGGGTGTGTCTCTCTATCTATGTTAATAGAGCCAGTGGGTCCAAGCTCATTACTCCGGAAGAGCTCCACCGATGCTTTATCTACAATCTGGCCCATTTTTAAAAAGCAAGCCTATTTTTAAATGGGGTGCCAACAGAGTCCCTCGTAAGCAGTGTGAGTGTGACTCCTTTACTACTTCTGCGCCTCTGTGTTGACTTTATTATTCGTTCTCACACCACGCTGGCTGATGCCACCAGATTTATTTTCAAGGCTTTAGTGTATGTTGGTTGTGAATGCGACCTCTCCTCAAATGTGTACATACTTGCGTAAATGCGCTCTTTTAGCGCAGTCAGTTTTCATTGATAGTCAGTTTTCATTCTTTTTCCTGCCCGCCTTATTTCTCTTAGTCCTCCTGCTCCTATCGTACGTCCAGCTGTCTCTGTCTCTTACTCCCCTTTCTGTCTCTCTCACTCTCTATTCCCCACCACCATCTCTCTTTCTCTCTCTTAACCTGACACACACAAACACTGACACAGACACAAAGCCTCACCCTCTCTCTGGTGTTGGGGAATATTTGGCTTGCACCCAACCAACTCACAGGCTCTGTGCTGTAATTGCTTTTTGCCGGTTGTTAAAAAAACAAAAAAGCCAACTTAGTTCCATGCATGTCCTTACCTCAGTACACTAGCTAGTGTGTAGTCCTTCTTCTTTATCTCCTTTTGAAACGCTTCTGTGCCCATAAAGGATTGTTCACGCTGGAACCTATCTGCCCACCATTTTGGGCTGCAATGTACAGGGTGCTATTGCCCTATGGGGCAATAGCACCCTGTTAATGAAGCCCCTCTAAAAGTGCTTGTTTTGGCCACTGACAGCCTCAGATTGTGTCTGACAACATTGTGGAAATCCATACAGAGAAATAAAAACCTTTTTCTTTATCTTTTTTAGATCCGCTCAGTTTGTTATCGTATCTAACCAAGTCTTGCTCAAGGAAAATGAAGAGGAGTGCAGAGGAGAGTTTGTGATGTTGGACTACAGAAAGTGTAGCTTAGTGCTGGATTTAAAAGATTCAGGCTGCAGGAGGTTTTCAGCCAGTAATAACAACACGTTTCCTGCAACAGCTCAACTCTCGTGAGATCTCGGAGCGGAACTTCGCCTTGGAGCGAGACTTGTTGCATGACGTAGCGATAAAAGTTGGGTTCCTCTGTAGGGATACGGCGCTTGGATCTCTTAAGCGGAGCCTCTGACCTCGCAGGCACGCCGGCTGTTGCTTGTGTACGACGCCTCAACGGCACTGGCGTAGCGTTTGGTTCTCATCGCGTGTGTGTGTGTGTGCTTTTGTTTGTGCGTCATTTCTGCAGCAACACAAGGCATCTGAGAAGACCTTGTGTGCGTGCGTGCGTGTGTGTTTTTTTTTATGTCATTGGAGAAGGGGAGTTATTAGTCGTGCATGCACCAGCCCCCGTCTCCTCTTTAGTACTTTTCGTCTGTCAACACTGTTTATGCTTTTCATTTTTCATGCCCAGCCTCCCCCACCCTCCCCGTGACCTCAGTCTCCCCCCCCCCCCCTCTCTCTCTCCCCCCCCCCCCCCCCGATCCACCGTCGCCCGTAACGCTGCATAAATCAAGCTTTTCCTGAAGCAGAGCAACACATACGCTTATGTTTCAGGCATCCGTGACTGTGACTGACACGTATACAGTGTTATCAGCCCCCGCGTCAGACACGCTGGCTATCTGCTGTCCTTCATTTCAGAGGCGTTCATCATGCCACACCGATTTTAATATATATATATATATATATATATATATATATATACATTTTTCAGGCGTTATCATATGTTGCAGTTGGTGTTTCGTCGGGTACGTGTGTGTGTGTGTGTGTGTGTATGTCCCTTCATCGGTCTGTGTCTGTTTGCATGTATTGGTGTGTCTGTGTGTGTGTGTCCCTTCATCTGTGTGTGTGTGTGTGTATGTGTGCATGTATTTGTCTATGTCTGTGTGTGCATGTACGGCTGTGTTCAATGTGTCTGACAGGACTGGATATGGAGTGAGTTCATTGTGTTGTTCTGTAGTGCAAAACAATCATTCAATCATTACTCAATCCTTTCCCCATGCTACCTGAGCTGACCGGGAGGGATTCTTAACGCCAGCAGATAGGGAAAACATTATGTCTTGGGGAGGAGCCTCGATGAATGGGGTCCATTTCTCGGGTGGATTGTGCGCTATCAACGGCTCCATCAGACAAATCCTCTCTTTCCTCTGCACATAATGTGCATAATCATAGTTTTCACTGCTAGCATTGGGACACTTTTTTCACTCCGAAGGGAAAAACATGTCCACTCTGATTTAGTTCATTCCAATGGTTCTGAACTTGACACTATGTGAATCAAATGCTCAAATGTTGTGTAGTTTTTGTCTGAACTTGACACTGACAAATATCTGGAACATCTTTTGAAAAACAAGCTGATTCTTCGGAACAAAAAACACGAGGATGAGGAGAATGCTTCAACTGATAAGTAATTCTAAGCGATAACGCAGCTAAACACCACTTAACTCTGAAACCAGAGCCCCCCACGTCAACTTTGGATTTGACAAACACAGAAAAAAGTTTTTCAATGTCTTGGTTGAGCTCCAAAAGAACCCCCTCTTCAAACGCCAAACCGGCGAAGCCCAACAGTCAACATTAGCTTAGCTGCTAGCACCACTCGCGGGAATTGGATGAGACGTGAGTGAGAAGGTCACCTTGACAGGAGCGTCGTCTCCTGCTAGCCAGCGATGTCATCCAAACTGACAGTGGGCGCTAAGCACATTAAAGGACACTGGGTGCCATCCAGAGGACAGCTGGCAAACGTTACGGGCGAGTCAACAAACACGACAAACAGTGACAACAAAAACAACAGATATCGCCTCAGTCATCGAACCATAGACAGACTCCTCGCATTTTAATCTCCCTGTTAATATGTGTGCATATACGTGGGGCCCGGTTTTGTGTGCTTGTGTCCATTTTGTGTGTTTATGTGTATGTACGTGTGTGGTGATGTGGCTCCATATTTACCCACACTGAGGTGGTTTACCGCAGCATTCATCAAAAGGTATAATATTAGCTTTCTCTCGCCAAACAGAGATGTTATGCACCATTTACCAGAGCAATGGTGGATTAATGATTCACCTTCGTCATTGAGAGAAATGCTCTCAAAACGTTAGCTTGCAGTTGTTTTAAATGGCGCTGCTGCTATTATGACCGTTACCAGTTTGCAGTGAAGTGCAGTGAACTCACGGAAGGGGTCATCTTGCGATGCAGTTGAGCTAACTCAAACGACTCTGATAGAATCTGTGATAAATTGCTGTGAAGCCACAGCCTTGAGATATCACTGTTTACAATCCCTGAAAGGCAATTTGGACACATAAAATCATAATTCTGTGTATATAGGATGTCTAAATAAAATGGTGGACGGATGATTAGTCACCACAAGAATTGATTCTGTGATGATGACAAACTAATGGATGTGTTGGAAAACGTCTCGAATGTTTGAAACTTGTGGAAAGATCGACATTCAACAATACTTAGAAAATAGCCCCACGTCGACGCGGAAACAGTTTATTCCTGACTGCCAACATTTGACCCCCAACCACAGGCAACATTGACTCAAAGCGGGACAGCCTGACCTCGCCAGCGGAGGTATACGTTGCATACCACTGACAGTATAGTTGTATAGTTTAGCCCTGCTTTTTCCCTCACCTGATATAGTGCTGATTTACTACGAGGCTGGCACGGCCAAACTCCCATCTACAACATCCAAATGGGGCCCATACTTGCCCTGGGTAATAGAATTGAGTTTCCAGCCAGTCAACTTGGAGGTGCTCTCCGCATGGTGACGCTGGTAGGGGGTGGGGGGGGGAGGGGGGGCTATTGATTTCATTAAGAAGACGCATGAAGCACATTACAGAATGATGACTGCTTCATGGTAGGTCAACAAGAAATCAATACGAAATTATATTAGTGCCTTGCCTGCTTGCCGGGGTGAGGTCAGGTACTCCCCCACTCTCCCCTCCCTCCCCCTCCCCCGCAGCCAGCCTGAAGAATGGAGGACGGAATAATTCCCGATGGTAGTTATTGTATTTTATGTTGCCTTTTGAGATCTGGCTAGGGACAACAGATGGAAATTAGCATTTGCAGCTAACTCTGGCTTATTTACAGCAAGAAACTTATTTGTCAATCAATGAGCATTGTCCCTATCAACTAAAATAAATAAATAAATAAAGTATATGTTTAGGAGTAAAAACATACTGAGGCTGATAGAGAGACCTGGAGATGATGTATGTTGTCGCGTTGTAATGTAAAGATCAAACGTTATTTGCTCTTTCGGGGCAAAGCGGCAAAGCAGAGTGCTTAACAAGGGCAGCACACACATCGTGAACCACAGGGAATGTGTTTATAAAAAACCGTGTACGTCGGAGTCACAGCAACACAAATGAGAGCTATGTTCAGAGCAATATCATTCAATATTGCTTGATTGGAAGAAAGCTTCACTAATAAGGAATGATTTGAGTTCTGTGACACGATGCTGAGCTATAGGGCAGTTTCCTCCATTGTTTCCCCCTTGCCTCGCTACCAAACGGCATCATTTATTGATGACCTTTATTTCGCATCTATAAACCAATGTACAGATTGTGTTGCATGGCACTCTATTGAACAGAATGAATAATACAACAATGTTTGGCTTGATCAGGGAGCAACTGGGGAAGCAGCAATGTAATAAAATGGTGGAATATCCCTGCAGGCGGTTTGATGTGAAAGTACAGTTTATTCTGTCGGGACAAACTGTAGCTGTCTCCGTACAGTTGAAATACGGGAATTTCTTGCCTTTTCATTTATTTTCTCTTCTATTCAGAGTCAAACCTAAACAGCCCAATAATATAATTATTTGGAATTCCTAGTTTCTCATGCGTTTCCTCCTAAGCAACCCACATGAAAGCGCACGGAAGATATTCACTACACATGACATGAATTTCACATATTTACATGACATAAACAAGATATGATTTGAAAAATGGGCAGGTCACGCATTGGGTCATCTTACCCAGGGGGGAAGGTGGGGGGGGGGGGGGGGGGGGGGGGTTGACATTCCTAAACCCTTGGCAGGTTGACCGCAATTACATTTGTTTTAATGGGAGCGTCTAATGAAAGCAACAAGGGTGACTCAGAGTGGGTGCTGTGCCCAAGTGTGTTTGTACGTTGGGAAACAATAGCTCTCATTAGACGACCTAGGCCCGCTCACCAGAGGTATAATATCCACGACTGAGAGAGGGGAGGTGGGGGGGTGTACCTTCAAAGATGTCAGAGACGTATGATTAATTACACTGATTATTAATCGTGGCGTAATTACCGTCTCTGGCAGAGATTATTACCAAATGTTTAAGACAGACTCCAGGTTCATTATTGGAAAGAATAAATACAGTATTTCCCCGAGAACAAAGTGTTTACGTCTCCTCGTTGATTTTAGCTAACATCTGTCCAAAATTGATTAAAGATTCATGCGGCTCTTTCGAGAGCAACATGTGTCGTCCGGTAGATGAATGGATGGGCTGCTTTGTTCAGCGGTGGAACTGCACACATTTCATTGAGAACCAGAGAACCATCCGCTTTAAACAAACAAACTCGCAGGTAGTGGTTGTAACACGCCACACTACCTGCGCACTCAATAGCAACGGGAGGGCTTAAGCCCTTTGCCAGACGGAGTCACTGAGTCTCCATGTGGAAGAAAGAAGAGAGTGAGTGACAAGGTAATTGGTGGGATCCGTGGACCCGAGAGACTGGTCCTGATGTGGAGTCCGGACCTGGGGGGGTGGTTGTGGTGGATGGGGTGGGAATGCAGACTAATCCACCTTTGCCCCCTACTTTTGTGGACCCTGTCTGCTTTGAGAGCAGAAACCGAGTGGATAAGTGGCTCAACGATCCTGATTGTCCCCCTAACGTTTCTGAGATGCTCACAATGGCGGGCTTGATCTTTCTCTGATATGAATGGCCTCAGGGACGTACTTTCCGTTTTTTTTTTGCAAAGAAAGAATGTCCAACTGTTGGATTAATTAAAGTCTTCTTTCCGATAGCACATTTATTTGTAACAATGATTTATTTAGAATATCCATCTTGGACCGCCAATCGTTCACAGATCAATGTGACCTCAACTTCACCTCTGATGAGAATTTTAAGAATTGCATCTTTGAAGGGGGGAATTAATCATACTGAATACTGAGATCCAACAGATAATCTAACATTTAAAATCATTGCGGTAGGCAATGGAGAAAACTAAATGTAAAAAAAGAGTAAAAACAAGGTCAAATATGACTTATTCCAAAAGTATTTAAAGAAATGCATTTAAACATCAGCTGTAATTATTGAAAACAGCCGATAGATAGATTTGGCAATGGGAAATTGTCCATGCTAAAACCGGGACTACATCTGCCGAACGCTTTGAATGATGCAACTGTAAGCCAGTGGCCCTCGTGGCTCGGCTAAAACACAGAATGAGTAATGTCACCGCTTCTCCCTCGGTGCAGGAAGAGGGAGGGGTGCTATCGTGATAAAGGACTGCGAGAACAAGGGGCCGATTGAAGGCAGATTGCTATTAAAATAGGAAACATTACACGGAAAAGCATCCATCCATCACCATTTGGGGCGCTTTGACCCATATGTCGTACCTGCTGTTGGATGTCCTAACTGCACCGCAAAACAGAGAAGGGAGACACTCAAGACTTGTAGGCTGACTGACACAATGGATCCTTGTTGTTGGACTGGGGAGATGTGCTTTCCATTCAGAGCCAGCCTAGCGTTTTCTCTGTCATATCCGTTAAACATCCTTCATCTGTTTTATGATTCAACGCAAAAATATAAAATGTTTGCCAGGAATGTCTGATTTAAAACAAGTATGGCTAAAGATTAGGTGACGCACCAAGAGGAACAGTATGTTGTTATTAACGGTCTTGACACCCAGATTGAACTCCATTTTCTCATCAGGCTTGTGGACAGGACATCTTGCTGCAAGAAAATGCTACGGATTACGAGTTGATTAAGCTAGAGAGCATCTGCTCGGTGAGCAATGACGGCTAAGGACGCTTCCAATTAAAATGTTTGAATTTGTTTATATGCTCACACATTTTTTCACTTTTTTTTTCAGCACAATCTGTTATGATACCTACTTCATAAAATAAGAATATTGTTACTCTTGCTTAGAAAGGGGTTTTGTACACACTTAGGTCATCTTCAATCAAACTAATTCAACACACTGCAGTGGGGTACGTTGGGAGAGATTTACTGTGGGACAAAATACGTGACGGTAAACAGATACATTGAAACTACAGGGTTAATGTATTTCAAACGGTTGACCCAAAGTTGATTTCTAAATTTCCCCCGACTCCTCCGGCTGAGACCAACTTTCAAAGGCGCAGTGATCAGAGTATTTCATCGCCATGCTTGGGTCGTTAAGGAAATCAGCAACCCATATAAACTGAGATTACCATTTTAACCTCTAGACTCTTTTGAACATCACCGGTGCTTCACAGTTCAGCACAGCTCCTATATGTAAATGATGGACTTCACCAGAAGGAGGCTCAGAAATAAATTACCATCCACAGAGATGCTGCTGCTTTATATCACCCAGAAGACGGATACCTTGAGCAAACAAACAGCTTGCGGTCCACCTGTGCCGCCACAGCATTGAGCAAATACGCACACATCAAAAAGCTGAGCTCCCACCAGCACCACTGAGTTCATTTTCACAGCAGAATAATATGCATATGGAGCTAGTGTGAGAGAGTGGCACGTTACCTCTGAGAATGAAAGGGTGGATGGACCTCGACCTTCCACCTTGTCTTTATTTATTCCCCATGTTCTATTTAAATTATATATATATATATATATATATATATATATATATATATATATATATATAGACATGGGGAAGTTCAACATTGTCCCCATGCTGAACTTCCTCATGAAACAAAACAGAATATTTGTCACATTGACAAATGCTTTACAAGATTTGCGAAAACAGATGCTTTTAAAAAAAACACTTACTTTTAAAATAAAATGTGATCGCCACCAGGGAGGCAAGGCAGGCAGAGTGCAAACAGCCTTATTGTGACAGGAAGCCGGTGGGAAACAGGTTCAGTTTCTAGAAAACACCACAGTTTTCCACCAAAAAACTCCTCCTGGGCCTCGAATCGCCACGGTTACGCTCAGGTTAATGGAATTCATTGCGTTACAATTTTCATGCCAATTTCCCTTTTTGCTTTTACATCAGGTGAACAGCGAGGCTTCTTGGTGAAACAGGGGTCTGCTTTCGAAACATGGAATGATCCATTCTTCTTTCTGAGAAAAAAAAAACATTGAGTTATTTAACTCAAAAATGAGCTCTGTAGCATCAGGGGGGCCTGCAAATGCTTCATGAATGCTTCTATGTGTATACAGATATAAATCCTATGAGACAACATCTAAGGAATGAGAATCTCTGAGTCCTGCTGAGAGCAGCACACTGAAACAAAACAAGCACAGCTCTTGACGTCTCGCCTCCTCACATTATGTGTTGTCGAGTCGGCGTCTTAATTGAAAGGCGAGAGCGGGCCATTACATATTTGTGTAGGAGGACGCCATCGAGGCTCACCCCAGCCCCGGGACTCGGAACGGCGTTTCACTAATGGCCCCTGGCAGTCACGTGGGACGTGGTATTTATTGTGTAAATCACGCTGGCTGCTTTTATGTTTGTAATGATTTCTTGATTAACTCCTAGCGTTCACTGTGCGTTGGAAGCGGCAGCAAATACTGGCTTTTAATGGGATTAATCAGTCGTAGTACATTCTTGGACCCCGTCTTCAGTCCGCTCCGTTCAGCCGCCAAACACAACACAGGGAAGCGGACAGGACGGACAAGACTATTGATTTATGTAGGGAGAAAATCCCCTCTGAAACCTGGCCAGAGCATCAAAGAGATGTTGCATCACAAGCTGCTGGACACATCACACAAAACGATTTGTTTCCCATGTATATATATATATATATATATATATATGTACATTTTCTAGGTAGCTACAGTATATAGCTCTTATTTAAAGATACTTATCCAAAGACACTCACAGCGAATTCAGACACAACATAAATGTGCAGGAGTCCAACTCTAACTACTTTAGATCATCCTTCTTTATTAAAACTGAATGGCTGTGCTGTTGTGCGAAGGCTGTGCAGAGCTAGAAAAGTTCAAGTTTGAAATGCAGAGGGGGAGAGGAGCAGGAGAGACAGAGGGAGCTGGAAGGAAGGGGGGGTGCCATTTGTGATGGACCTGTGTTGACGTACTGGCTGGGATGAGTGGACACACACACACACACACACACACTGCAAGGTGTGCTGTGCTGCGCTATTTCCAGTCTCTCGTTGAGATAAGATGAACAGGGAATTCTCTGGAGCTTATCGGCAGCACAGCCCATGTGGAATCTTCCATCTCGCTTCTGTAAGCACCTTGGGGCCGACCTGTGTGTGTGTGTGTGTGTGTGTGTGTGTGTGTGTGTGTGTGTGTGTGTGTGTGTGTGTGTGTGTGTGTGTGTGTGTGTGTGTGTGTGTGTGTGTGTGTGTGTGTGTGTGTGTGTGTGTGTGTGTGTGCGCATTAATGATTGACAAACGAGAGCCTGGAAAATAGAAAGCCCTGCCAAAATGGGAGTTGGCTCTTGATGGAGTAGGCTAGTAACTATGTACAGTAGATGTGTGTGGGAAGACAATATTGACTTTGATTGTAACAGGCTGTAGCCGACTATGCAAACTTGATGTAGATAATTGACCGCTCTTACTTTTATATCTGATTTTGAGCAAGCAAGAATCTTGACGATGGAGTCGAAGAGTAGTATGATGTCAATTGTCATTTAATTTGAAAAACCAAGAAGCATATTCATGCATTCATTTATTTATTTGCACCTTCGACTTGACTTTTAAATCACATACAAATTCTGTGATTAGTCACATCTCCAGGCTGTTTAGCAAGCGTCTCTCATTGTTATTTGTTGAGGATATGAAGCCCTGCGGCTCATTAATCCCCAGGTGTCACACGCCAGGCGGATTAAACCAGACTCTTAAAGGCAGCCGGGTCTGGTCGCCAACACTTAGGCAATTTACACAAGCTTGCACCCTGGGGCAGGAAACAACAGGGATAAAGCCCCTAATGCACTTAACTGTAGATAGGACCAAGCCAAAGTATGTTAACTACAAACACATATGGCTTTAATCCCATCAAGCTCTCGGGAAAGGGACAACACAGGTTGCAAATATGTTAGTACCTGCCTAAAAGGTTGTTTAGATCAGGTTTCCCGCCTGGCAATTGCCACTATAAAGTAAAAGGTCTCCTTGAATTTCAGACGTTTGTGGCATTCAACATTCCTGGGTAAGCAACGAGCGATGGAATACAATTAAAACCAGCACACAATGCAGCCCTGAAACCAGTCTGAATGGGAACACAAAACAAGCATGCAATATTTATCCCTCATGAAACACTTATTTTAGATTTTCCTGCTAAGTAACTTGTCTCCTAGTGCCATGAGGGTTGCTGGGTAGCGACACAAGCCTTGCATACACACATGGGGGCATATGTGGTTATGCAACGGACTGAGAAATTGTCCATGCGTCTGTGAAATCTCCCCTCGTGTGTTTAAACAGTGTGGCGCAGTGTGTCTGTTGAAACCTCGACCGGTCAGTGCACAATGATCATTGCACGGCCCTAGTATGAATGTATCTCGTGGAACAGAGAGCATGACTCCACGTTAAGGGGTCTGAGGGCAATTGCCTGTGTGTGTGTGTGTGTGTGTGTGTGTGTGTGTGTGTGTGTGTGTGTGTGTTTTAGCCACCAGGTTCACAGCTGCTGGGTAACCTATGTATTCAAACGTACATCATGCTGCAACACCAAAAAAACAAAAAGACCTTTGGCCTTTTACCGGTTATGCAGACAACTGCATAACCGTGCCTTTCTAATCTACCTGCCTTTGTTTCCACACGCAGCTGCCAACATATCCGTTAGCTGAATCCTGCCAAGTTTCACACTGTCACATGAACGCAGTGTGAGGTTTAAGCATTGACGAAGTACACACACACACACACACACACAGGGCTGAGACGAACAGCGAACCAGACCTTAAAAAGCTTTAAAATAAGCCAGACCGGCTCGTGCAAGACAAGCCGAACTCGGGCTGAACCTGAGGATCACTCTGGATGCCTCCACCTCACTGAGATCTCTGTAAATAACGTTTGCTAAAATGGAGGGGAATACCTTCGAATACATTTGTTCTGTGCACCTGTTCCCCATCTGTCCTCCAGACAAGGTCCCACAGGCTCCTCTTTTTTCTCTTCTTTGTTAGTTAGCGACCATGAAAGGTCAACTGAACCATGTTCCCCCCATTATTCATATTTAAATATGCTAGCCCTGATATCCCTCCAACTCTTCGAATGGGTCCCTTTGCTCCAATTTTCCATATCCAACCTTTGCGTATCTCTGTCCGAAAGACTAAGGAAGCCCCCTAGTTGTCTTCATTTACAGAGTTTTATTTCATCGCAACGTATCCATCATCACGCTAACAGGTAACAGAGCACATGCATATTTTCTTTACATTAGAACGTCTATTACAATAAGTCAAAGCATAGGTTTCCTCCCTTGGCTTGGAAATTATACTGCATTGTTTAAAAACAGCAAGAAGCCAAAGACAGATTGCTCACTGCCTCTTCTCAAGGAGGGAAGCTATCATACAGGGTGGAGGATGATGACAGATATTGTGCAAATCGTGCCACAGCACCATGTGTGATTATGGAGCATAAATAGACTAAACAACACTATATTGTGAAGTCTATTCGAATCAATACTAGATAAATATACCGTCATTATACATTTTCATGATATCGTCTGTTGATATTTTCCAGTTCCCGACTTGGCACGCATCAGAGTGCAAATCCCTTCTCTTAAGTCTCCCTTTCCAAGATTTCTTCTCTTTTCCCCCTGTCTATGATTTACGCGACTGTGCCTTTCCCAGAGTTCAGGTCCATATTAGAGTAAGGAGGTGTGGCCAAACCATTTTGCTCTGTGAAGTGTGGGTTTGTAAAGCCATTAGGGACTGTGTGGTGGTGATAAAGGTTTATGCAAATCAATAACTTAACTTGACGTTAACAGCCTGTGGTACGGTAGAGCAGCACGAGAATAAGCCGGGGGGAAGGGGGTACATGCACAAATGTTTTTTTTAACAGTGAAGGAAAATACATGTATTGAATTGGGGAGCGAGTGCCTGAAAAAAGTCTCAGGGTGGAGCCTAGACAGAGCACAGACACTCACACACAGCAGCGGCAGCGAGCAGAGCACTATCCGGCAAGTGTCAATGGATAGGCGATGAGGCTGGGAGCGGTACTCCCTGTGAGGGAGATTAACATTCCTAGGGTCCCGTTTTATGGAGAGAATGACATGCAGTGGTACAGGAGGAAGAGAGCACCAACACTCATTAAATAGGAAGGGTCATGGACCTAGGTCAGCAGCCTGTGTAGTAAACACAAACCTTTATGTTAAGTTTTCTATATTGGATTCCATTCGAGAGTTTATTATATACAGGTATATACTGTCAAGAGTTTTATAGAGCTAGAGTTTTATTTTGAGCTAGATCTCAGTATAAGATAAAATTAACTTTTATAGCTTTATGATCGATGTGAGGATTTCAAACAAACGACCACCAAAGCTGGTCATATGGTATAAAATAAAGAATTTCACAAAAATGTTAATCCTTATTTGTTACTTATTTATAATTTCCCAACACTCTAGCCTCTATACAAGTGGATTAAGCAAGGTCTGTTTATGGTCAAATAAGACAGAAACATGGCTGTTTACAGGGGAAAGTGTTGTAACACACAGATTGAAGAGATCAACTTTCCATCTTGCCTGTGTGTGAGTGTGTGTCCGTGAGTGTGAGTGTGTGTGTGTGTGTGCGTGTTATGGAGTGCCCTTTGATTTTGTTTGCCATTTTTCTCACACACTCCCTCTTCATTTGCGTGCGACTGTAGATGTGCTTCGGTGTGCTTCCCTTCAGTGTGTAACGTAAACCCCTGGTATGTGTCTGTCTGTGTTGTTTAGTGGGCCGTGGACGGGGAGACGGTAAACTACAGTGCGGTCGTACGGGGGGAGGGACTCAGACGCTTCACCCGTCCCGTCCCCTCCCGTCCCCCCGACCAATCGTAAATCCTCTCCCTCCATCCCCTCGTCCCGGTGTCAAACAACACAGCCTCGTTCTCATGTGCATGAAGACTCCCTCGTCCCCCACTTAAACTCTGTGCTTTCTGAGCACGGCATCAATGGCTGACATCTGCAGTGCTATTAGGATAGTGTGGGACCTTGCAAATAGTATAAACTCTCTCAGCAAAGGTCTTTCACAGAGTTTGTAGGCGTCTGGTTGAGTCAGGGCCATTTGAGGTTTTTCCACAACTAGTGAAGCCATGACAACTGCATAGTCGGGGTAGTATGGTACATGTGAGGCATGAGAAAACCATAGAAGACCCAGAGATCATAGGGATTAAACACTCCCCACTGGAAGAGAACAACTCCCATATTAGAGCTTTGTGATGTGTCTGTCTGTTTGTGTGTGTGTGTGTGTGTTTACTGTTTCTATGTGTGTGTGTGTGTGTGTGTGTCTATGTGTGTGTGTCCGTCTGTTTCTGTGTGTGTGTTTGCGTGTGAGTCTGTGTTGATTTTATGTTTTGATCTTCTAATGCACATTTGTGTGTGTGTGTGTGTGTGTGTGTGTGTGTGTGTGTGTGTGTGTGTGTGTGTAAGTTGGTGTGTGGGAGTGTATACATTTGTTTTTTGTATCTTCAGTTTTGTGTTGTGGTCTTCTTCTGCATATTTGTGTGTGTGTGTGTGTGTTTGTCTGAGTTAGTGTGTAGGAGTGTATACATTTGTTTTTTGTATCTTTGGTGTTCTTGTTCTGTACATTTGTCTGTGTGTGTGTGTGTGTGTGTGTGTGTGTGTGTGTGTGTGTGTGTGTGTGTGTGTGTGTGTGTGTGTGTGTGTGTGCGTGGGTTTAAGTGCTCCCGGCTGAAGGCTGCTCACACACAAGTGGCATCTCGGTATTTGTTGAAAGGCCTAACAGGCATGGTAACATCCACCAACTAAGAAAAACAATTAAAATCACAGAAAGCTTTCTACAAAGGAGGAACACTTTCAGCCTAAAACCAAAGGCAATGAAAAGAACGAATGACTTGTCTTAGGGACAGGAAATGGATGGAGGGAAAAAACTAAAGGAGAAGGGCCACTTGGTCAAGACTGACAACTCTGGGATCACATTTCCACAAGATTTGCTGCTTTAATATAAAGCCAACTGCTCTCAGTGAAAGAGGAGTATCATGCACTGGTCAAGGGGCAACTGCAAAACCCATATACCTGTTGATAGTAATCTGCATCACTGATCCTTATGAGCTTTCCACCGTACAGGATGTCTGTCCTGCGGTCTCGGGAGAGCCCCCTTCTCCCCTTCTGGTTTAAACTTTCAACTTGCGCATCTGCTACATTTATTAAAGCTATCCAGATATTTTTTTGTGTGAAGATTTACCACTCACTTCAACCTTAAAAGCTTTTTCATTGTTGTAATGCTGACCTCAGAGGGGCAAATTAAGTCCTCTTGTCAGCATATATCACAGGATATATACGGGAGCCGGACTTGTGCTCGAAACCTTCAGGCCTGTTCCTATTATACCCATATATGCATGTACACACAGGCAGGCCGAAATGTGCCTTTAAACACGAGGACTCACTCACACATACACACACATGGCTGCCCCCCTGAGCTAGCCCTGCAGTGAGATAGGGTGGCTTAAGACACTGTGGAGGGAGATAGGGAGGTACGGGGTCCGAGGGATTTAAATGAAATGCTCTGAACACTCATGCACGCAAACACACACATACACACCTAGACACACACACACACACACACACACACACACACACCTTGATACACACATATACACATGCCTAGACACATACACACCTTGATACACACACACACCTTGATACACATGCATACACATGCCTATACACAAACACACACACACACACACACACTTACCCTTAGAAACACACCTAGACACACACACACACACACACACACCTAGGAACACATACACACACACACACACACACACACACACACCTAGAAACAGACCTAGACACACACACACACACACATACACACCTAGACACACACACACACACACACACACACATACCTAGACACGTGCACATATTGATACACCCTTGTGCTCCCTTAAAGGCCTGGGGCCGGACTTATCCCCTGGCTGCAACGGACAGTGGTGTGTGACTGCATTAAGAATGCTGGAGGAGGAGGATGGAGGAACCAGGGGGACATGGGTGGAGAAAACAGACAGTCAGGGGTCCGTAATACCCACAAAAGGGTGCAGTAATGGAGGGTCAAGAGATGCAACTAGAGTTCTGCTCTAGCACTGAAGGAGGAGAAGGAGTAGGGGGGAGGGTGAAAAGATCCCATGGATTCCAGGAGGGGGGGGGGGGGGGGCAGAAGGGGGGTCAAGGAGGATGGAGGCTACAGTGAGGAATAGGGTACAGAGCCGCGCTGTAGGGGAATGGGGGGGGGGGGGGGGGGATGTCAGTGGAGCTCCACCAGCGAAGCGAAATATCTCCGGGGCACCCGTTTCCTTGACGTTGATCCCACTGAGGTTTTTTTCTCTTTTTTTCCCTTTTAATCCTCGCCGTCACGTGAGCAAATCCCAACACATTGCCTCCTGCAGACGCCCTGTGGTTGTGGGTTTATCAGGGGAAGGGGATGGGGTGTGTGTGTGGGGTGGGGTGGGGGGATACTACTATGAATGCCTGCTTCTGGGCTTGCTCTGCATTCGCCTGAATTGGATACTGGGCATGGCACGGGCAGATAAGGTCAGAGACGCAGGGTTTCATTGCGACTTTGGCTGAGATGTCTCGCTGTCGGTGGAAACCTTCTCTTCCACTAATACTCCTCCTCGCTGCATTTGCCGTGAATCCCAATGGCTTCCCCGTAACACAGGAATGCATGCTGCCGATCCCTCAATGGGCTAAGCCTGCACATTTGAATATGAATGCACGGTATATGGGCGTATATTTGCAAAGGTTTAGCATTACATACTGCCGGTTATGGTTTTGAACTCATATTCAACTCATGATGTCTACGTTTTGGTTTGATACAGAAATGGTACTCCTACCATCCAAACAGCCCTGCTGTTCTGTGCTTGCTGTGGTTTCCCAAAGCCACACACATAGTTAAAGCATGGGATACGCACGGCTAATATCACACAAGCTATCTTCACATGAAGCCACACTTTTTGTTAACATTAACCTTTGTTTGCAATCTCCAATCAGGTAACCGCACTATGTTAACCATCAAAGTTGAGATGATAGCTGAACACATGGATACACATGCAAAAAGGGCTCCTGTTACAGCGACCGGCCTGCCACCGCACACCCAGGTGCACTGACCCAGGGAGCAGGTGGGCCGATGGTATCTCCAGCAGACAGTGGGACCTCACAGAGCTCCTCCACAGGTAAGCGGGGTCATGTCACAACATCCGTCGCCGTGTGGCAAATCCAGGTTAAGTCTCCGAAACTCGCCTGACAAATAACGTGTCGCCGGCTGTGAATGAGCTTCACAAAGGTCGCTGGAGAATAACATTGATCATAGGTCACAGCGTGGGACTCTCCTATTAGTAATACATCTTTATACTTATGAAATAATTGCATACAATTATGGTTCTCAGGACCATTTATAGCTTTGAAAAAATGTGCGAGATCAACATGTGTGAGATCTGTCATTTTAAAGACATCGTTCACTAATCATAGTGTTCAAAAGCCCATGTGATACATATGAATTCATGATGTTCATTTCGACGTGCCCACTCGAAAGGTGTCCACCGCTGTGCAGGATGATGGGGTTCATCAGTGAAGGAACACAATCCATTACGTGACTCAATCCATATGGCAGTTTTCTAACCATGCCACGTCTGACTGCTGAATGAGGAGTCCGTGTTATCACAGCCCTGGACGGAAAAAAACTTCAAACACCAGGATCAGGACCTTGTGTCTGTCAGGAAGTGTCTTAATGGCGGGGCCATCTCTGACAGATTGCCATACATGGTCATTTTGACCACTGATTGATGGCGTAATTCCTTCCTCTTCGCTATCTCCCAGGAGCGGTGGACAGGGCCAAACACGGCAGAGCGAGCTCAATTTGTAATTCACCTTGAGATGAAAGCAATGACAGAAGGATGGAAGTACACCTTGACGGTATTAGCGTCCATTGTCGTGCGCACTTTAATGGCCGCGCGAACAGGATATTGACCCAAGTGAGGCGAACTTACCCTGGGCTTTTACGATTCTTATCGGAATGAATAGTCGCACGCACGCCACGGAGAGTGATACTTTAGCTGTCCATTCCGAGTCATTTATCACTGAGGCGGGAAGTGAGATTCTTAAATCCATTAGGCCAAGATGGATTCACAGTTCCCTCGTGGCCAGTTAAGTGAGTAAGAATGTCCCGAGGAGGTCAACGTGCCTTCAAATAGCCTTGAATTTACCTTGAAATCCAAGAGCAGTTGGTGCCGGATTAGCAGCTTGTTTGACCCAGGAAGGCAACAGCTCGTGGAAGGTTCAAGAAAGTCGTGTAACTGAATTCTCATGTTTTCAAACACAGATAGAGCTGCTCCAGAGAATTAAAATGATCACAGCCAGTCAGATTTGTCTGTCACTATGACACTAGCTTGTTTACTAATTGAAACCGTTTACAAAAACTAAACTAAAAATTCTGAAAAAATGTAACATTTATTGGTTGGCAAGGTAATTTAGGACAAGTCTTGTTAGGTGTAAAAATGATTCAAATTGAAATAATGAATTGCGCTTCTGGAGAGGATATCACGGATAATGCATTCTGAGCCTGTGTGACAACCCAGTCATTTTATTTACATATAGCTTCCAAACACAAATAAATGGGTGACTGCGTGGCAGTAAGCAGGCTACAGCAATTGCTATTCTTTGCATCATTCTTTTGGATTTTCTTTCCCCAGTCTAATCGACAATGCCTTGGAGCCTGCTGCCAACTTCCCCCCTTTGGAAAGAGGTGAAGTGCTGGGCATTCAATTGTTTGATATGCTTCTTGCAAACCATGGAAAGGATTTCTTTGCATTGGAGGCGGTCTCGCCTACCGTCTCAATTAATGTTTTTTTTTTTGTTAATGCCATTTGAAATCAATGCAGAAAGACTAGAGCGAATAAGCAGCCAAAAGTTGATATCGAGCTTTTGGTCTCAAAGGAAATTATTTTTGAAGCCAGAGATGCATCTGCTATTGATTAAAGCTATTTCCAAAGAGAGCGAGATACCAGTGCAGGTTAGGCATATTTTATAACATAAATTGATTGATTTGATGAGAAATTGAGAAATTTCAGGATTGAATCAGACAAATTAGAATCAGATGACATATTACAACTGACCTCAGGACAACTAAGTTATTTAAGTTAATAATCAAAAACAATGCTCAAATCATCAAAAACCTTTGAGCGCCTATGAGCAGTTTTACGATAGTATTATATTCAAAAGGTTTATGATTTTGTGCCAGCGGATTGGTGTTTCATTTAAATAATTGAAATGCTTTGATTTATTATATATTTTTATTATTATTATATATATATATATATATTTTTTTTTAAATTATACATCTCTACACTAGAGCTACACAAATACGTATCCTTGGACCCAGAATTTAAACATATTCCGTCAACAAGTGGGCAAAGCATCCCAAAAGATACTAATATTCAGAACAAACATTGATCTTCAGTGTCTTGACCCAGAATTAATAACCTTGAGCGGTTCACTGAGTTCCGTCCCGGTAATGGTGCGGGGAAATGCCACTCCATCCCCGGCTCCATCAGCCCATCATTAGCGAGCAACACCAACAATGGGTGAACTGTGGGTTCACCGCTCTCCTTGTGGAGCCCTCATTGTAGTTTGGGGGGTCTGTTTTCAGAAAACGATGGCGAGAAGAAGGAGCACTGTGACACATATTTCACCATGGGGGAGGAAAAGAGGAGGGAGTCAGGGAATAATCCTGTTAGCAGGATAATGGCCATGACCAGAAGAACCAAGAGTAGCTCGGCCATTGTGCATCTCTCTCTCTCTCTGCCTCTCTCTCTCTCTCTCTCTCTCTCTCTCTCTCTCTCTCTCTCTCTCTCTCTCTTTCTCTCTCTCTCTGTGCCTCTCCCTCTCTCTCTCATTCTCTCTCTCTCTCTCTCTCTCTCTCTCACCCCCCCTCCCCCTCAGGTTTTAAGTGAGATGTTAATACATCTTCCATCTTAGCAGTTTTTTAGATTACAGAGAAATGCATTTAAGCATCTCCCTCTTTATTAATTCATTTCCTTTATAGAACATTGACAGAAGGTCAATGTTCAATTTATAAATGCAATGAAGAAAAACAAGACATAGTGTCTTGAGTAACAGTAATTCAATTGGCCTATTTACAAGCACATAATAGGTAAGCAATCAGCCCTTAAATAAGCATCTAACAGCCGTTGAATATTCTTACAATATCAATATGTGCTTTTACATCTGACGGATTGGTTTTTCCAGATGTTTCATCTCAATTTGCTTGCACAATGTGTTCGCTCTATATTCTCACTCTCCCTCAAACACTTCCACATTGTAATTATGCTTTTCATTGTGAAGAAAGCCCCAGTGATAGCTGTGATGTGTGTGTGTGTGTGTGTGCTCTCTCACACACAAACCACACACACATGTGTTTGTGTTTTGACAGGCAGCATCACAGCCGTCTCCTTACCTCTGAACCTCTGTTGGTATGGCGAGGGGATCAGCAGGGGGCCTTCCATATAATTTGCCATCGTTTGTCATCACTTGCCCTCGTGACTCCCACGCATACAAAAACACGCACATGCACATAAACACACACACACTCACACAAACGCACACACACTCACAAACGAACATGCATAAACGCTCTCACACACATACATACACACACACACGCACATACACGCACACACACGCACACACACATGCACACACACACATACACACACACACACGCATGCACACACACACATTCACACACACGCAAGCACTCTCTGCTCTGTCTTCTGAGACATACCAACGCAGACAAATGTCTGGGCCCTGCCAGCGCACAGCAGACTCCCCCTGACAGACCACATCTGTGATTCCAAGCCAAGGGGAGTGTTTATTGTGTGCACACTTTGTGGGCCTTGCAGACAAAGGCTTTCGATGACTGCTTCCACCCTGTGCTGTGTGATCGGCGAGTGGAAACAGTGAATCAAAGCTCGTTCTCGATAATGGTCCGATCCGATACGCTGACGCAAAAGATTTTCAAAAGAAGAAGTCTATCGTTCTTGTTGTTCTGCTTCCCGACGGTGTTTTAGCGTTCCCCCCGAAAGATTACGATGTCTTTATGTCTCGTGAATCTGTTGGCAAGCGAGGTGTGAATGTGATTTGATCAACTCCATTTGGCTTTGTCTAATGGCGGCATTAAAGGTTTGTGAGGCGTTGACGACAACGAGAAACCATAGGTCTCATTTGGCTTATTATTCCAAAAGCCTTACCGAGCTTCATTCCTCATCGACAACTGTACAGAGCTTCTGTGCTGGTTTCCCTTTGAATCATCTATTCCTAGTTGTAGTTCTTGTTTCACTTCCCTTTCCACATTGACCTCCCCGCGGCTTCGCCCGAAGAGCCAAAATACAATCATGCTTAGCGTGTTCTGTCCACAAAAGGGTTTCTGTGTGTTTTGGAAATCTATTAGCACAAATTACATTTGACTTCAGGCAAGGCATCGTAAACAGAACCGGAGGCGGCTCGCTCTTTGCTTCTCCTCGTGTCGTTCCACAAGGTTCAACCACAACACGGCACCCCCCCACCCCCCAACCGAATATAAATCCAGTTAAGGCAACCCCGTGGTTTGGATTCATTTTGTTGATGAATGGCACGGAGGCTGCAGACCACTGGGTGGCGGCGGGAAGGAGATTACATCTATCATGTTGCGCCCCCCCCCCCTGTGCCCCCGCGCTGATCCCTGGCAGACTGGACCGGTCACCGGGGCCAAGCACCATCAGAGCTGCCCGGCGGAGAGGACCAGTTCGTCAGTCAATTGGTGTGTGTGTGTGTGTGTGTGATAGGGGCTGGATGCCATCTGGAACGGTACCCGGGTCAGGGGAGGGGCCGGTTCTCCTGGCGCTGTTTGATGAGGCAGATAACCCCGGGCACAATGGAGAGACAGCATTGGGGTTGAGACGATGATCGTCCGGTGGCCGACTGGATCGTCAACGTGGGATGGACAACGTGCTGGACAACAGTCGCCATGGTTACCTCCTCCTTTAAGACCTTGTTTCCTGCTTTTCTTTGTTACTGTTTACTATTCAGCCATTTTGAAGATGCTTCCATCCAAAGGGACTTACAGGGAGTTATTTCTGACCGGGTAGGGGTAATGATACCCACTACAGGCTAGGCTGCGGACGTTAGGGTTTGAACCCAGAAGCTTTCACCTGGGAGTCAACCACCCGGCAAAAAGGTTTTGGTGATTGAGAACACGGGCCTTCGTCTTGCTCTTGGTCAGCATTCCTGGAATAAACAAAGGGCCCGTTTGAAGGCTGTCGATAGCATCTCTGAACAGGCTAATTACAATTAGATACAGGTTGCTGATTGAGTAACAACACGAGGGCCTCTTCGTACCCAATGAACACATTGTGCAGGTCAGCGTGTGTCGGAGCGATTCAGTGAAGTTGTACATTGTGACTTAGAAAGAAACACCTTAAACGTCTTCTCTCCCATTCATTGTAAAAACATTGTAATTGATTAAATACACTTTCTTTCAAATACAAACTTGAGTTGGATGAATTTGGCTTTTTTCAATTTTGTGTCTGATTGTTAAGCTTGTTATTGTCAGGAGGGATGCTGGTGTCACACCTAGAACAACACCGCCTATAATACGCCACGTTCCACGAGGCCTTGCCTCAACTGTGCCCTCTTCCCCTGTGTTTTGTATCCCCTGGTGGCCATTGTTTGCTCTGAAATACCTCACCTTTCTTCCCCCTTATCCCTGCATGTCTTTGGAGTTGTTACCGGCCAACTTTTCAGTCAACACTCTCCCGAGTTCTGATGTACAGGGTGGGTCTTTTGTCTAGTGTGAGTGTGCAGTCTCACAAAGGGGCTAAGAGAATTATTGATCCCTGGTAAAATGCTGGTGTGTGTCATTTGAAAGTGCTCAGCCTGAGTCCTTTTGTCTGCACCCAGGCTCCTTTTGTGTGGCTGCAAAATGACAAGATTATCGGGCCTGCTTTTTGGTCTGAAAATCCAATTAAAATCATTGTGGGAAAAAAGTGTGATGATGAATGGCCCTAAAAAGTCTCTATTTTTTAGCCGTGTCACAGAGAAAAACAAAACACAGACACCATGAGAGGACTGATAAGTGAACTGAACGGAGCACAGCAGACAATAATGCAAATCCACGACGGTATTTACCTTGAGAGACACACATTACCGGAATTCAATAGGAGACGGGTACGTTTAGGAATGATTAGACGCTACGTCTAATCAAGACATTGGTTGAAGTTGGTTCAATTGCCTTTGAAGAAAGTTAGGAAATTCCACTGCTCTGAACTAGTGGGTCACAGATGAACTTTGAATTAGCTTTGCATTTCAGAAGTCTGCTGTTTCCTTTATTTGAAGATTCACAAACCCTGCATTGCCCTGTTTCTGGGCTGGTTAATTATTGAAAGTTGTGTCTGAGTTTATTTGTGGCACAGACATTCATTAAAACATCCAGGTTCAACCACAAAGGCGATCAAACCTTGTCAAAATAGCTTTTCTTTACTTTTATCCCAGACACTGTCTGCTGGATTGATCTGCATCAAAACAGCCATGGTGCATTATTCCTGTGCTCCTAGATCCATGGCACAAGCCTTAGATTTGCTGCCCCAGCTGGTCTGCCAGCTCTGGGCTGCATCTGAATGAGGGACAACTGACCCTGGAGCTGTGAGGCGCCCTGCACTTGCAATGCTTGGCTTGTCAGCTCATTATCCAGGTCCTCTCTCTATACTTAACTCCCTTTCACTCCCTCCTCCTCTGCCATCTCTTCCTCAGCCTGCTGTCCCTTTCTCCAATATTGACTTCTGCACACACACACACACACACACACACACACACACACACACACACACACACACACACACACACAAATTGAGTTTCACATGCACATGTACATACACACACACACAGACACACACACATTGACTTCCACAGACAAACGCACACATTGACTTTCACACACAAACACACACACATTGACTTTCACATACACAGACATACACACGCCAAACCAGGCATACTCTCACATCTACACACATACACACACACCCACACACACACAATCACTCACACTGGCAGACAGACGGCACATTGAGAAATATACACACATGCACAGAGACCTCTGTTTCTCTCACACTCTTGAATGAATATGAACAGAATGATTAATGCAAGTCGCTGAAGGCAAATAATTACTATTGCCTGAGTAATGAGGAACAATACATAACATTACATCGCAAACGCATTTTCTTTATTTACTCGATTTTGATTTTGTCACGTACTACAATTTAGCGCATCAAGTAAAGCCATGTTTCCTAGTGTGTCAAACAGAAACAGGGCAATGATTATCAACACACACACACACACAGACACACACACACACACACACAAAGACAGACACACACACACACACACACGGCCCAGACACACACACACACACACACACACACACACACACACACACACACACACACACACGACACATGACACAGACACACACATCCAAACACAAAGACACACAGGCACACGGAACAGCACTTTGTTCCGAGTCAGCGGGGTTCCTGACAGTATTGACGGGCGGCGGTCCTGGACGCACTACAGACAGAGCCCAGCCGCTCAGGCAGCAGAGGGGAGACGCGTGGCCCTGCCAAGTACCATGGCTCCAGGACTCTTCCCTCCAGGGTCCTGGGGTGTGAGAAAGCCCTGCATGGCTTCACTCTGGCTCCAGGGTTTTGAGTTTGGCCCCGGGAAAAAAAAGAAAAGAAAAAGAATTGGAAACTAATCAAGTGCGGACCACTTTTCCCGGGGATTGGTCATTTTGGCAATATGACATGTTTAAATAACAGAAGTTAAGGTAAACATCCTTGTGCGAATCGATTATTCATCCGTTGGGGAGAGAAGAACGTGGAGGTGGACACGTTGTTTGGATCGCTTGTTGAGTCGAGAGTTACCATAGCAGCGATCGGGAGTGTAATGATGTATCTTACACTCACAATGATTGTTTATAGAAAAAGAAAAATCTTTTGCCGGACCTCCTAGCGCAAACTTCTCCCAACACGATTTCTCCTCCACCAAAGGAAAAAACCTTCCTCCACCCTGACCGAACACATGGCTGTGCCCGTCAACCACTGTTTTCTTCTTCTCTTTTTTTTTTATACCTGATCCAAGTCCTCCATGAATGAATGAATGAGCGGATGGGGAGGAGGGCCGTGTCAGACGCGGGTAAGCCTATATAATATCAGATCCTTTGTTCTCTGCGTTGAAATGCCCGGGCGGCTCTTTCATCTGCGCTCCCCTTTCAACACCGCCAGCGCCACCTTCAGACAGTTCAGACCGGCAGCCAAACCCATCACACTCAGCTTCCGCCACAGTGGGAGCTCGGGACTAGGTGCTGCTTTTGGAAAAAATGATAATGTTCCTCCACCCCCGCTTTATATTCTGACTGTACTGCCACTTCGTCCTTGCCTTTCCATTCCTTTACTCACCTTGTTCTTTGCACTGGGTATACACTATGTAGAACCTGCCATGCCTTTGCTTTGCACTACTCGCATTCTGCTTTGAATGAGGTTGGATGCTTAATGTTTTTTTGTTGCATCGTGCTTTTAATTTGAATGACGATTAGACTAAATCTGATGTAATCTAAATACCCAACTCTCCATGGTTGACCAAGACAACACAGGACAAACTAAGAGGCCTTAGAACTGTAGAAAGGGTTATTCATTTTCATCTTCTTTTGATAATGTTTGGTGTATATACAACAATAAAATGTTATTTTTATATGTACAAAAAAAATACACTTTGCCAGGTGAGAGCAAGTCTTGGGTCAATGAGCAGTGTCCCAACACATGGTGAGCAACCTTGCTCCTGGTGACCTTCCAGGTTCTCTACGGGCTCTGGTTGCTCTGAGTCCCCATATGGGATGGCCACGGGCCATTGTGTTAGATTAGGGTTGAAACCCAAAACCTGAAACAAACGATAGATCACCGCAAGCAGTGTTACGTCGCCTGGCGCTGATACATGACCTCACACCGCACCGCCCGAAACAGGCCAGCATTAGATCTGGAAACCATAACGCAAAGATGTAGAAAAATGCACCCTTATGGCTTTATGATACAAATATCTTGTGAAGGGAAGCCGTCCAGGGATAACTTCAAAATAAAAGTCCTCCATCAAAATTAACTACAGGCATTGGATTTCTCCTGGTGTAAATGCCACACATGTTGTATCAGTTAGAGGACTGTCAGGGGAGAGGATGCCTTCAGCTCGGGAAGCCCTCTTGGGACGGGGCCTTGGTCTTCTTACACTGAGCGGCTAAAGTTCACCTGGGCCTAAAAAGATAATAAATGAGACTGTGGGATAACACAGCCAGCGATTTATGAAGCGCTGAAACACTCTCTGCCAAAATCCGTCTCCAGCCATGCTGGAGAGAGGAGGAATGAGACACAGCAGGGTGTCTTGGAAGAGATTGAGGAGATGGATTCAAAAGCAATGGACTACCCTGAGAAGAAAGGATGCTTTTATTCCAGCCCGGTCTGGAAAGAAAAAAAGAAGGAGAAATAGCCAGGAGGGAAGGGAATAAAGGGAGGGATTGGATGAGTCGATGAGGTAAGTCTGTGACACGACCGCTTTTCTCCCAAACTTTTTAACCATGATTCCCGTTCTTGGAATTAGTCTTCATTGATGTTGAAGCACTTTAAAGGGTCATAGCAATAATACATGTCGCTGGTTCCACCGGAGCCCACTCGCTACTTCAGCTCCACCAAATTTACCCTCAGATTTATTACACCGGATAAGACCAAACATATACTTAATACCTATTGGAATGTCCCTTTCGTCCAATAGAATTACCAGACCTTATGGATTATTAACTTTCTGGTCTCATATTGTTTTCCATGGGGTCTTTCAAAGCCCATGACGGCTACTACAGCGGACCATACCATCTTGTCTGCTGTGTATTTAGTAGTCATATGTTCTGTTGGACGGCAGGTGTGCTTTAGCTCAAAGAGAATCTTGCACTGTTAAGGCCCGTCCTTCCTGAACCTTATGTTTAAAAGAAATGAAAGGAACCAAGGGCATTGTCTTTTTGACCGCCATGTATCTTTGTTTGTGGTCAATGTTGTCATCACATTGCTTCTTTTCCATTTCCTGTTCCTTTAAAATATCACAAAATGACAGAGTTACAGATATAACTAATCCTAATTCCTAAAACTAAATTATATGAAGCGGTATTAAAATGTGGCATTGACCAAATCATAAATACACTTCCAGTTCCACTCATATTGCCTTGTGTAACGGGTGAAGGGTTTTGTGGTAATGGTTCCTTGAAAACTAATCTGCTATAGTCATTAGAGCTGGAATAAAATATGCTTTGCTGCCTCTCCAAGAAAAGGGAAAAAGTCAGAATTCCTTCACTCCTTAAAGTGGAGGAATTCTTTTCCCCCATACTTTTAAATCAAAGCAGTTCTCTATGAAAAGCTAATGAGGGAAATATAAGTAAAAATAAAATGATTTTATACGAATATTTTTTTTTTTTGAATATCAAATTTCTCATTGCTTAACTAAGATATTGACAATTCAACCAAAATCTAAATCTTTGGGGATAGCATTCAAGGTTACATGCTTTCACTCGAAGATTAATTAAAAAATTAAAACTGCGCGCAGTGATGAACGGGACCTCGTAACATGTGCGCTTTTTTAAAACTGCACGCAGTGATGAACGGGACCTCGTAACATGTGCGCTGCCACGAGGTCCCGTTCATCACTGCGCGCAGTTTTAATTTTAATTTTTAGCGAACTTATGTAATTTTAACTTTTTGCGAACTTATGTAATCTGTAGAAGCAGATGAGATTGATTCCCTAGGAGGAGTTTGTTGAAATACAAGGCGAAAAAGTGAAAAAATTCCATGAAAAACAGCCAAATTTGAAGGCACGCCACGGACACGCCCTTCAACGTACAGTCACAAATAACACGGCGTTGGTTGAGCCCCATTTTTTGACTGTACTGACCAATTGTGAAGCAGATCTGATAAATTCCCTAGGAGGAGTTCGTTCAAATACAAGGCGAAAAAAACGAAAATAAGACGACGGAATTCAAAACGGCCAACTGTGACGGCACGCCACGGACACGCCCTTCAACGTACAGTCACAAATAACACGGCGTTGATTTAGCTCCATTTTGTGACTGTACTGACCAATTGTGAAGCAGATCCGATAAATTCCCTAGGAGGAGTTCGTTGAAATACAAGGCGAAAAAGTGAAATTTGCCGCTGAGAGTGAAAATGAAAAAAAGAAAATTTCCGACTTCCGGTAGGTTTTGGGGCATGGGTCCAAGAGGCTTTTCTGTAGGTATTGGCATGTTGTACATGCATACCGAGTTTAATACATATTGGTGAAACGTGGCGCAGGGGCTGCTTTTTAAAGTTCCTGTAGGGGGCGCTACAAACACGACAACCACGATTTTTGGTATGTGAGCTACAGGCACCACTCTACACGTGTCCTGTGAATTTCATATTGATAACTATTACGGTCTCCGCAGAGTGATCGACCCTCCTCTGGCGGCCATGTTGTTTTGCCAATCAACTTCATTTTACTTGAGCAGTTAGAACTTTGGTCCCCAATGGCCACTGAGTTGGTCCCGCTCAAATCAAACATTGCGTCTATGAACTGTGGCTATTTTAGTAACAGGCCACGCCCATTTCGATGCCACGCCCCATTCGAAAAAATGTGAACTTTATCTTGTTCAGAATTTGATTCTGAACAACTTTAGTAGAGGGGTCCAAGATCGTAGGAGTCCAACTTCATGTAGATATGTGCAATTTACTATTTTTGGGGTGAAAAACACACCCCTTTTCGAACTCAATGGCTCATGGGTACTTTCAACTTTATTGTACAGACTAATCCTTATGTCAGATTGAAGGTAATGGGCCATAGATGATATGTGCGAAAGGATTTTTGTGAAAGTCGAAAAACCTGGGATCCTTGGGGAATTTACTGTTTTTAACTAAATTCAAAATGGCGGGAAATCTGGCTACCGGAAGTGGTAAGTTAGTATCTGCAAATTTGTTCATCATGAGGATTTGCATGTCTGGCCAAAGTTTCATGAGTGTAGGTCAAACGGGTGACGAGATATGCTTGTGTAAAGGTTAAAATTTTGGCATAGTTGGTATAGCGCCACCTTGGGGCCAATCTGAATTTGACAGCTAGAATATCAAATTTTACAGCAGTCCCACCAAATTTGCCAAATAAAAATGAGTTTTCGTATATGTTCAGGGGGGGAAAAATGCAGTCAAAATTCTGAAAAATAATAATAAGAAGAAGAAACGGACCAATAACAATAGGGACCTTGCAGGTTCTGCTCGGTCCCTAATTACCATTGTTCCCCCTAGTCAAAATACACACATGTAACAAGAACAAAACACTACAACGGCTCATGTTAATAATTAAAAATAATAATTAAATTTGCTGCCTTACAAAGAATATGCATATAATTGACATCCCCAAAGCCTCACCTCAGCTAAGCCAGAGCAAAAGTATGCTTAAGATTTCAGTCACGCATGCCAGCGTTTGTAGTCGTAGCACACGTTCAATGTTAATTAGCGGAAGCTACGGAGACACTTTTGTCTTCTCTCGGATCGCACTCCAATCTTGGGCTTTGATTTGTTCCGTTTCATAGTGAGCGCTTCGAGTGATCGCACTCGGAGGTGGAAGAGAGCGTCCCGGGTTTACAGAAGTCTCAAACCCTTCTCGTCGTCTTTATGCCTGACTGGGCCCTGTGGGCTCAGACCGCTGGCTGCTTCATCATCAAGATCATCGTCTCATACCACTACTCCCGAGCCCAAGGAGAAACTCCCCGAAGACCCTGTGGTTCTCCGCTTTGTCTTTATTGATAGCAGAGGAGGCTACCTTCACTGATCAATTTTGGCAGGGGCTCTCGTTGACATTTGGGTGGAAGAGGAAATCAATAGATTGTGTGCACCACTCTTCCCCCTCCATCACCTCCACCTCCTCCACCCCCCCTCTCCCTCCCTCCCCTAGAGCGCTTTGTGCATCACACTTCATCTTGGCAGGGTGGAGCTGATCTACATTCAGCCTTTCCTCCTAATTGCCTCATTTAAGATAGAAGCAATCAGACTTTGCCCCTGTATTCCCAACTTCCTTACCATTGATGATTCAGACAAGAATCCAGCCGAATAGAGCCGGCTCGGAAACACTATCGCCAATCTGTCTCAGGTTCGAGTCCTCGCATTCCATGGTCCACCAATTGCACGATGGGAAATCTACACATTTACAGAGCTAATTGGCCATTCCCGTAATTAAACTCGATCACTAAGGGAAAGCGGCCAAATAGTTTTAGGATAGCCGGGGCGGCAGTGCATGGAGATTAATAGTAAGTAACTAAGGAAAGTGGTATTTAGATGCCGCCTTGGACACACTGAACTGCTAAACAGAGAGACATAAAAGAGATGCATATATATATGAAGGTACATAAATATGTAATGGTAAAAACAGGACAGCGTTTATTACCACATTATACTGTCACCTCATTGGTTCCCCAGGCCTTTGGTCGAAGCATGAGAGCCTACTTAGCGTGGGCAGGGTGGGCGGCCAGACGATTTGACCCTGGCAGTGCTAATCCATTGATTGATTATATGTGGAGGGTTCATGAGGATCTCTGCATGTTTTATCTGTGGTGACCCCCCCCCAACCACCCCCACCCCCTATATATATTTATAAATGCTGCATTGTCCAACCAGGGCCATGGATGTGGACGCTGGGATAAAGATCTAAAGGGGCCTGGGGGAGATGCACAGAGTGCCAGCGTGGGGAGAATTTGATACTGAATCCAGGGCCTGCTGTGGACTTGAGGAGAGTTGAGGAAATATGGGGGGGCTTAGGGACCTGACAGCGACATAATTCAATATAGCCCTGGGGATAGACGGTGGGTGGAAATCACATACACACACAGGCGGATGCTGCATGCATACGCAAGCACACGTGTGCATGTGCACACACACACACACACACACACACACATATAGACACACCTATACATTCTAACACACACACACGCACACATGCACACGCAGGAACGCACACACACACACAAACACACACACTCTTAGACACACGCATACTCATAGACACATACACAAACACACATATAGACCCATGGTATCAGAGTGAACTTTATATGTCTACTGTGCTGGTTATGATCAAACTGTATTGGCAGGCTAAATATTATCCAGGTGGCATTTCAGAACTGCTGCTGCACCACCTTTCCCTTATCTTCCCGTCAAAACAATGGCCCCCGTTTCTATGGGGTCTTAGGATCTAGATTGTATCTGGATTCAGAAACCCTTTGATATAAATCTGTTCACACAAAGGGTATGTGCATGTGAGTGTATGGCTACACCCGTTCAGACGGAGAAGGTATTTCTAGTTGAATCCTGATTTATAAACTGTTAGCACAGTGCTATATTTCAAACAAGATAAAACCTTTGTGGAGGTTATTTCTGAAAATGCATACATTGTAGAAGCCTTTCTTCACTTTATCCACCGTTACTTGTTCCGCCAATTATTGAAGTTATTCAGCCGACAACAATCTGAAAATAAATTCCTGATTAGATTAAATTATCTGCATGCATTGCACTTTTTTCCCATAAACTTTATTGCATAGCTGTCCATACCTTTGATATTTGGAAAAATGTCAACAGCAATTAAAAAAATGTACGGGTCCAGACTGCTTATTAGGTGCACTATTTTGTGGAAATATCTCCCATTTACAATATTTGGTTCATCACACTCAAGTTCTCCTAAAAATCTGGATTGCCTTCTGCAACATGACAAAAAATGCCCATGAAAATTTTACAAGAACCATATTCACAATAACACCAATGCTTTCATTGTTAGTCGAGGCATTCTCAGGTTTACTCTAAATAAAAGTCTATAACAACCAAAACAGAGTGACTATTAGTTTAATACCCATAGCATTCTGAGCAGATGGATCTCCTGAAAAAAACTCCCAGAAAACCAGAGAAGAAGTGGTTGAATTATGGATGAGGGGGGGGAGATAGATCCCTCCCTGGCAGGGCCCACTGACAGAGTGTTCTGCTGATAGGGGACGTCCAAGAGATAAAATTAGCTTGTTTACATATCTTTCCATTGGATGCAAATGAGTTCAGACATGGTTCAGACAAAAGGCGAAAGGCGAGAGAAAAATGCATATATTAGCCACGTTTTGTCCTTCCCAACTGTCCTGAAAGTTGCGGTATTGTCTTTTATTTTACATTCACATTTTCAATATTTAAAGTACCAGATGATCACATTTATACAACAAAGAAACCCGACACGGTTAACAACCCGATTAAAGATAAGATAGCGCTTCATTGATCACAGACAGGCAATTCAGGAATATCAACTGATTAACTCTGACTCAGCAACATTCAGTCGGAATGTAGATTTACCTAAAACAAATGTATTCCAAAGCCTCCTCTAAACACATATGGCCTGACCTTAAAGCGCAGTGTGTCTATTCTGTACACTGGTTCATGCAACAGCTCCTACAAGACCATTTTCCCAGTAGGGAACTGTATTAGTGAAAGACGTGAATGTCGCCCCCAACACTTATCCATTGACCCAGCATGGCGGGTGGGAAGGGGATAGGGTAGAGGAGGGGGGGGGGGGGGGGGGGGGGGTTGTGAACAAGCTATCTTTCCCTCAATGGTACATTAGGGCCCCAGTGGCTTCAGACGCTCAGTCGTGACCTTTCAGCTGTGTTCTAATTGCATTCATGTCCCGGGGTAGGCGAGGAACAACAAAACAGGCCGTCGTCTTTTATGAATTTGCCGCTGAGATATTGTCCTCGCCGCCCGTCACCTGGGCTCTTGGCTGGCCCCAGTCATCCCCCTCTCTCTCGCTGCCATCCCCCCCATCCCCCCGTCCCGCTCCCCTCTCCCGCCGTCCCCCTCCTACAGTGTGAGAATGGACGGGGCAGACCCCCACTTCACCGATGCCACGGTTCTTTTCTGCTCAGGCATCTGTCTCCATTCACACGTCAGCCATTTTGGCTCAAACCTGGCTCCCCCCCCTCCCGCCCCTCCCTCCCCTCCTCCTCAACCCTCACCCCTTACAACCACCCCCACCTTCTTCTGGCTGGGTGTGTGTGTGTGTGTGGAAGGGGACGTGGTGAGAGTGGGGCTGGATGTTGTCGGTGGTTGGCGGTGTTTTGGCGAGCAATTTGGCCCCAGGACGGTGACTTTAGTTGGAGGTCATCGGCTCGGAGATAATGGGTATCTCCGGTGCCCATCTTTCTCTCTCTCCCGCTCCGAGTGGGAATCTTTCAAGGCGCCCGGCGTCTCTCAGGAACAGCAGGCCACGGAGAGCTGGGACCCATGCCACATCCCACAGACTTCCCGCTTCCCCGCCGAACGCTCCAGTGCTCCAACGTGCTGTTCCAATATGAACAGGGGGGTATTGTCTGATGGATTGTGAAGCAGCCATTCCACAGGGGTTGGACTCATTGATGTTGAGTTGATGGACAGTGCGGTGGCTTTTTTCTTTGTGTTGGCCCGTAGCGTACGATTCTGACATCATTTTGTAGCATTAGCTTTGACCTTGTGTTCTGTACAGAATAAACACGCGTGACTAAATGCCAAAGCACTATGCTTTAAACAGACTCAATCCTAAATGGCAATCAAATTAACCAGTAGTGGCCAGCCACAAAACTTCATATAAACAGCACATTTATATTCAGTTATCACTGCCGCTCTGGAACATAATATTATTGACTGTAAGTTAAAGATGAATTCAGCTCTGTGGAAACAGTTGAGTTCACATCGACGGAGTGCGAGCAGTGGGTTATTTCATCTGAGACAGTATTTTTGATGCCAGAAGCCATGATCCGTGAAACTGTCAGGGGCCGTTCAGGGGCCCGATGTCACGGGGAACCGAGGGAGATGGCCGCTCTCCTCAGATTCAAGGTCGGTTGGGGAAGATTGCACTCGGTTACTCCATGAGTTGTATCGAACGAATAAATTGGATTCCACAAGCATACATGCGTAGTAGATACCCCCCTCCCACCCCACACACTGTCCATGGTGGACGTATACTATAGACCACAGAGAGAGAGAGAAAAAAAAAGATAAGTAGGGGTTTGTATGGTAGGGGTCTAGGGTACGAGTAAGTGAGGAGTTATTGTTACCAAAGTTTATGGATTTTATTTTATTTTTAGGCAGCGTTAAAAAAGATACGCTACATTACCAAAACCCCCAACTCAGGTCACGGATATAATTTGCCAAACCACATTTTTCTAGAAGATATTGCAGTAGCCATAACTAACATATTAAAGGTTATATAATATATTGAATATATATTAAACACAACCACAATTCCTTGTCCCTCGTCCCCTGGTGTAACAGTGGGATTGTAATATCTGCTCACCACAGGATGTGAAATGTAAAAGTCCCTCTTAGTGTCTTTCAGGTTTAATCTATCAATCAAATTTTTATGTTTTTATATTTTCGTATAAGTAAATGTATTTTAATAGCACCCTGCAGACCTCACGTCCAGTCCCCATGTCTCTGGGTCCACAAGTAATTTCGTCAGTTAAGATAATTTTCCTGACTGGGAGTAAATGTTATTAGATAAAGAACAACATGTCTGAACTAAATTGTATCTGTTTGTGCTCCAAATGCATTCCACTATCTGATTTTATCTAAAACAATTATTTTTATTATTATTTTTTCATACTTAAAGATGAGTGATTTGAAAAAAAACCAACTGCTAAATATGATCACAAAACCACAATTGTGTCATTGTTGATCTTGTGAAGCCTAAGTCGACCCAATTACACAGCTTATTACACTCTATTTCATTCCATTTGTCTTCTGTCCTCAACACACACAGCAGAGGCATAAACAAGGCTTAGATCTGGTCAATCTTCATTTTGGGTAAATTGTGTACAAATTGTGTAATTGTGTTTTTTTGTTTGAGTTTGTTTCATGCAGATATCAAGACTCTCATTGTCGTTGTTATTCCCTTAATTAAGGCGTTATGAAAATGAAATTAATGTTAATAGCGGATGGGAAGCAATTTAAATTCCTGTTAGCCACAAATTCTTCCATGACACTCCTATGGTGAATTGCATTTGTTCATTAGGCTTCCTTATCAGCTGTTTCACCTGGGAAATCTCTGCATTGTTGTGTCGTTACGGGAGTGAACGAGGGTTTAATGGCGTCTAATTAATCAGAGACTACTTAATTACTTGACTGGTTGATGTTAAACGTGTTAAACACCGGGGAATTTGGCCGGGCTTCGGTTGTTTTAACTTGCTGTGTTTTTTTAACATGATACTCCTTGTTCAAAATACAAGATTTGCCATGCAAAATGTCTTTTGAGGTGTAAATATTACCACATTTTATCACACGTTTTAGAAATTGAAGCTGAAGGAAAAAAAACAACAAATCTAAAGAAAAACAACAAATTAAAGAAAGTAAAAGAGAACCAGAGTCCATTGAAGCCAAAATCAAAGACTCACTTCAACGCAAACTGCTCAGGGTTTCAAACATTGCATTTCAACATCTTATCTCCATGCTTAGTATCGCACTTTCCCTTGTGATTTAGGACACAGAGACGGTGTCAGAGGAAGACGCTTCAGTCCTGCAACAGCAGTGGGTCATCCAGCACGGCTCTGCGTCCCCAGACACCTCCAGACAAACCTTGTGAGTCACAGGAAGGGCGCTGGGAAAAAGACGGCCTTCCCCCTTGACATCACGCTGATACACCACACACCCACTCAGTCTGCGTGTGTGTGTCTGTGTGTGTGTCTGTGTGTGTGTGTGCGTCTGCTCGTCTGGCCCTCCAACACATTCCAGGCTGGTGTTGTTCTTTCTTTTAAGAGGATGACAGGAAGGATGAGACGTCCATGTGAGGAGAAGGATTAGGAAGGAAATGACCCCGGGGAGTTGGGTGTGTGGTGGGAATATACATGATCATCTGCTCCAGGAATAATGTCCCTGTGTATCAAATCTACCAGCACCTTTATAAATATAATTACTGAAAGGGGGTGGATTTAATGTTTGTACAATTTTTTGCAGTCTAGTGTACTATCTGTTACTGAGTGGGGATTCAAATTGCCTTCAGGAATACCAGGAAAACCCTCTCCCTATAGGAAAACCGTATGAGGAGATGTCTGTACAACAGCAGGAATTGTTTGTTACTCATTTAGAGTTAATTTTATGAATTACGCAGCACATCCCATGATCCTGACTGTATGTCCTGACTACATTTTAGCTATTTGGACTCTTACTCACGGTATGTTGATTATAATAATAGTGCCGCGTCTGTTTGAAAAGCAGTCAAAGATGTCTCTGCATTCTTCAATGCGATAATGACGAGACTTGAACAGACTGTACTGTACATAAGCTTATCACACACACACACACACACACACACACACACACACACACACACACACACACACACACCATTTGCATAAGGACATAAATCTTCTTTAGTGCTTATGTAGGGAGGAGACGCAGTGGCATCCCTACCTACTCAGAGACGTTTAGGTTGTTTAATTGAAGCTAGCTCCACATCAATAGAGGTCCACACATGCAGCTGTTGGACCGCAGCTAGGCGCAGATAGAGGTTCATGGGGTTTGACCCCCCAGCCAGGTATTGGGTTTGATCCCCAATGTTTACCATACCGAAAGGCATCCTTGAGCAAGACGCTGTGATCCCCCCTCTGCTTATTAATGACATGTATTTAAAAAAAAAGATTTGCTTTCGATAATAGCATCGGCTATATTAGCAAACAGCACAACAGCAAATACCGAAGACAGTTTGTTTCACGTTCTCTGCTCGTATAGTGGATATTATATAGTGTCGTATAATAGCCACATGATATTTATTACAATATTATAATTGGATCCTCATTGCTTTGTTCCTCCCTGTTGCTAATGAGGTGATGGGTAATATAGAGGCAGTCACAGCCAGTGGGGCTGGACAGGTTTGATACGTGCATCCTAACCCATGCGTGTCGACTTCAGAGGAGAATACACAAGCACAGAGCAGCCTTTGAGGACCCATTGTGCTCCTCTGTGGTTGTCTGTGAGTGTGTGTCTGCTTTGGTCTCCCCCTTTGTCTCCATCTGCCTTCTTCAGGCTGCCCATCTCAACGTGGAGACTCAATAATGTGTGTGTGTGTGTGTGTGTGTGTGAGGGTGACTTGTGAAGCAAACTTGATTAGATGAGAGGCTTGAGCATGACAGTCTGGTGGCAAACAGTGCTTTGAAAAAGAAAATAGCGTCACTGTGCTAAATTTCTTAATGTGTTTATCTGGATTATACCCCTGTGTGTGTGTGTGTGTGTGTGAACGTGTGGGTGTGTTAGTAGTCTGTGAGTCTGTGTGTGAATGTGTCTCTTTTTATGTGTTAGTTTGTGTGTATGCTCGTAAACGTGTCTCTTTCTGTGTGCTAGTTTGTGTGTATGCTCGTAAATGTGTCTCTTTCTGTGTGTTAGTTTGTGTGTATGCTTGTGAACGTGAATCTTTCTGTGTGTTAGTTTGTGTGTATGCTTATGAACCTGTTTCATTCTGTGTGTTAGTTTGTGTCTACGCTTGTGAACGTCTCTCTCTCTCTCTCTGTTCGTTTGTTTGTATGTGTGTGAATGTGTCTCTTTCTTTGTGTTAGTTTGTGAACGTGCCTCTTTCTGTGTGTTAGTTTGAGTGTCTTTGCCAACACACACGGAAAACAGTTCATTGGTTGCTCTGCTGCCGGAGTTTTGCCCCAAGGGAGAGCCAAGGGAACGCACCCTCAGACCAGCTACAGTGATACAGATGAACGACAATAATAACACCAGTCCATCCCTCATCTCTTAATTTACTCCATCCACATTTTGTCATTTCAAACCTCCTCTCCATGTGTGTTTTATATTTGGCTCTCTCTGTCTCTCCCTGGCTCTCACTCCATTTATAGTGTTCCTGGGTCCTCTTGGCAGGGCCGTCTCCAGGCCTATCTCCGCTCTGTCCTTCCTGTCCAGGGTGTTGTAGGGGGGGAAGTCATCCTTGTTATTGCCTGCTGATTCAGGGCCATCTAGGACCTCAGACAGAGGGGGTGGTCCAGGAGAGCCCTCTGGCCCTCAGACTCCATCCTGCACTGGTTTGTGGGCCAGCCTCTCTTGTTAAATATCTCCAGAGTAAACCTCACTCAAGACGTTGTAAATCCTGGACGTTTCCTGTCCCCGTAGGGGTCAGGGGTCGGCCTCTATACCCCTTCCTGTTTACTCTGGGTATTGTCCCCACAGGCCACAGGGCTGTTAATGGACGTGTGCTTCTGGGGTCTATCTAACGATTAGTTTGGAGCACGCCGTTAAGAATTCCAACGACATCGAGTTCATTATGGAGGAAACACTTGTTTGGGGTGTTTATCTTGTGAAACAATGCAAAGGCAATTGCCAAAAGGGGTTTGTCCATTGAAAATAAGCACAGAGAATTCCTTTGAAATATGTCATTTTAAAAAATGGCACATTGTGTCTCAGTGTGGACACATTATATATCAGCATGACACATGGAGATAGACAGGTTATAACACATTAACAATAGGCATTGAGATGGCTGCTGTCCATTAAATAAGGCCATGCAGTACACAGTAAATACAAGCCCCCATATGTGCAATATTTCAAAAGCACACACATATTTTGACACGCAAACACACATATACAAACACAGAGACCCAACGATCGCGGCAGTGTAAACTGAGCCGTTCGGTAGTGAAAAAGGCCAGATCTCAGAAAGAATTCATGGGACTCAAGCATATATTTCACATGTATTTAGACAAGCGACGCCCCCGACACACACACACACACACACACACACTCCTTGTCAGATCCACTGAGTACCTCCAGATGTGAGTGCGTCGTCAACATCCCGGTGAATAAAATTCAGATTGTGCTCGCCTTTGAAGTCTGGTAACCCCGGCGCCCAGCTTCACAAGGAACACTTTGTCACACTCTGTGCTGACACTTCAACTATTTAGACATGCTAACACACACACACACACACACACACACACACACACACACAAGCTCACGCACATACATAAATACACACAAACACACAAACACACATACACAAACACACACACACACGCATACGCATGCACACACGCACGCACACATGCACATGCACAAACACACGCTCACGCTCACGCTCACACAACCACACACAAAATAACACACCCACACACAGGAACACACACATACAATCCAGACTGCCAATTTAGCAGCACAGAAACCCACTTTCACAACACTTTGCGGAGAGCCAACCGCCCGTTGCTCAACACTGTCTGGGGCCTTCAGGGTTGTTTAAACTGCCAGGCACACTGCAGCGTCGACTCCGTCTTCCGATTAACCGCATAAAAATAAATAATCAAATAACGGCTTAAAACGAAACCACAACAACCACCACAAACATGTCTCCCGAAACCCGGAGCCGTTTTTCTTTCTCAAGCTGAGCCCTTTTTGCCCAGGTCGTAATTCTCAGCCCACCGGGGCATGTCTGTCTATCTGTCTGTCCGTCTGTCCGTCTTCCCCGGTCCGAGCTACCCCAGTCTCCGAGCGGCTATTTCAAAGGCTCCCTCTGGAAGGTTGGGGACATTCGATCACGTCCCGGTCTGGACGTATGTCTCTGCTCTCTGTCATGTTCTGTCTGCCCCCCCCCCCTCCCACCCCGCCCTTCCTTATATTCCTGTAGTCTACCCGAGCCGCCTGTACGGTCGCCATGGTGGTAACACAAGACGTGTTCAGTGGAGAAGGTGACACTGTAATTTATGCGGATAACTCAGGACGACCCCGGACTGGGGGGGTTTGATTCATCGCCACGCCAACTATATAGACTTTTTCTTTTCTTCGTTATCGCCTCCGACTAGACCACAGGGTTTTTTCTCCCTTTGCTATTGTAGTGCTCGACAACGTAAAAAGACCCAAACTGTATTTTCACAGGTTTTCATTTATTATTATTTTTTTTTAAAGAGAGACATCCAATACAACAGATGCACTCAGAGCTCAAGTTTAAAAGAGCTGTTGTGTGTTTTTTTTAAAGCGTAAGCCTCATTTGATTCTAGGGGCACTTACCACAGGAGGCCTAATGGCATCAACCACTGCTGTTTATCGGTTTGAATAGCCAATAAATAAAGAGCCATTTCCCCTGTAATGTAATTGTCAGATAATATCAGCATGACATCACATCCCCCCCGGGCCTGTCTCACGATGGGGGTGGGGGGGGGGGAGTTATTTAACACACGGCGGGAGCACATGGAATCAACTGGGGGGGACGAAGCATGACTTGCTACCGTTTTTAACGAAAAATACATAAAAAGATAAATCAACATATTCTCAGTGTATGCATTTCCTTTAATGAAAGGAAAAGCATAGACACAGACAGCTGCGTACGGCGAAGATATAATTGGATATTGACACACTGCAGAATTCCATTAATTAAAAAAGAAGACGCATATGCCTGCAACGTGAGCAGACACTGACGAGAGAGAGGAGTGACACTTTGATGTTCTTCAGGACACAAGTCTGGATTGGGGCCCGGAGTGTAAACCTACTCTGGTCACAACAATTCCAATTGCAAAGAAGATCTACTGGTTCCCTGGTCTTGGGGCTGTAACCAGAACCCCCCCCTCCTCACCCGTTTACCCCTTCAACCACTCACCCACCCACCCCAGCCGCCCTTAATTAAATAGAAGTGCTGTAAACATGACTCGAGGGTCACCAGCTTACACACACTCTCACCTTTTTGGTCGTAACTCTCTCCACCAACCTGCACACACACACACACACACTCCCTCTCTCTCTCTCTCTCTCTCTCTCTTCCCCTAAAGTGATATAATTACTGCTACAGAGAGGAGAGTGGACCACATTGCTCACTGACACACTTAAACTGAAACAAGATGCTTTTTTTCTGGGCAGGGAGGTGGGCTAGGATGTATGGTGTAAATGCTATTGTTTGTGAGGAAAGAGGCAAGGCTTTTCATTGAGGTCTGTGGAGTGGCTTTTTGTGGCTTGTGTGTGACCACACACACACACACACACACACACACACACACACACACACACACACACACACACACACACAAACCAACTCTGCAGCAACTCACACAAGTACAGGTTCACCTTAGCCTGGGAGATTAAAGCTGGGGGACAACATTAGATTCCAGGCTGCCCTTGTCCTTGCCACGGAATGGTAGCCTTTCACAAAACCCACCACACAATTGTTTTTTAATTTCCTTCCCTGAGTGAGCTGAGGGTACTTGTGGACAAGAGGGGGGGTTATGTTTGGGGAAATAGCCATTGTGTGTGTGTGTGTGTGTGTGTGTGTGTTTGTGTGTGCGTGTGTGAGTGTGTGTTAGAGAGAGAGAGAGAGGTAGAGGGGGTGTGGATGAAAGTAAAGGTTCTTGTGAGCAAATGGACCAACCATTATGTACTGTGTGTAGCGAACAGAGATGAGAGAGAAAGAGAGACCGAGAGATAGAGAGAGAGAGGGGGAGAAGAGGCAAAAGAGTGAAGTGAAGGTCAAGACAGAGCGAGAAACAGCGAGAGAGAGATAGAGACACAGTGAGAGAGAGACAAAGTGAGAGAGAGAGAGAGGGGTGACGCTAAATACTGATAGAGATTTGGAGAAAGAAAGTGGGAGAGGAAGCGAGAGAGAGGATGGGAAAGTAAAAGAAAGGTGTACAAGATTTTTCTTTGGGATGTGGTGTGGCAGCAAATGGTCTTGGGCCAATCCCTTCCTCAGGAACGGTAAAGCCCTCTCCCCTCCACCACCACACTCTCGACCCCTCCTCCCCCTCCACCGCCACACCCTTGTTGCCCACCAAATCTCCCGCACCAATCCCCTAAGCTTCTTGTCACAGGTGAAGGAGTCTGGCGAATAATTACCTCCACTGCACCAACGCCTCTCTCTCTTTCTTTTTGCTCTCCCTCTCTCTCTCTCTCTCTCTCTTCCTCTCCCTTTGCCATTCTCGCTCTCATTTGCTCTCTCGCCTACCCCTCTCTCTCTCTCCGTACTCTCCACTGTCTTTCAGCCTCTCTCGGCCGGAATGCATTTTTAGAATTCATTCCTGTGTTCATTTCGTCGGGGCCCTGGAGAGAACACCTGTCCCGACTGTGTTACCGGCTTCCCTCCCCCTCTGTTTTTTCTTTCTTTCTATCTTGCCTGTCTGCTTTCCTCCAGTCCACTTGATCCGGTTCAGAGGTAATGAGATCCCAAATAGTGGTGTGCTGCATTTGAGAAAGGGCGGTGGGGAAGTCTGGTGGGCTGACAGGGAGGCGCAGGAGAGAGTCTCAGGGCGGGGGGCGCTACTTTATTTCTACATTCAATTGGTACATTTAAAGTCAAGTAGGCTATACCTGAGATTAATATCAGCAGTAGTGTCGTGTGGTTGTGGGTGTGGGTGTGTGTGTCTGGATGTGTGTGTGTGTCTGGGTGTGTGTGTGTGTGTGTGTGTGTGTGTGTGTGTGTGCTTGCAAATTCGTTTTTATCTGTGCAAGTGTGTTCAGCCTTTATTTGCTGTTGTGCAGGAATAACATATTGATGCAGATATCAAAGTGGGATATTAATGACAAAATTAAATGCAAGAAGAAACGCTTCTTTGATCCTTTCTCTAGCTGCTCATCAACACTTTGCAAGTTGACAGCAAGGCCCTAATAAGCATATAAAGCCAAAAAAATGATACACCTTTGAAAAATGAATAACAAATAAATGGAAATGACTCGGAAATTGTTAAAGGTAACATTTAGGATTTACATTTTGTTCATAAAGATGTTACCGTAACTGAAAACGATAAATGTTGAGAAGGTGTAAAAACTAATAGCATACATAAATGCTAGTTTAGTATACAAATGTTAAATAACGTGAACATTTACCAGTAGCGGCACTTCCAGTGTGTGCAATGTACAATGTAACACTGCTACCAACACCAGACTCCCACCACCACCAGTGATATCCAATACAACGTATATATAACAATATATCTTTCTTCTGACAAATGTACTTGTTGTAAGTCACTTTGGATAAATGCGTCTGCTAAATGCCCTAAATGTAAATAAGATGGTAGGCCGTCGTCTCAATCGACCCCCATATGGGTGCTGTGCCTGGGCTATAACTCTCAACCCCCTCTCCCCTCCTCCAACAACTTTCACTACCCCTCCCCTCTCCCCCAGCCATCCCTCACACTCCCTCTCCCGTCTCCCATGACGGCCCTCCATCTCTCTCGGGCGCTGTATTTAAGCTCCCACTGCCCTCCCACTCCAAACCAGTGACCCCTCCTTTGATACCCCCTCCCCCTCTGAGATTGATGACCTCGCCGACGGCCAGGTGTAGCGGCACTTGGTGGTGGTGGTGGTGGTGCTGGTGGTGGTGGTTATGGTGGTGGGGGTTAAAAGCTCTTTTATTGCGTTTTTTTATGGAGGCAGAGCAGTGATGGGGTGGGGGGGACTGGAGACCCTAGCATTGCAGATTTAAGCGAAAGATAAGCACAGCGTTACCGCCCGGGACATTCCTGTGGGATAATGGAAGACATTCCCAGTAATGGAGGCGAGGAGGACAAGAAAAAACAGTAGAGCCAGATCCATTTATACCCCTTCAGGTGGAAGCCATTTATCTGTCGTCCGAGAGGTGCTAATTTATGATTGGGATCTGATCATTAGGGATGATATAGGATTCAATCAACCCGTCTGCACAGCTACCTGCTTAGTATGTATGTGTGTCTCCCTGAAATTCCTGTCTGTCTGTCTGTCTGTCTGTCTGTCTGTCTGTCGTAATCTTTCCTCTGCATGTGCTTATCTCTGTCTTATATCTTTCTGTCTATCTGCGGATAAGTGTGTGTCTATGTTTGGGTGTGTGTGTGTGTGTGTGTGTGTGTGTGTGTGTGTGTGTGTGTGTGTGTGTGTGTGTGTGTGTGTGTGTGTGTGTGTGTGTGTGTGTGTGTGTGTGTGTGTGTGTGTGTGTGTGAGTGTTCCTGAGGTCCCACGTATGTATACAGTACACGGCCCTGTATTTCTATGTGTATTTTTTCCTTGAGTTGGTTGCTTCCTTGGTTGCCAAAAAGGAGGGGGTCCCTGGTGGAAGGTCCCTGGTTTAGGGTCCCTGATGTTGGGTCCCTGATGTTGGGTCCCTGGAGCAGGTTCCCTGGTGTAGGGCCCCTGGTGGAAGGCCCCTGGTGTAGGGCCCCTGGTGTAGGTTACCTGGTGCAAGGCCCCTGGTGTAGGTTCCTTGGTGTAGGGCCCCTGGTGTAGGTTCCCTGGTGTAGAGCCCCTGGTTGAATGCCCCTAATCTAGGGCCCCTGACGTAGGGTCCCTGTCCTGGTCTACGATCTCTAGTTGTGACAACGGGGGCGGAGGGCAGACGGGGCTCCCACAGATCCTAGCAGGACAAAAGTCATTTTGAGTCAAGGCCGGGCCCCCGGGCCCCGGGCTGAGGGCCCCAGTCAACAAGGAAGACAAAGTGTTGAGTTCCACTCACAAAGGAAAGTTATTACAGCCGGCACACTGTCAATCAAGGGCCCGGCTCACACTGTCCCACAGCAGGGTGTGTGTGTGTGTGTGTGTGTGTGTGTGTGTGTGTGTGTGTGTGTGTGTGTGTGTGTGTGTGTGTGTGTGTGTGTGTGTGTGTGTGTGTGTGTGTGTGTGTGTGTGTGTGTGTGTGTGTGTGTGTGTGTGCACGCCGGCTGTTGCTTTAATTTTCAACTGTAGAATCAAAAGCCACTTTCTCACCGACAATCTTACTCCCTCTTCCCGTACTTTTTCTCATTCTTTTTTCTTCCTTCAAACTTTCTCACATTCCCCCCTTCATGCCACCCCACCTTACTCTCTCTCTCTCTTCCTCCCTCTCTCTCTCTCTCCCCCTCTCCTGCTCTCTCTCTCTCTCTCGCTCTCTCTCTCCAATTACAGACCAGTCTTTCATCTCCATGGCCAAGGAATGGAGTGATAGGATCAGGAGGAACACTGAAGAAAGAAGCTTTGTGGTTCCTTAAACCTCCCCCCCCTCTCCACCACAACCTCTCTTATCCCCCCACCCTCTCTCTCTCTCTCTCTCTCTCTCTCTCTCTCTCTCTCTCTCTCTCTCTCTCTCTCTCTCTCTCTCTCTCTATATTTCCCTCTTTCTCTATCTCTGTCTTTCTCTATCTCCCTCTTTCTCTCTCTCTCTCCCTCTCTCGCTATCTATCTCTCTCTCTCTCTCTCCCTATCTCGCTATCTATCTCTCTCTCTCTCTCTCTCTCTCTCTCTCTCTCTCTCACACACACACACTATCTCTCTCTCTCTCTCTCTCGCTATCTATCTCTCTCTCTCTCTCTCTCTCTCTCTCTCTCTCACACACACACTATCTCTCTCTCTCTCTCTCTCTCTCTCTCTCTCTCTCTCTCTCTCTCTCTCTCTCTCTCTCTCTTTCTCAGCCTTCTAATAACCCCGGGGGCAACCGAGGTCTCCTTAAGATGGCCATTCCCTGATACGGTGAAGAACCTCTTTTTAAAAGGTTCTTCAAATTTGGACTTGAAAGAGCTTGAGGCTTTAAGTTCCTGGGTTTGATGATACGTATCTCAAATCACGGTACGGGTAAAATGGAAAAAACTGTTAAAATATACGGTGCCCACATGGTTCGGGTGAGCGAGGCTACGGTTCATTTAAACCTGTTTGGTCACGGTTTTCGGTTGGCTATTATGTCTCTATTGTTGTACCTTTATAAACCCTGGGTAGGCTCACTGTGGCATCAAATTTCCCCTTCCTTGTCCATGTCCTTTCATAAATATCTGCCTTAATATGAAAGAAAAAAAGATACTATTGTGCGTCTCTCCTTTTTTTTTGTTACACGAAATAAACCAGCCTATAAAGTAAAATGATCTTTCACATGTTTTCGAACAGTGTGTCTTCAACGACGGCAAGACGTCTGCGTCCGCTGGCGTGCTCAGACGCTCCAAACACACACACCATTGTGTGCCGAGGATGTGTCGGCTTTGTTTAGCAAATATGTATCACAGATACGTAAGCAGGGCAAATCCCCTGAAGGGAACGGAAAAAAAAACCAAAGAACAACATTTTACCACAAGATGCATGTGTGTGTGTGCAGGAGAGCTTCGATACACTGCGGTATCAGAGACTTACAGTCGTCCGTAGCCCCCCCCGTACAATGGAGACGCACAGCCGGGGAGCTTAGGGGGCTCACAGGGCCCGGGGACTCGCGCCTACTGAAGCACTTTTAGACTAACCGGGAGTCTCTGCTCGCTATCTGTACAGCG
>NC_140279.1:12323692-12398660 GCF_964030765.1 Micromesistius poutassou | reverse complement strand
AGGGATGGGCACATTGAGGGAATTCAGCCGAAACTTAGTATGCAACCAGTAATGGGCTTTTCAAGTCTCTTCGCTGCGACCATGCGTTCAAAAATAAAAGTAAATCTCTTCAAAAAACAGAAAATGTTGTCGTCTCAACAGGCAAGGACATTCTTTGATTTGGGAAGTTTGCCTTATTTCAAAAACGATTAAAGTGCCGAATAAACCGATAAAGAAAATATGACTTCTGGTCCTAATAACACAGAAGTATAACTGTATTACAATTAACACATTCACACATTCATATTTAATCAAATAAAATAGTAAAAATTCAATATCAATATCACCTAATCAATCTGCTTTTAGTCACAAAGGACTTGAGCACAATAATGATATAACATGAAGCTGGGGTTGTTGTTTTACCCTATGCAACCAGCACTCTAAAATGAAGCGTTTTACGTTTACAAGGGTTTCACATTACCTTCCACTTTGCCTGTGGAAAGCCTTTGAGATTCTTTGATAAATCTTCAAAGTTCTCTTTAGATACCTGCTCAATCGGTTGGCTTCTACACTGTAACCATGTCCTTTTTACAGTTCCCCAGATTGTCCTCCAATTTGTGAGATCAAAATATAGTGACATCCAGTCAATTTGTAGAAGGAAGAATGGTGATAAACACCAAGCCATTCTCTGTGATTCCCTGCATCTGTGTGAATCGGAGGAGATTAGAAAGCGGCACCTTCTGCCAGATCTGTTGTCTTGCCAATCGACTGACTTGGCATCTGCAGCAAAAGATTTAAATACAAAGCTGGAAAGAGGCAGAGACAGAGACCTCAGGAGGGCACTTGTGTTTGAGTTATAGTCAAGCCCATATCTGTAAAGCCTCTTACAGTTGGATTACTGATTTCCAGGATTGGGTTGCTGATCAACTCCAGATCCAGAAAACAAAAGTGACAGATTTTCTATAACATGTCAAACAAAAATGCGAATTCAAGTCCAATGCTGAAAACAAAGTGTTGATTCCTCAGAGGAAAATGTGTTCAAATATGAAAAATTTAAGCCTTCTTCTTTTTGAAAGACTGTAGATTGTTTCAAATGCATGGCATTGTATTCCAGTCTTTTCCAAATCATAAACTCTCTCGCACCTCTACAATTTAAGTTGTCCAAAAGTTATCCAGTGTAAAACTCAGAATCAGGTTCCAAAATCTGTCCAACTGCTGACAGCCGTACATTCCTCCGTGCTTCAAGGTAACCTGGCTCCTCACCTCTAGACAATCCGCAGCCAAACCCAGTTTGGCACAAACCGTTCAAATAACTCCACACAACACATCTCTTCGTCTCTGCATCTTTCAAACACCCTCTCCTTGACACCATGGAGCTTGAAAGTGATTAGAGAAGACAGACAACAACAGAAATATGTTTTTTCAAAACCCTCAACACTCCCCATGAACTACTACACACGCCTTGTCACACCGCGCTAATCACGTCAAAGCATGACCTGTTGACGCCAGCTCTGTGCGATTTGCATTCAAGTGAGTGATGGCCCCAATTTGGTTGTAAAAATTGTCATTCTCCTCCTCCTCCTCCTGCCTCACAAACACAGCGCTAACCTCTCGTGCAAAACGCCAGGCGCGGCGCCAACCTAAACATTCATTAAGACGGTACGTGCCAGCCGAGCTCCCCTGATGCAGAGGTATCTTGACAAGCCAGCCAGGTGTGGGGAAAAAAACTGTATAATTGCCAGAGCGATCTATAATTACCACGTCTAAACGGCGTTGAGGTAACACCTGCCGTGCTAACTACACAGGTTGGGAAGCGTGATTATGTCACCAAGCCAGCGCGTGTGACTTAAAGTGGGTGGGAGACGCCAGGTTTTACATGTGATGACAAATCATTAGAGTGAAGGTTACAAACCACAAGCATTGTAGGTTTAAAAGTTGTGCTTTGCTTGTTTATCTAGTGCCTGCCATTATATTATTGTTATTAACAAAAATGATGCCTTATTTCTGAAATGTTAGCGATTGCTAAAACACATCCCATTTCATATTCAAATGAATGAGTTTTTGCTCTGGCAAGCAGCTGTTACTAACCTTGTGAGACCATCCTGAGTTTCAGATTGGCGTTTTGCAATGCATATCAGTCTGGCTATGGCTGGCCAATTGATTTTCGAGTACAGTCTTTCGTTGATCGAAATTACTCCAGGCAATCAGAGTAATGCACGTGCTCTCTTCCCTCTTGCTCAATCTTGTTGGAAGAAGAGAAAACATATTCTTGACCTGAGATTGACCTTGGGCACTGCCATTTTGATTTTAAAGCAGTAAACTGCAGCGCTAGTTTTTCGTCGTGGATTGAAACTCCTGCCCCTGAGTGCTGATTGGTCCTCACATGTGTCATTTCACTGGGATCAAGGCCAGAACGATCTGTGGATAAAAACAGAAAATAAACATGCGAGATTGGGAGGGTCTCCCAAGGCTAAGCTAATAGCACTGATTTGGCGTGATCTAGAGATCATCTGTAGATCTATTGATCTACAGATGATCACAAAACCTGATCCCTTCTATGTCACATCCTTCTCTAATATCCTGTTTAACTCAAATAGGCGTCACACTAAAAACACAAGATGTGACTTATGAATTTAATTTCAAGTCGTTTGCCACATTGTAACTTAAGATACTCAAGAATCTATGAAAGACATTCCTATTAAAGGTTAAAAGGTTATCAAGGTGTGATGGTAGCCTAGGGCAGTGTGCTTCCAACAAAAACACTAACTATTAACCTCAGACAAGTGTCAACTCAGGCAACGAGGTCTGATGATAAGCATTGGCATTAAGATCTACGGTATTATCAGTGTTATCCATTGTTTTCTTGATTGGCCAAAATCAAAATGATGTGCTTGAATCTGTAGGACCGAAGCAGCCAATATTCTCTGCTGTCTTGATTGAAATAAACTAAAAGAAAACTCTCTGATCTTCCAACACACTTAATAAAGGAAGGAGTCCCCAAAAAAGAAAAGTAAAGCAATTATTTTACTTTATGTTGGTCTAGAGTATTGAATGAAACAGGCTAACCGACAACTCTTTAAATTCACTGCATGTTGCTGAGGTATTTCAAAAGGCGTCTAATCGTAGTTTTAGGCGGCAAGACTGTACCATGGTGCCTCCCAATCACCACAGAGATCGCGTGGAGACGTTTAACCTGGTGATGTGTGTGAACCTACCTGAGCCCACCCCAACCGCCAAGCACTGTTTGCTGACTCCCCATACTTGGCTGATTAGGCAGCCCAGGGTTCATATTGCTTCAGAATCACATTCATTATAACTTATCCGCCTTCTCTTCCTTCTTTGGCAAGCGGTTCAGTATGGGTTACAAGGAAGTCACGTTATGTTTAACATGCCTCAAGAGTTCAGCTCTTTTATTTCATTAGCTAATCGGCACCACACTTGATGATAGATCCAACTCAGGATTTACCATCGCTCTCTCAGCGTCGATGTCATTGACTCTCAATTGTCGAAAAAAAAGAATTATGCAAGCACACATATCGCACACCACCATAACATGAATAATTGTGGTTATCTGTCTGTCTTCTGTCTGTCTCTTCCCCTCTCTGTCTCGTTTCAGAGGTAAATTGCATGCTGCATCAGGCATCTCCCTTAGGGCCACAAGCCACTGTGTTTGCCTTCTATTAACATCTTCCTTCTGCCCGGATCCCTCACCGTGAGCAAATGTTATTCATTATCAAATAGAATTGGCCTCTGTAGTTTTTCCTTGATAATATTTGTTTTTGGTTTGCCTCATTTGTGCCTTTCCTACCTTTAACTAACCATTTATTTATAGCACTACTAATCATACTAGTAGTGATCATTACCAGTGAAAGGTTTTACTTCCAAGTGTAAAATCAAAGGTTTATTCTGTCTTACTTGTTGTTTTTTTTACCTTTTTCTGCTATGAGTCCTATAGCTACATACCTACTTTAGTCTTATAACTACTAATACTAGTAGTACTACTGCCCCTAGAATGTGTTATTATGATGGTGTGGATTATTAATTCAATGAGTTGGAGGGTTTTAACAGCAAAATACATCCATGTCAATCATCTGCCTCTGTGGTGGGTTTCGAGGAGTCCGAAACTTCTTCTTCAGGCCGGTCTGGATCTGCTTGGGCACCTCCTCCCCCCAGGTCTGCATCCCTAATGCTCTTCCCTTTCTCTGCCGACACAAATGAAAAGACAACTCTTTGTGACAGCAGCTATTTCCCCTGTGGCCCCTGGGGGATCCAGAACAAAAGGGAGCCACGAGAAGGGGTTAGGGGGTTGGGGGTGGGCATCGGGGTACGTTGGGTGATGGTGCTAGCTGGGAGTTGAACCCAGCCTGGGGCCTGGGGGTCAAGATCACACACAAGGTCGCTTCTTGGTCGCTTCTGATCCAAAGAAGCGACCATACAAAGCTAAATAAACCGGTAAAAGTAGTGGAGGAATAACGTGATTTTGTTTTTTGGCCACTGTCATCATAACGAAAAGCCATGGCAACGTCTGACTCTGCCCTTTTTCGAAAACAGACACCCCCTCTTCCTCAGAATCATCATACCTCTTCTCCTTTTAGTTTCAACATTTGATATCCTTTCTTCCTCTTAGACTCGAGATTTACCACAATCTGAGGGCTAATTCAGGGGAAACAACCATCAGGGGAGGGGGGGATAAAAACAAACAAAGATTTATGCTGATTCTTTAATCACTGAGGTCATAAACACAGTGACGGCGGACCTGAAATCATTGTCGTTGGCTTGTGGTGAAGTTGAGGCCAACCATATATTATTCATGCACTCATACAGGCTTAGTGCACACTGAAGACGCAGTAAAACTATGACATGGTAATCAAAAGCATGTGATAATCACAAAGTGCTCCAGAAATCATTGATATTTCCAGTGAGCAGTTTTTATGTCCAGCTGGTGTGTGTGTGTGTGTGTGTGTGTGTGTGTGTGTGTGTGTGTGTGTGTGTGTTTTTGTTTGTGTGTGTGTGTGTGAATGCATGCGTTAGTGCACGTACATTTGTGAGTACTTTCAATTGTGGTGGCTGAGTCCCTAATCACCATGCATAATTTGAACGTATGCATGCTGAATTGTGGTGTAAATGTGTACCCCAGCACACGAGTCACACAGAAAAGGCAGCCCTAAAAAAAAATCCTTGTTTGTTTAAAGTCTTCATTTGTTTTATTCATTTATTTTTAAAAGAAAAAAAAAATAACAGCTCGCCCATTGACAGGCTCATCCATTTTCATGAGATTCCCTTTGTGGAAGCTATACGCAAATCTGAATATTACCATCCGATATCCATGTCTGCTTGCCCTCCTCCCCCCGCACCACCCCCCCCCCCCCTGTTCTCTTCATCTCACACCCTCTCCCCCCTTCTTCATCATTCTCTTTCTTCTCCATGTTGTTTTCTATTTTACTGTCAATCTCTCTCTCTCTCTCTCTCTCTCTCTCTCTCTCTCTCTCTCTCTTGCTCGCTTTCGTTCCTTCTCTCTCTTCCCAGCGCTCTCTTCATCATACATGTTTTTCTTGCATAAATTGCTAGTTTTATCCACCATTTCATCCCCATCTTCTGTCATGTCGTGGCCGTGCTTCATCCATCAGTCCGAAGCCTCACCCCCCCCCACCCCCCCACTCCCGTCTCTGTCTGACATGTTTCATTTGCAACTATGGCAAGACAGAGTTTGATCCTGTCTTTTGTCACGGGGGCGCAAATATGCAAACGCAAACATCCATGTTTACGTCATATCAAACGCACAAGGAACTGTGTTATGATAAATTACTAAATTATTCATGAATTCCAACCAGTTTCTCATTAGCCGGCTACATTTCAACAGAGGAAACCGCCACATTGAATGTCAATTTGGTGAATTCAACCCCGTTTGAAGGGTTCTTGATTTTAATCCTGTGCTCTGGGCTTTCTCTTCCACATGCAGCTATCCTGTGATAGCGATGTGTTTAACGCGTGTCCATGGCCCTCAGCCCTCTCACCGGTGGTCACTGGGGAGCTGAAGAGGTGGCCGGTTGTGGATTAACCAGTGACATATATCCTGGAGCGGTTAGCGCTCTGCATTGCTGAGCTTTGGTACAGGTGTCCCAGTGAACATTGGTTTAATGAGTGCGATTTTTGCCTTTCTATTTGTGTGTGTGTGTGTGTATGTATGTGTGTTGTGGGTTTGTTTGACTTTATATGTCCATGTTTATATTTTTGTTTGCATTGTGCATTTATGCATGCGTGCATACCGGTATGTATGTGTATGTTTGTTTGTGTGTGTGCGCATTAATACATGCATGAATATGTGTTTGTGTGTGTGTGTGTGTGTGTGTGTGCGCATTTACACATGCATGCATATGTATTTGTGTGTGTGTGTGTGTGTGTGTGTGTGTGTGTGTGTGTGTGTGTGTGCTGGGTGGGGTTGTGTCCCCCCACCCTCTTGTACAGATGGGTGGCTGCATGTCTGCCTGTCAGGAGAGCACTAAGAGCCGGGGGGGGGCTCTGAGTGAACAAGGTGAAGAAGACGCACCTTGGCCACCTGTTGTTGACACCCCCCCCCCCCCCCCCCCCCCCCCCCCCTAAACATCCCCCCTCCCTCCTTCCTGATTCAATCCCTCTCTGGGCGGGTGATTGATTAAGCACAGGAAGTTGGGTGCAGGGAGAAGCCACTGGGACAGAGGGAGGGTGGGTGGGTGGGTGGGGCTGGGGGTTGGAGGGGTGTGGGGTGTGGGCGGGCGCCGTGGATGAATGGCTGACCGGCCAGCGCTTTTCTGTGGGGGCTTAGTCGGGTCGGGGCTGGAGAGTGGCCGGTGTTGAGGGACACGCGGACAACACCCACAGCTGGTGCTGCGGGTGTCACCTGGCTGATAGCGCGAGTTCACCAAGGGGTGAACCCGCTGATGGGAGGGGCAGGGGCCCATAGCCGGGCCCACTGATCCTACAGGTCCACCCTGGAAGAGTCAACGCAACGACTTTTCGGTTTTATCTTCCTTTTACAATCTTGGAGGACGGGGTGGGGCAACGGGGGGAGGGCATGGTTCCCCTCACCCGTTGATGGGAGGGGCCGGGGGCCCCACAGGGGGGGTCTGACCCAAATTACAGGTCCACCCTGGAAGAGCCAACGCGAGGCTTTTTCGGTTCCATCGTGTTCATTTGTCAGTCTCGGGTGACAGCCCTGATTCCGATGCGTGTTGGTTTAGCGTTTGGGGCGGTGATGCAGATGGAGGTAGTCTGCGGAGGTAACGTGCCAGGGCAGGCTTTGCTGTATCTCTTCCAGTGCAAGGTTAAGTCAAGCGTCTTGTTTTCGGAGCGCAGGTTGTGTTTTTCTTCCCCCCCCCCCCCCTCCCAGACAGAAGGAAAGCGACTGTGAGAGAGAGAGAGAGAGAGAGAGAGGAGAGAGAGAGGGAGGGAGGAACGGGAGAGAGATTGAGGGATGAAGAGGGAGAGACAGAGAGAGGGTGAGATAGAGACAGGGAGGAAAGGGGGAGAGGGAGGAAAGGGGGAGAGACAGAGAGGGAGGGGGAGAGACTGAGAGGGAGAGAGAGAGAGGGAGGAAAAGGGGAGAGACAGAGAGAGGGAACGAGAGAGGGGTGCGGTTTGTCCATCCTCGTGGCGATTTCCTTCCGGTTTGTTGTTGTTTGGCTTTGTTCTCCCCACCCCTCCTGAAAGGGTTTCCGTGCTTCAAGGACCCTGTTGACGCCCGGTCCGATGGACCCCTCCCACTGATGAAAGGTGATCAGCTGACGGGTCTGAGGAGCAGCCCAGCGCCCGGCCGCCACAGCGCTGCACAGACTCTCCTTTCACTGAAAATGTTGCCTCATCTTCTGGTCTTCTGTGTTTATGCCTTCCTGTTCCCCGTGAAAATAAACACGCTTCTCTGGAACGGCGGTGGAGGGAGGAGGAGGGAAGGGGGGGGGAGACTGCCGGTAACTGCTCCCCTGGAAACATTTTAGATGGCACGAATCACCAAATAAAACAAAATAAACAAAATAAAACTGTTTTTTATTTATACCTGCGGATACGAGGGAAGCGACGGCTAAAGTGTGAGGTTTTCAGTCTGTGTGCGTATTTTCTTAATCTGTATGTGGCCTTATCTTTCTGGAAAAACAAGAGACTGTTAGCAATCATACAAGCCAGAGTCCATTAACATATCAACTTAACCGATTAACTAAATTGTGTGTGTGTGTGTGTGTGTGTGTGTGTGTGTGTGTGTGTGTGTGTGTGTGTGTGTGTGTGTGTGTGTGTGTGTGTGTGTGTGTGTGTGTGTGTGTGTGTGTGTGTGTGTCTATGTCTGTGTGTACGTGTGTGTGTACGTGTGTGTCAGTGTGGGTGGGTGTTTTTGTGTATGTCAGTGTGTGTGTGTGTGCACATGTAAAATAAGCATGTGACAGTGGGCTGCTCCACATTCATCATTCAAAGGTTGAGGCGCTTTCGCTGTTTCGCTCTAAACATTCAGTCTTCATTTAATCAACCAATCCAATAATCTTACCGCGATGGTCACAAAGAAATTGACATGTTACCTTTTCAATAATTGGATTTGACTAAATGTGCCACAGCATATCAGGCCTCTAACTTAACTAAATAACTCCGGAAACCCAGGAATGAATCATGATTCTGAGCAAAGATAGCCTGCGGAAAATATATATTTCATAAAAATTGCATAAATGTCATTCGTAAATTGCTTCATGCTTGATTCCGTGAAAGCATTTAGAGCCATTATTACAAGGAGCGGTATGAAAACCATTACCCAGCTCTGGGTATACCGTAGTTTGGCACAGAGATCGAACAGTGTGCCCTGGTGTAACGGGACACATGATCTCAGAGCTCGTGTGTGGTTCTAACCGAGGTCATCAGGTCTGTCCATTTGTATGTATTATGTTAAATGTTCCTCATTTAGCCGAGAGACTGTAATGGAACGGTCACTTTCAGCAGGATTGCAAAGCAAATAATGACATTATATCCGGGATTAGATTAGAGAAATTTACTGTCCATCAACGGTGACACCAATCTTTTGTCGACAAGGGTTTGCATAAAATTACAATAAGCAACACACACACACACAACAATTTACAACAATTTTCGACAAAAGTGCAATTTTATTCGATATTGTGTATGTTGATGTTATTTGAAGACTCGGACCATACAGTACACAGAGCACCCAGAGGTAGTTAGGAAGGTATTGCTGCAGGCCAGGTAACAGATTGTTCAGGGCAGGTCTCGGTTAATTAGGAACAGATCGTAACACGGCTCAGATGTTCCCCGGTAACCCTGAGGTCAATAGGTACTGACTGACAACACTGCCTTCACCAGGGGCTTGTTGTTCTGGGATGAGGTTAAAGGGCATGTATACAACCTGAACAGTGTCATGTGTTTTACAGTGGGTTAAGCATAAAGATATATTCTAACCCTTTGAGGACATTTACATTTACGTTTGTGGCATTTAGCAGATGCTTTTATCCAAAGCGATTTATAAGAAGTACATTTGTCAGAACAAAGAGAATCAACAATATATCACTGTCAGTATAGTAAGGATGTTCATAGAACCAAGTGCCAAGCACTAACAATTGTTAGGTTAACCCATTCCTCGTATACAACAAAGATAGCTAGGATAAGATGCTAAACAATGCTAAAGTACTATTTTTAAGTGCCAGGACGTACAACATACAATAAGTGCATAAGAAGGGTGTTGGGGGAGGGGGGGTGGGGGGGGGTGGGAGTAAGGGTGGAAAACAGCAGAACGTTATCTTTGTTTCGTAATCTTTCAGGAGATCGTTAAATAATTGTTTTTTCACTCACTTGTTGAAATGAAAATGACTTCCTGTCTACTTAAGAACTAAGTGTTCACACTTAAAGGAGCATGCCGGTGAATTTGTACAGAAAAGGGGGTCGTTATGAACCATGAACCATCTATTTCCTGGTGCGTGAGGAAACAGGAGTTTCTCCAAACCGAAGTCTGTACAACGATTTTCCAGAGGATACTAATAAGATCTCTTGCTTCTGTCTTTGCCTTTTTTATTTAAAACTATTTGACATATTTGTCAACACACCACCATCGGTTTGTTATCCTTCACTTACAAACCAGGCTTCCTTTGACCTGGTGCACCCCACTCAGAGAGAGAGAGAGAGAGAGAGAGAGAGAGAGAGAGAGAGAGAGAGAGAGAGAGAGAGAGAGAGAGAGAGAGAGAGAGAGAGAGAGAGAGAGAGAGAGAGAGAGAGAGAGAGAGAGAGAGAGAGAGAGAGAGAGAGAGAGAGAGAGAGAGAGAGAGAGAGAGAGACTCCCTCCTCCTACTACTACAGCAGATCCATCACACTTCCAAGACATGACACATCCACTCCGTGAGGTGCGTTGCGTTGCCTACTGCTGCCGTGTGATGCACTCAACTCTACATTAACGTGTAAAGCGCCAGCCCCATTTCATCATTTATTCATTTGGGCTAACTGCATCGTCTTCGGGGAGTCCATGATCCCCCCACACACCCATCTACCAGTCCTCTGCCGGAGAGCTGCACTCTGCACTCCCCTCCATACCTCGCGGCCCCCCGTTCCTACCCCACTCGCTCTCTCTGCAAATTGCTTCTTTATGAACGAACACAGACAGGAGCATTTTGTCACAAACAGGGCTGTCGGGTCTCCCGAGACCATCTTCAACCTGTAATTGACTCTGACACACACACACACACACACACACCCTGTCACATTCTCCTTCCTCTCCTAAGCTGTGAGGGGGAGGTGGTGGGGTTGTATATATGGTGTGTGTGAGTGAGTGGTGTGTGTGTGTGTGTGTGTGTGTGTGTGTGTGTGTGTGTGTGTGTGTGTGTGTGTGAGCCATGTGTGTGAGTGATGTGTGTGCGTGTGACTGATTTGTGTATATGTGTGTGTGTGTGTGTGTGTTGGCATGTGTATATGTGTGTGTGTGTGCGTGTGAGTAATGTGTGTGAGAGGGTGCGTCGGGGGGGGGGGGGGGCCATGTGTATACCTGGGAGATGAGCAGTGGCGGGGGGGCCGGCGTTGGGATAAGGAGGGTCAGTGAGCACCATTAGCGGCAGCGACAGAGCGACGTCTCTCTCTGGTGTGGGACCGTCGCTAAATGGACGAGCTCGCGCGGTGGCATTTTAGTATTCCCTCTCCTCGGGGGACTCACGCGGTCAGCCTTTCAGCGCAATTACTGGCCTCCCCCTTCCCACCCACTCTCACCCCTTTCCTCCCCTTGCCTCCCCCATCCCCCCCCCCTCTCTCTGAGCCCTGGGAGCAGAGTAAGCCCCGTAAAAGATTTGATACGGTCCACATGTTTGGTGGAGGAGGGAGAGTTGTGTTATTGCCTGGAAAGCAGGGAAGCGCCAACGATGTCTAGACTGGCCTCTCCTTGTTTGTTTATTGTTTCGGTTTCATTTGTTTGTTTACTCTGGCGTAGGGTGATCACTGGAGGGTTCGGGGGTGCTGCCGTACAGGCCCGTGATTTTTCAATTTACTTAAAACATCTTGATCCGATCCCGTCATCGCGTCTTATATAAATGTGCTTTTTATATACGAGGCGGTTGGAATTGGAATGGCTCCGGCTGAGGGCAGGCCAAGGTTGACTGTTGCTAGTGGAAAGACAGAATGTATGTAAAGGAAATGTGCGATGTATTGATATTACGTGTTGTGTAGGGCCCGCTCTGCCTACCTCTCGTTCGTAAAGGTCTGATCCTGAAATGCCACTTCACATATGCAGAGGTAGATCACCTTCTATAGGGTGAGGCTCATCAAACGGGTCAGCAAAGGTGTTCCCCGATCTGAACACAATACAAGGATTCACGCTTCAACATTTGTGTTTTCCCGGAGAATTGAAAATTCCAGGAGGACAGAAACGGGAGAGAACTCTACTATTGCTTGTTGTTAACTTGGGTGTGATTAACATGTAAAATAGTGTATGTACTGTATGTGTGTATGTGTGAGCGTTTGTGTATGAGCATGTGTGTGTATGCGTGTGAGTGTTTCTGTGTGGGTGGATGCATGCGATTGTTTGTGTGTGAGTGCGCATGTGTGTGTAAGTGCGTCTGGTGCTATAAAGGTAATATGTTACCCATTCTCACCCTGGTTGACCTGGTGCTGGCAGCTCTGGGTGGTGAACTGTGCAGCTGGTGTCTCATTATACACAGACTGGGGAGGCTCTGCACTCTCTCAGACCCAGTACCCACTTAAAGTGACACAGAGTGGCGCACCCACACACACACGCACACACACACACACACACACACACACACACACACACACACACACGTATACATTTAAACACACACATACACACACACACACACACACACACACACACACACACACATGCAGACATTCAAGCACATGCACACACACTTACACACACAAATGCATACATTCAAGCACATGCACACACACACACACACACACACACACACACACACACACTCACACACACACAAATGCATACATTCAAGCACATGCACACACACACACACACACACACACACACACACACACACACACACACACACACACACACACACACACATATTGCACTCAAACAAATGCTAATGCATTCACACATGAACATGCACTGAAACACATGCACATGCATGTCGACACTAAAATATACAGACATGGATACTGCACATAGACACTCATGCACACTCATATACATATATATGTACATATATACATGCACATACATACAATATGATACAATACAACTTTATTGTCAGCTTACACTGAAATTTGTTTTGCCTCCATGGCGTCTCCGTTCAAGATACACAACGAGACAGACAATACAGGACTAGTCATAAGAACAGAAAGTAAAGAACAAAAAAACAACATACCATACCATACTGAATTATCGATAGATTTAGCAGCAGGACAGACTGATGTACAAAAGAGTTCTTTAGTCTGTTTTTCTTAAATATCACACACATACAGACAAGCACACATGTGCACACACAAACACACACACACAGCATAGACATGCAGGCACACAAGTATACTCAGGCCTAACAGAACCAACTAACTCTACCTCCCATGTTTGTTTGTTCTTAATCCATCAATCTCTTTGTCTGTTTGACAGGTATGCTGCCACACACACACGCACACACACACACACACACACACACAGGCACACAAGCACACACCCATAGACACACTTAAGTTGTATGAATATGCTGAAATAGCTCCACTCTTGTACACCTTCTAATCTCCTTTTTCTCTCCCCTGCAGATAAACTCTCCAACTTAAACGCTTTAAAGAAAAGTCATCAACTTCCTCAATTTCCACATTTCCAGACACGCATCGCAGCCTTTAATGGATCGGAACAATTATTCCAGCCGTCCTCCTCCCCGGTCCTATGGTTTACACTGCGGTAGGTGGATTCTGCTCTATTTGTTGCTTCAAAGTCGCCATAGGTGACTGTTTCAAGAGTTGTATATAATTCTAAATGAATACCGCACTACCAGTCACAACCACACAGAATTACATTTAATAAAAAACACATTCTCCCTATGTGGGTTCGTGAAGTGCATCCACAACAAAGTTATATTAAAGCGGCACTTTCATCATCGTAATTCAAAATATCAAAATTTACTTTTTGATAAAAGTTAATCTCTCTCAATGCAGCAAAACATACCCTGTACACTTTACCAATGTCATTTCCCGGTCTGGGATTATTAAAGTGCATCTCATATAATATAAGTGACCCCTGTGCAATTCACTGAAAACATCCATCTGTACGACCCTGGATTGCTTTATCAAGCCACCGATAAATACTTTCAATGAATGGCCAGACAACATTACATCATTCTCATGCTTGTGCAATAGAAGTCGTCTGCTCGTCAACATCGTTGGCTGTTGACATCGTTGGCTGGCTGTTTCATTGCTGATGTGTTGGCATGGGGTGCAGGATTGAGGCAAAGAAGACTGATAACATCAAACGGTGACTGGTTACAGCTATTTTCTGATCCTGGACTGAATCTCCACATCAGAAGAGGTCTAAACTTCCAACACGGGGAATGGTATTCTCATGAAGTGGTGTTCAAGCCGAATGGTTCTGGGTTCAAATCCCACATGTCTACCTCATAGGTACCCTTGAGCAAAACGCTCAACGTATCCAAATAATTCCCAGTAAGCCACATTGGATAAAAGCCACATTCCTAAAGAGTGAAGAGATATTTTCATCACTAAGGGGGGGGCACATGTGTACTCTGTCTCTGCCCCCATTACCCCATCAAAACATCCAATTAGAACAAGAACAGGGGAAATTGAATATAAAGGAATGTGGCTCATTATAGTGGCCGTCGAGCAAGGCACTGGAGAGGGGGGGGGTTATAGTTGTATATGGGGCAGGCGGTGCAGCGGTAAGTGGGCCTTTGAGCGGGGAACAAGAGCTGCCTAATCACCAGCAAACGAGCAAACAGCCATGTGGCCGCAGCTTGGGTCTGTGGGCAAATATTTGAGCTAGGGAGATGCAGCAAATACACTCAGGAGAGTGTTGTTGGCTGAGTGTGTGCGGGGCGCGCGGCGGGGGGGGGGTTCCTTGAGACTTACCCACAGCCAGTAAGCCTCTACTCCACCCCCCACCCCACCCTCTACCCGTAGCCCACCCCCTGCACTTCCTTTTAACAGTGGCTGTCACTCTCCCAAAGGTAAGGGCGCCCACTCTACCGGGGGCTGTCAGAGGTGAGGGGTCATAGGTCGTCCGGCGGTTCTTTGGGGGCTGAAAGGAACTTTGATGACAAGTTGCGATGGCCCGATGACGGGACCCCGGCGGTGGGGGGGGGGTCAAACGCTCTCCCGCGGAGCACTGGGTTCTTCATGAACTCCACGGCAGGAATAACAATCAATTTGTCAGCCGCCCAAACAGGGGGCCTTCCTCACACACACGTCACATGATGTGTGGGTTTAGCAGGGGGTCGGGGTGGGGGGGTGTGGGGGGGGGGGTCGTTTTTGTTTGGCAAGGGTGTTGGTCTCCAGTGGTTAAAATAATAATACCTGAGCAACACAACAATAAACACTTAAAAACCCTTAAAGTCATTAAAATATTAGCCCATCCACAGGCACATTTTTCCAGATGAACTCTGAAATAAAAGGGGGGTGAATCTGCAATACTTCACCTTTACTCCTCCTTCCAACAACGTGATTAGTCAATAAAGCAATCAATAGCCGCATCTATTTCCAAGTACACAATCACACCACAACGCTTTACTACACACTCCTACCCGGCGTTCGCATTCCACTGGCAAACACACAACCTTTGGTTATTGATGGGCCACTTGCAGACAGCCCTAACCGCACAATATGTCTCGCCATTATTTTCCTGACCTCATTCCTGCTGGGGGACAACATAATTCACGGCCCCCCCGACCGTAGGAGCCAGGCAGGAGTAGCGGAGCGAGACCTACTGGGATAAAATAAAAGACCCCCCCCCCCCCCCCCCCAAAAAAAAGAAATGTGATGGGGAGAATAGGTGTATGGTGGGGGGATGGGGGATGGAGAATGACAAAGAAAAGATCATCCATCACCATCCAACCCTTCCCCAGGAGTGTGTGTGTGTGTGTTTGTGTTTGTGTGTGTGTTTGTGTGACAGACTGATGAGGAGTGGGTTAGAAAGGCAGGCAGCACAGTAGAGGTAAAGGTTAAGCTACTACTGGTGGAGTCTTTGTGTGTGTGTGTTTATGTGTGTGTTTGTGTGTCTGTTTATGTGTGTGTCGGGGGGGAAATCATAAAAAAACAACAGGTAAGGCCAACTGCTATTTTTAAGTTCCCCATGTCTCCTCACCTCGTCGCGTCTCGGGGTAATTTAAGAGTGTCCGAGCCCAGACTGTAGAGGAAAAGGGCATTAATCACGTGGAAGAACACTCCAGTCCTCCACGGGAACCCGGAGATGGGATCCAGTGTGATGAGGAGGGGAGGAAGAGAGAGAGACCAAGAAATGCGTCACAGAGTTGATCTTGGCCTGTCCACGTAGATATGGCTCCCAAATAAATACACTCAGATGGTGTTTATACAGTGTGTGTGTGTTTGTGTGTGTGTGATTCTGTAGGTGTAATAATGTGCATTTTATGAATGTGTCCACTTTGGACTGCCAAAACCATGACATCATTATGGCTGCGACTATTAAGCTGTTTCAGAATTACTTAGAATACATTCCATAATCCATCATTCATCATTGATGTATCGCTTGAGCCTTCCGCTCCACCGCTTTAGTTTGTCTTCGGTCGGATAGGATTCTAACAAAGAGATCACACCGGTTCTTTACATTTGGTTTTTAGGTAGAAAAAAAGGCAACAGCTGCCGTCTCTCTCCGCGAAACACCACGCTGCTCGTTGCATTAACGTCAAGCAACGGCGGCGTATGGGAAATCAATCTAAAACTCTCCCGTAATCACCGCCGTCCCAATGCACACAGTTCAATCTACATCAAATTCCATTTGATTCAATCCTACTCAGTTCCAACTCTGTTCCAACATGCAACAGAACCCGTGCGACAGCTGATGGAGGTGGACAAGGAAGGGCGTTGAGGGGGGAGTCAGACAAGGAAGGAGGGGAGGGGAAGTCAGACAAGGAAGGAGGGGAGAGGGGAGTCAGGTTCGGGGGGAGGGGGGGGGGGGGTGAGGGCTGGGAGGGATGACTCGGAGCGAGATGGTTTTCAGTCTGCATCCCTGAGGCGCTTAAGGGGGGCGGCGGGGGAGGTGTTGATGATTAAGTGGTATGTCTGCCTCTGCTCACCTGCCAGTAATGTGGATGTCAGGTGTGCCGTGGGAATGGGTGGGGTCCCCTCCTGGAGCAGCCTCTGGCGTGGCATTGGAGCGCACTGGGCCCGTGTCATACCAGTTTGAGCCTCGCAGAAATATCTCATGCATGAGAACCCGAGTGAGAGGTTCCATGTGTGTGTACGCCGGCACATGTCATCGTCGGTTAATTCCCGGTGCGCTCCACTGATGAAGACGCGTTCACATGTAAGGGGTTAAGGGGCGGGGTTACATAACGCGGGGAGATTGACGAGGGCCTTATTAGGGAATTCCCTAGCAAATATCACGATGTCATGTTGATTTCTTTTTAACACGTTTCGACGCTGTTCTCTGTGGCTTCTCACTGTGAGGTGGTTTCAAATGTGTCCCGATTGGTTTTTCACGATCTATTTAACGGCCACTATTAACTTGTAAAGTTTCATTCTTGTCATTCTTGTTCCTTACCTAGAATTTGACTCTCAAATGGGACAACGGTAAGTGTTAAATGGTAAATGGACTGCATTTATAAGGCGCTTTTTTTAACCAGTGGCCACTCAAAATGTTTTACAATTATTGTCAAACATTCATACACACATTCACACACCAACGCCGGTGTCAGCCTTGCAAGGCAACAGCCAGCTCATTAGCCCCTGTGACCCAGTGCCAAACAAAATACTCAGACGAGTATTGTATATAAGTGAGTAGCTTAACCTTTATACATAAGGTAAACATGCGGTGTAGCCTGAGCCTCTAGCAATATCACAGCAAAAGAACAACATTCTACAAGCTGCAGTCCACTACAGAAGACACGTTTGAGCATTGAGGGACATACAAACAGGACAGAGTGCCGCGTCGCTCCACTGACCACAGCTACAGCCAGGCGGGACACCTTCCCACCTTGTCGGGCTGTGACCTGCGGCCTGATCTGCTGGACCATAATCCCACCACTTAATCCCAACCATAATCCAAATCCCACCTCCCTAATCCCCGATCTGGCCCTGACACTGACCCATAACCCAGGGGAAAAACAAAACAAACAAACCGCAGTAATCCACTCATCTTTCTCTTTTATATGTCGAGTAGCATATGATATATATATAGGAAATATATCCAACAAAATATACATTATTTTGATTCTGGAAACCTCTAGAATTCTGGTGAATACCATGTGGAGAAGATACAAGCAAAGGAGTTTACAAACAAGAAAATTCAAATGATATTGTAGTAAGCATTTTATAAGACAGATGTTGAATGGCAGCTCGTTGTCTATTAGTCCTGATTCTCTCTCTCTCTATCTCTCTCTCGCGCTCGCTCTCACTCTCTCTCCCTCTCGCTCTCTCTTTCTCTCTCTCTGCATGTCTCTGTCTCTCTCCCAGTTAGTGACGAGGCCATGGCCTGGCTGGCTTGCAGTGCTTACTTGATGCAGCATGAAAGAGATTATTATGCCACATTACAGACGGGCCCGATCAGGCAGTGGAGCCTTTCAACTCCTCACATTAACCAACAAGCCTAATGAAATATACAAACCATGGGATCTAAATTTTGAATGTTAGAAATAGCAATACAAAAGATGAAGCCTTAAATGTATAACAACGTGAAGAGGATGAAGAAGAAGAGGATGGGTACAGAGAGAAATACAGACAAACAAATAAGAAATGTATGGGATGAAGGGCAAAGGAAAAGAGAGACAGGCATATTTCAGCCCAATGCAGTTGATAATTAAAGATATCTTCAAACTCACTTTAGTATTACGCAGTGACTTGGGTCTGACTTGTCTCAGTTTCGATAGCGAAGGTCAGTGGAAGGTTTCTCAAGCTGCCCAGGGGGTGTCTATGGAAACAACCTGTCAACTTTTATGGTGACGGATGCATACAAAAAGGTCAAGGTCTGCACTTGAATCCCATCCAAAACCAAGTATTGATCCATGTGATAAATCCCTCGAAGCAGCATCATCCTCTCCTCTGCCTTTTTACCTGAGTCTGGCGTCCTGAGATTTCCAACCAAACATCATTACCGCGGCGTCCACAAGATCAGAAACATCCAATGACTTACAGAAAAGAGGTCAATAAAAAATAGGGCCTCAAACCACCACTAAAAAAGCCTTTGAAGGTTGGGGTCTGATGGAGTAACTTTGATAACCCTTTCACCTATGGATACAAACAGGCAGAAAGCATGTAAAACGTGTTTTATTGTGCTATAAAACACAAAGGAGGAGGTGCAAGTCGGTCTGGACATTCTGCCTGGGAGTTTTATTGGGCAGTGCTCTTAAATGCTATAGTTGTAAACATATATGACTAAGTGCACACTAATGGCACAGTCTGTTGTGGATAAATTAACTCAGGTTGACCCTGAATTGTTTGTGGACAGGGTGCATTTCTCTTCATTTTCATTCGAGGGCTCTGGTTTAGACATAATAGACTATGACTAGGAATTACAAGCCAAGTCCATTCACGTTAAGTTATGTTCCTCATCTGGGTAGAGAATGCTGAAGCCTATTTTCCAAAGGAATATGCATTTAAGTGTAGTGATTGCATCATTATAAGACTAGACAATCACTGGTTCTCACTGGCATCATTCACATCTACAGACACATTAGACAATCTACAATTATACTAGATTACATAGTTATCTCTGGCACAACACAACAAGTGTAGACCCAGAGTAGACTCCTCCCAGCAAACAAGTCAGAGTTTAATCTGCAGTCACATGGTAACCATACTACTTCCAGTTATAATTCATATTTTATCTGAGAATCTATTTGTTAAGAATGTCTAGATTCCTTAACTGTTTCTCTGCAATGCCCCTGAGGCACCATTGAGTTTAATGACAAACCAGGAGAAAAGCCAGTTCTGGTCAGAAAGACATGTTTACAGCCTGCTGGTTTCTATTTTGGTTTTGTCTTGGTTCTTCTTTTTTGGAAACCAAATAATCCCTTTCCCAGCCAGCAACATGAAGATTGTGCCATAACTAAAATGTCAAACAAGGAAGTTTTATAAGAGAGCTTTAGAGACAGTTAGAAAAAATCCAAAGACAAACAGTCTTTGGACAGTACATGCATAGGGTCGGAATCTGGTCCTTTTGCCTAATACTGAGATGGGCAATGTAATCCAGATAAAACAAACAATCATTTGCAGCAGCAAACCAGACGTGGCGAGCTCTAAATTGCCCGAATATCATGTAAATAACCCGTATCTCAAAACAACTTCACACATATCGCACACATATCGCACACATATCGCACACATGTGAACAAACAACATGCGAAACACGTGGTGACTGCTCGCCTGGGAATCACCATCCCACCCTTGTCACATCCAACGTCCGGGGCGGGGACAAAGGGGAGCGACCGCGCAACATGTTGTGCCCTACGTCCAACAGCTCACACCTCCCAGGCGGGCTTCAAAGGCCTGACACACAGAGGGGGGTACACACGCACCTTGGCCCCCCTGCAGCACCCCCCGTAGTGCTGCCTCTGCACTCTGTCTCCGACGGGCCTTCTACTTAACCTTTGTTTTATTGTCCTGGGGTTCCATTACACCGCCACTGTGAGAAGCTACAGCAACAGCAGGGCTGCCAGTTGGAGGATGGCTGACATTTTGATCGGTTGTAAAGTTTTAAAGACAACCCCCTCCTCCTATCCCATACCTCCCCCTTTCCCATCCCTCTGCCCAACACAGGATGAACTTGTTATAGAATGGAGGGTCCAAACTGGGTCGGGCTGAATCGTGAAAGCCATCTGAGAGCGATCCGCATCTTTCTGCATGCATAAGTGATTTGACCTTTGAGGAATATTCAAATATTGAAATGCCATCACTTTTTTTTCACCTATAGAATGCATTAAGTAATTACTTTGTAATATGCATTCAAGTTCCATATTATAATTCATAGATCAGGTGTGTGATATGCAATTTGTATAATAATGATGGGGCGGGATGCAGGGTTGTCTTATCGTGCAAATGATCTGGCTTTTATTCCAGTGTGTGACTGCTGGAGTCTGTGATCCAGCAGAGCTTGGTCTAACCAGGTGGATTCAGTGAGGTAATAAAAGAAGCATGGCTAACTTGGTGTGTAACTGGGTGTGTAGCTATAGAGTAGCTCTTGACCATTAAAGGTGCAGTGTGTAGGATTTAGTGCCATCAAGTGGTGAGGTTGCCAATGGCAACCAAGTGAATACCCTTGCCCCTGAACTCCCCACACCCCTTTCCAACGACGTTGGCTCACAAGAAAAATAGCGATTATGATAACAAATTAAACACGTGTCCTCTAACCTTGGTTGTAACATGGTTGTACATCATGGCAGCCTCCTTGGTAGAGGACCCGCCCCCTATGAAGATATAAATGGCTCGTTCTAAGGTCACGATTCTTATTTTCATGGGATAATACACTAATGAATACATACAACTGCTAGATGGCAGCGTTCCACATGGCAGCGTTTAGTGCACTGCCCCAGCACCTCTGTCCTTCCTAAAGCCTTCTACCAAGGCAGTCTGTGTGGGGCAGGTGGGGTCTTTTGGTGGGTCTCACTTCAGTGGCTTTTAGTGAGTTTGGTCTGCATAATGGTAAGATTAGTGTGTTGTTAACTTGTATTGAATTCTTAACCCCACTCCCCACCCCTTGCTATCTCCACAGCTGCCTTGTCTTACTGTCTTCTGTCCATTCTAACCTTCATTCAGCAGGTCCAGTGAGGAAATATTGGAACTATGCTAAATAAAATAATAAAACTGAAAACTAAAACTGGCATCCATTTGCTTCTGGATTAATTTAAACGTGGCGTTTGCGATTTTTGTGGATCTGTCCTCCCAAGGGTTGCAAATGATTTAAATGTGCTCGGAGGGTTTGAAAAGTTGTGAAACCACACTTTGACATGTATTTCTTTACTGTGTGATTCAGTTCTGACTAACTCTTTGTGTTGTGGTGGGAAATTCCTGGAACACAGATGTGCTCATTTCATATTCTCTTAGAGGGATTCAGACCCAGAACTGACTTGGCAAGTGACTTCTACTTCTGAAATTTCCCTGCTTCCTGATATACGGGATCTGTTCATGAGATGATCAATCCTGTAGTCTTTAACATTGTGACCATGCATCTTTCCAAGCATCCATCATGTATCTCCACCTCGATGAAATGAGTGTGTTTAACTCTTATGAACACTAACAAAGTCTGAGCTATGTCTGTATGCAGATTATTATATGGGGGATTCCAGGCATCTGCTTGAAACTTGAATTATTAGGAAGACTTGAATTATTTATTCACTTTTTCTTTTCTAATTCTTTTATTCAACCTCTTCATTCATTTTCCCAGAGTCTGGATTTTTATTGTGGAATGTAAGACTGTAATAACATAACACATTAATAAATAACCTGAACTGAACTACAAAAGCCTTCAAAAAAACAGTTGAGAGCTCCTACAATACAATAAAACATGACGACCGTGAAAGAGATCCATGATTTTCCTCCTCCCGTATAAATCCATACTCCAAAGCTGTTCAGAATAATTCTTCTGCCAATCCTCACTAGATATACTGTAAATATTCATACATCCAGCTGTGAGGAATCCAAATGCCCTAGGAGTGAGCAAACAAATTCTTCACTCAGGTCTCCAACTGCTAGCTTTTCTTTTTCTTTCTCGTTGGTTTCTAACTTCCGTTTTACCGGATCCATCATCCTCTTCACAGCGTTTGCACAATCGTTCAACCGCAGCGTTCCGGGAAGAGATTATTTATCTGTCCTCAGGTCTGCTGATGAATGGACAGGACTTGTGAGACGGATTAATAACGCTGTTAGAATGACGATAATGGCGGCAAGTGCTAAAACGTTATTGATGATTTAATCAAGCGGAGGGCGACCTTTGGCTGCCGTCCCTGTTTTGTAATTAGTTCCCTGCCTGTGAGATTGTTTTTCACTCTTTGCCAAATCTGCCAACTTGCTGACAGGTAATACACGTAAAGTCCTCCTATTTATCTGTGATGCGGGGGCTGTTTGAGTTCCATGATGCAGAACGCACCGGTTTTGCTTCTTCACTGCATACACATTTGCCAAAACTTTTAATTTACTGCACTAACAACTGAGAGAAGAGAGAGAGAGAGAGAGAGAGAGAGAGAGAGAGAGAGAGAGAGAGAGAGAGAGAGAGAGAGAGAGATCAGTCTAAAGTACTAAATCAAAGTAGGACTATTTTCCAGGGCTGTTTTGGTGAAAGAAATAAAAGCAATGTGTACATTTTATACTGTATCAGCAGTTTCACAAAATAGAGGAATTGTACAAAACGTACGTGTGATCACGTACGTGTGATAGCTGGTGTTTATCAGGTGCTCGCTCACTGACAACTGACCTCTCTCTATCACACTGTTGCACTTCCGTATAGGAAATGAATGGCACTATCTGTCATTCTGTGACCAGTCCATGTACGCAGCTCTGTCACATCCTCTATTTGGACAGGTGTGTGTTAGGATGCACACAAAAGAGTGTGAGTGTCGAGGGTTTGTGTTTGTGCGGTGTGTGTGTGTATGTGCGTGTGTTTGTGTGTGTGTGGGTGTGCAACCCGGTATCACGCGATTTCGTGCTCATGCGCACGAACGTTAATCTATTGAATCGTGTCCCACAGCACGATTGTCCGACTTTTTTCGTTCTACACAGAACGAAATTTAAACCAATGCATTCTGAATGGGAGCGTTTCTCCGATTTTTTCGTGCTACACAGAACGAAATGTAAACCGATGCATTCTTAATGGGAGCGTTTCTCCGATTTTTTTCGTGCTACACAGAACGAAATGTAAACCAATGCATTTTGAATGGCAGCGTCAGAGAGAGAGAGAGTGAGTGAGTGTGTGTGCAGACAGTACAGTGCACCCTCTAGTTATATACAGTATATGTCAATATGTCCGATTTTTTAAGCAGACCTCCTCAAAAACTGAAACAAACGTCCCCCACAGAACGAAATGTAAACCAATGCATTCTGAATGGGAGCGTTTCTTCGATTATTTCGTGCTACACAGAACGAAATGTAAACCAATGCATTTTGAGTGGCAGCGTTTTTTTCGTGCTACACAGAACGAAATGTAAACCGATGCATCCTGAATGGGAGCGTTTCTCCGATTTTTTTCGTGATACATAGAACGAAATGTAAACCAATGCATTTTTAATGGAAGCGTTTTTCAGACGAGAGAGAAAGAGCGAGAGAGAGAGAGAGAGAGAGTGTGTGTGTGTGTGTGTGTGTGTGTGTGTGTGTGTGTGTGTGTGTGTGTGTGTGTGTGTGTGTGTGTGTGTGTGCAGACAGTACAGTGCACCCTCTAGTTATATGTATGTCAATATTTCCGATCTTTAAGCAGACCTCCTCAAAAAATGAAACGAACGTGCTCCACAGAACGAAATGTAAACCAATGCATTCTGAATGGGAGCGTTTCTCCGATTATTTCGTGCTACACAGAACGAAATGTAAACCGATGCATTTTGAGTGGCAGCGTTTTTTTCGTGCTACACTGAACGAAATGTAAACCTATGCATCGTGAATGGGAGCGTTTCTCCGATTTCTTCGTGCTACATAGAATGAAATGTAAACCAATGCAGTGTGTGTGTGTGTGTGTGTGTGTGTGTGTGTGTGTGTGTGTGTGTGTGTGTGTGTGTGTGTCAATATTTCAGATTTTGCAGAAGACCCCCTCAAAGACTGAAACGTATTTTTCGTGCTCCACAGAACGAAACGAGAGAGAGAAAGAGAGAGAGAGAGATAGAGAGAGAGAGAGAGAGAGAGAGAGAGAGAGAGAGAGAGAGAGAGAGAGGGGCTTCAGAAGGGGTGTGCGCAGATAGTACACTGCACCCTAGTTATTTTTATGCCAAAACCACAATTGCATCAAAGGGTAAATGTAATGTATTAGGGATACAACTGATTTCCCTGCTTTTAAGAGCAGACCTCCTCAAAAACATTTCGTGCTCATGTGCACGAACGTTAATCTATTGAATCGTGTCCCAAAGCACGATTGTCTGACTTATTTCGTATTACACAGAACGAAATTCAAACCATAGCCTTTCAATTGGGATATTTTCTTTGACTATAGAAGGGGTGTGCGCAGATAGTACAGTGCACCCTCTAGTTATTTATGTGTCAAAACAACAAATGCATCAAAGGGTAAATGTAGTGTATTAGGGATACAACTGATTTCCCTGCTTTTAAGAGCAGACCTCCTCAAAAACATTTCGTGCTCATGTGCACGAACGTTAATCTATTGAATCGTGTCCCAAAGCACGATTGTCTGACTTATTTCGTATTACACAGAACGAAATTCAAACCATAGCCTTTCAATTGGGATATTTTCTTTGACTATAGAAGGGGTGTGCGCAGATAGCACAGTGCACCCTCTAGTTATTTATGTGTCAAAACAACAAATGCATCAAAGGGTAAATGTAGTGTATTAGGGATACAACTGATTTCCCTGCTTTTAAGAGCAGACCTCCTCAAAAACATTTCGTGCTCATTTGCACGAACGTTAATCTATTGAATCGTGTCCCAAAGCACGATTGTCTGACTTATTTCGTATTACACAGAACGAAATTCAAACCATAGCCTTTCAATTTGGATTTTTTCTTCGACTATAGAAGGGGTGTGCGCAGATAGTACAATGCACCCTCTAGCTATTTATGTGTCAAAACAACAAATGCATCAAAGGGTAAATGTAGTGTATTAGGGCTACTCTGATTTTCCCGGTTTTTACAGCAGACCTCCTCAAAAACATTTCGTGCTCATGCGCACAAAAGTTAATCTATTGAATCGTGTCCCAGAGCACGATTGTCTGACTTTTTTCGTTCTACGCAGAACGAAATGTTAACCCATGCGTCGGAGCGTTTCTCAGAATATAAACATGTAAGGTCTATATATATATATATATATAATAGAATTAATCTAGATTAATCTAGATTAAAATGGCTCATTAGAATTCTGCCGAAGGCATTCATAATATGTGTGTGCTACCTAAATAATGACTAAAAGTAAGTCTTTGAGAACGGGTTTCTCAAGCCAGGTGGCGCATTAGACCAGGGGCTCATCTCCTGTTTCCAAAATGCATCACAAACTCTAGTATAACTTACTACACGCTTACTATCACAAACTCAAACACGGGAAAATATAACGGCACCGGGACGCGCCCTCGCTACAGGTCCACGGCACGCTCGTCTCCGGTGCGCGTCGCGGCAGCAGCGGCAGCCGGGGCGGCGGTGGGGGCGGCGTTGACGGCAGACGGCTGGTACGCGTCCGCCTACCGCCGTACCAAGGCGGGCAGCTCGGAGGAGTGTCATCGCTCACCCAAGTTGTTTCTATTATCATTGCTACATTGTCTCCAGCATATGGCGCGATTATGGACATTATATTTTATTAAACACTCAGCTTCTGTTTACTTCAACTTTGAGAATAGATTAACGGCGATATTTTTTTTTATCGCCCGATAAGAGTCTCGCGTTAACGCAGCACGTTAACGCCGATAACGGCCCACCACTAATATATATATATTTATATTTATTTATTTATTTATTTATAGCCTATAGGGTGACCAGATGTCCCGCTTTGTGCGGGACAGTCACGCATTTCCACTTTTTACAAATTGAGACGTTGTCCCGCATTGTTATTGATAGTTATTGACTCGATTTTTTAAAATGCGTGTTTTATAATCTGGCATTTATCAAATAGCTGTGTGCGGAGACAGCAGTGAGGGCTGTCTTCAGGGGGCGGGGCGGGCCGTTTGATCATGTCAATCAAACTGGGACGCGGACGCAGGTTAAGGGAATACCCACCAACATGATAATGAAGATAATAAGAAATTATTTCCTGGGACTGGGAACGCCTCGGGATCCCCCCGTCAGAGTTGGTCAATGTGGCCCGGGAAAGGGAAGTCTTTTTAATGTGAAAATGGTGGACATACTTTATAATAACATGGTTGCTATGACGGTTGCTATGGACGCTGAACCCAGCAGCTCGCGTGCCGTTTAAATCATGGCTATAAATGTTTGTCTTTGCTGATTATGTTATTTTATGTAACCGTGTAGGCCTAATGATGTTCTCTTATTTAACAACTTTAAAAAAACTTTAGTACATTTTTTAGAGCAGGTATGGCGTCTTCTTTCTTGGGATTTAATAGAGCGTGTTAATAAACCATTTTCGTTGCTTCGAGGAGGTCTGGTGGTCTCCGTAGGCCTATATAATAAATAAATGAATAAATACATATAGGCCTATAAATATGTAGGCCTATGTCAATGGTCAATGATCAGATACAGATCTTGTTATAACAATAAGCTACATAGCTACGTGGTCTACTTATAATATTATGACTAAATAATTGTATGTTTTTATATATATTAATTAATAATAATAATAATAAAATATATATATATTATTAATTCAATATTAAACCAATGGATTTCAATCGGGAGATTATTTTCGACAAAATATGGGGCAGGCTGCGCAGGATTTTATGGCGCTATGGTGGTTGCCATCGACTACACAAACTGGCCATTATTTCATTTTCTGTAACATCCACGCATATATCCTGCATTTAATACATGTAGGCCTACACGTTATATGCACAATATTCTGAACAAACCCCCGAACATATTGATTCTAGGTTCCTGTGATAGGAGCGGGACGCTGTGATGTTAATTTATTTATTCATTAAATTATTATTAATCGATTAAACATTAATGTACACAATGTATGCACCGTTCACGTTGCAAACGACTTCATGAGTTCAAACATAAACATTCATTGTAACATGACATTCATTCATAGCTCTGCTCCGAACCACGTTAACGACATAATTTGTAATAATTAATTAATAATAATATTATAATTATTATTATTATTTCTAATTTGCATAATTTTATGTCAAAGTCTTTCTACTCCTTCTATAGTGTCTCTGGTTAAGTGCGGCAACTGAGCTGCCGTCAATTGTGTTGTTTTTGTCGTAAACTAGGGTCCGCTGGCTAGGAAATAGACAGATATTCTAAGGTGTCCTTCAAAATTCACCTTGTAATATCTTTCTATTTTCCGCAGTTTAGACTTATAATTAATAAGTTACTTTTGCATTGAACTTGACTTTCTGACCTTTTTTTTTTTTTTAATCCCTGTCTGGTGGCTAGTCACGTCACCCAGAGAGATGCGCATGGTCAGATTTTGTAGTGACACAGCCTATAACCTATTCATGAAAGCAAAACATCAAGCTCATTGATTTAACGAGGCATGTTATTTGAAACAATTAATTAAGTTATCATGTGTGAGAGGTCATTCCTCCTCCTGAGTGTGCTTCCTATTTATGTCTAGTAGGCTATACTGTCCACAAGCACCCCCCACCCCTCCCAATATGGATATTGAGAATTGTTGCCACGTCCCAGTGGTGGTGGTGTCATATAAATGAAAGAGGGCATTCAAATATACTAAAGTGATTCATTAGGAGGCCGAAGCCCTAAAGGAAGTGATGCAATAGGTGGCTGAGGCAAGGACATTAAGCAGTAAGCTTAATAAATTAGTTGACAAGAGATAGAATCTTGTCCATTAGACCTTCAGGGTGCATCTTGGGATTACTCTGTGAAAATTGTGGGTCTCTGGAAAAAAGCCGGCCCTAACCCTAACCCTAACCCTAACCCTAATCCTCAGACCCCCCCCTCCCTGCCCTCGGGGTCCGAGAAGGCCAAGTTTCGGTGTGGGGGTCCCAGTTAGGCCCTAGAATAAGGTAGTCAAGTTTCAGGGCGGTATGACCTTCCTATCCCAAAAACTTTCTTTCCACCACATTCTGATCCACTAGGTCTTACACGCAACACTTCTGAGAGGCTTTGTCCAAAAAACTGTCCATTTTGGAAAACTTTTTTTCTGTAAGGGCTAGAACTCCAAATCTCAGATATGTTATTCTCAGGACCCTGGGAAATGTGTGTATACATTTTGGCATCTCTAGCTATCTCGAAAAGGTGGGAAAAGGGGCGTGACCTCGGACAGTAAGGTAAATGTGAATAAGACTAGGTTAGTTTCTAGTCCCCATTTTTGATGGGATGGAGGTGTTAATGTGTGCCTTAAGGTGTGTAGACACAGCTGGCCTGTGGACAAGTTTTTGAAGTCTGGGGTCAAAAGGTCAAAAGGAGCCAGCACCACGCCCCTTATGAGATAACAAAAAGTTAATGTGCATTTCTCTCATAACTTTTTGTCATTATTAAAAAGAGGCCTGATTCTCAGATATGCATGTTGGATGGCCAGGGTGTAGGTCTGAGAAGAACTTCAGGCCAAAATCTTGCAAGCGAGCCGGTGAAGTGCAACAAGATCAGATGGAGCACTTGGTAAGTAATTTCTTGTAGGGCTGGTGCCCCCAAGTTGATAATCGTCCTTTGCGACCCCCGTTGATAAAAAAGAGACCCCAGGTCTATAGCTTACTTGTTACTGGCCTTGACTCAGAAGTTACTTATTGCATCACTTCCTTTAGGGCTTCGGCCTGCTTTCATTGTAGTATATTTGAATGCCCTCTTTCATATATATGACACCACCACCACTGGGCCGTAGCAACAATTCTCCATATCCATATGGGGAGGGGGGGGGGGGGGGGGGGGGGGTGTGCTTGTGGACAGTAGGGGTACAAATAGGAAGCTTGCAATGAGGATTTCAATCACCAGAAATAGTCAATACACACTCAGGAGGAGGAATGACCTCTCACACATGATAACTTAATGAATTATTTCAAATAACCCTGCCTCGTTAAATAATCAATAGGCTATAGGCTATAGGTTATAGGCTGTGTCACTACCAAATATGTCCGTGCGCATCTCTCAGAGTGACGTAACTAGCCACCAAACAGAGATAAAAAAAAGATTACAAAACAAGTTGATAACAACAAACTTATTAATTATACAAGTCTAAACTGCGGAAAATAGAAAGATATGGGGGGCAATCGATGGCAACCATCATAGCAAGTCACGTGACGTGGACGCAGGCCCATTGAAAAGAATGGGCCAAAAAAATGTAGGCGTGTCACATGTTCAGAGCCGTAATGCATTTTCCGCTGTGGACCAACGCAGTTTTACTTCAATCTGGAATGAGACTGGGTTTAAGGGACGTGGTTAGTTTCAGTTTTTGAGGGGGTCTGCTGAAAAATTCTGATAAATTAGATTATTTTAGCCTACTTGTTTTGACGAATCCTGCGCAGCCCCCCCCTTCTGAAGTCGAAAATAAATTACCAATTAATTTATCTATTTATTATATACGAAGACCACCAGACCTCCTCGAAGCAAAGAAAATGGTCTGTTAACCCACTCTATTAAATCACAAGAAAGAAGACGCCATACCTGCTCTAAAAAATTTACTAACGTTTTTTTTAAGTTGTTAAATAAGAGAACATCATTAGGCCTACACGGTTACATAAAATAACATAATCAGCAAAGACAAACATTTATAGCCATGATTTAAACGGCACGCGAGCTGCTGGGTTCAGCGTCCATAGCAACCGTCATAGCAACCATGTTATTATAAAGTATGTCCACCATTTTCACATTAAAAAGACTTCCCTTTCCCGGGCCACATTGACCAACTCTGACGGGGGGATCCCGAGGCGTTCCCAGTCCCAGGAAATAATTTCTTATTATCTTCATTATCATGTTGGTGGGTGTTCCCTTAACCTGCGTCCGCGTCCCAGTTTGATTGACATGATCAAACGGCCCGCCCCGCCCCCTGAAGACAGCCCTCACTGCTGTCTCCGCACACAGCTATTTGATAAATGCCAGATTATAAAACACGCATTTTAAAAAATGGAGTCAATAACTATCAATAACAATGCGGGACAACGTCTCAATTTGTAAAAAGTGGAAATGCGTGACTGTCCCGCACAAAGCGGGACATCTGGTCACCCTATAGGCTATAAATAAATAAATAAATAAATATAAATATATATATATTAGTGGTGGGCCGTTATCGGCGTTAACGTGCTGCGTTAACGCGAGACTCTTATCGGGCGATAAAAAAAAATATCGCCGTTAATCTATTCTCAAAGTTGAAGTAAACAGAAGCTGAGTGTTTAATAAAATATAATGTCCATAATCGCGCCATATGCTGGAGACAATGTAGCAATGATAATAGAAACAACTTGGGTGAGCGATGACACTCCTCCGAGCTGCCCGCCTTGGTACGGCGGTAGGCGGACGCGTACCAGCCGTCTGCCGTCAACGCCGCCCCCACCGCCGCCCCGGCTGCCGCTGCTGCCGCGACGCGCACCGGAGACGAGCGTGCCGTGGACCTGTAGCGAGGGCGCGTCCCGGTGCCGTTATATTTTCCCGTGTTTGAGTTTGTGATAGTAAGCGTGTAGTAAGTTATACTAGAGTTTGTGATGCATTTTGGAAACAGGAGATGAGCCCCTGGTCTAATGCGCCACCTGGCTTGAGAAACCCGTTCTCAAAGACTTACTTTTAGTCATTATTTAGGTAGCACACACATATTATGAATGCCTTCGGCAGAATTCTAATGAGCCATTTTAATCTAGATTAATCTAGATTAATTCTATTATATATATATATATAGACCTTACATGTTTATATTCTGAGAAACGCTCCGACGCATGGGTTAACATTTCGTTCTGCGTAGAACGAAAAAAGTCAGACAATCGTGCTCTGGGACACGATTCAATAGATTAACTTTTGTGCGCATGAGCACGAAATGTTTTTGAGGAGGTCTGCTGTAAAAACCGGGAAAATCAGAGTAGCCCTAATACACTACATTTACCCTTTGATGCATTTGTTGTTTTGACACATAAATAGCTAGAGGGTGCATTGTACTATCTGCGCACACCCCTTCTATAGTCGAAGAAAAAATCCAAATTGAAAGGCTATGGTTTGAATTTCGTTCTGTGTAATACGAAATAAGTCAGACAATCGTGCTTTGGGACACGATTCAATAGATTAACGTTCGTGCAAATGAGCACGAAATGTTTTTGAGGAGGTCTGCTCTTAAAAGCAGGGAAATCAGTTGTATCCCTAATACACTACATTTACCCTTTGATGCATTTGTTGTTTTGACACATAAATAACTAGAGGGTGCACTGTGCTATCTGCGCACACCCCTTCTATAGTCAAAGAAAATATCCCAATTGAAAGGCTATGGTTTGAATTTCGTTCTGTGTAATACGAAATAAGTCAGACAATCGTGCTTTGGGACACGATTCAATAGATTAACGTTCGTGCACATGAGCACGAAATGTTTTTGAGGAGGTCTGCTCTTAAAAGCAGGGAAATCAGTTGTATCCCTAATACACTACATTTACCCTTTGATGCATTTGTTGTTTTGACACATAAATAACTAGAGGGTGCACTGTACTATCTGCGCACACCCCTTCTATAGTCAAAGAAAATATCCTAATTGAAAGGCTATGGTTTGAATTTCGTTCTGTGTAATACGAAATAAGTCAGACAATCGTGCTTTGAAACACGATTCAATAGATTAACGTTCGTGCACATGAGCACGAAATGTTTTTGAGGAGGTCTGCTCTTAAAAGCAGGGAAATCAGTTGTATCCCTAATACATTACATTTACCCTTTGATGCAATTGTGGTTTTGGCATAAAAATAACTAGGGTGCAGTGTACTATCTGCGCACACCCCTTCTGAAGCCTCTCTCTCTCTCTCTCTCTCTCTCTCTCTCTCTCTCTCTCTCTCTCTCTCTCTCTATCTCTCTCTCTCTCTCTATTTCTCTCTCTCGTTTCGTTCTGTGGAGCACGAAAAATACGTTTCAGTCTTTGAGGGGGTCTTCTGCAAAATCGGAAATATTGACACACACACACACACACACACACACACACACACACACACACACACACACACACACACACACACACACACACACACACACACACACACACACTGCATTGGTTTACATTTCATTCTATGTAGCACGAAGAAATCGGAGAAACGCTCCCATTCACGATGCATAGGTTTACATTTCGTTCAGTGTAGCACGAAATAATCGGAGAAACGCTCCCATTCAGAATGCATTGGTTTACATTTCGTTCTGTGGAGCACGTTCGTTTCATTTTTTGAGGAGGTCTGCTTAAAGATCGGAAATATTGACATACATATAACTAGAGGGTGCACTGTACTGTCTGCACACACACACACACACACACACACACACACACACACACACACACACACACACACACACACACACACACACACACACACACACACACACACACACACACACTCTCTCTCTCTCTCTCGCTCTTTCTCTCTCGTCTGAAAAACGCTGCCATTAAAAATGCATTGGTTTACATTTCGTTCTATGTATCACGAAAAAAATCGGAGAAACGCTCCCATTCAGGATGCATCGGTTTACATTTCGTTCTGTGTAGCACGAAAAAAACGCTGCCACTCAAAATGCATTGGTTTACATTTCGTTCTGTGTAGCACGAAATAATCGAAGAAACGCTCCCATTCAGAATGCATTGGTTTACATTTCGTTCTGTGGGGGACGTTTGTTTCAGTTTTTGAGGAGGTCTGCTTAAAAAATCGGACATATTGACATATACTGTATATAACTAGAGGGTGCACTGTACTGTCTGCACACACACTCACTCACTCTCTCTCTCTCTCTGACGCTGCCATTCAAAATGCATTGGTTTACATTTCGTTCTGTGTAGCACGAAAAAAATCGGAGAAACGCTCCCATTAAGAATGCATCGGTTTACATTTCGTTCTGTGTAGCACGAAAAAATCGGAGAAACGCTCCCATTCAGAATGCATTGGTTTACATTTCGTTCTGTGTAGAACGAAAAAAGTCGGACAATCGTGCTGTGGGACACGATTCAATAGATTAATGTTCGTGCGCATGAGCACGAAATCGCGTGATACCGGGTTGGGGTGTGTGTGTATAGGGTGAGGAGTACTGTTCTTTGTCTTCCCAATTGGCTGGCAGAATATAGAGGTATTTCCATATACACTTAGCACTTAGCGATCGGTTGGTCAGTTTACTTAGTACCTTTACACACTTGTGGTTCCCTGGCGAGATGTCATCTTTAATGAGGTCCCAACCGTTTGTCTTTTATTGACCGGCCGTTGGCCCGGCAGGTTAAAGGTCAAAGGTCAGAGGGGAGGCAGCTTCAGACGAAGCTCAAAGTAAAGTAAAGTGGCCGCTGTGGTAGGAGCAGAGTAACACACCCAACGGTAGAGAGATAAAACAAAGGAAGAAGCAAAAGCGTGTAAAGAATGGATGAATATCTACATTCAATACATTACAGGCACTTGTTTGGTAGACTTGGCAGCAGAGTAGACATTTGAAATGGAACAGTCGCACACTCTTGTGTACAACTGTTCTCTCACTCTTTCACTCTCTCTATTTCACTCTTCCTCTCTTTCTCTTTCTCTCACTCTTTCACTCTCTGTCTCTTGCTCATTCTCTCTCTCTCACACACTCTCATTCTCTCTCTTACTCTTTCACTCTCTGTCTCTTTAACTCTTTCTCATTCTCTCTCTCTCTCTCATACTCTTTCTCATTCTCATTCTCTCTCTTACTCTTTCTCTCTCTCATTCTCTCTTTCTCTCTAACAGTTGCACACTCTTACAGTTTTTCTCAATCGTTTAAACCTGTTTTCTGAAACTATAACTCAATTTCTCAAAACTCTAAACACAAAACTGAAAAGAGTTAACCATTTTGTCAAAACCCCACAAATCTCTTTCAAAATGTAACACCGCACTCAATACTATGTTCTCTCTTCTCAAAACTGATTTTTTTCAACCAAAACAATAAACACAGCTATCATATGAATATCTATAGAGAGCGTCAATTAAACACTGGTGTGATAAATTTAAAACACTTCCATCAAAATACTGTTGTACATATGGTTTGGCTTCATGAGGCCATGTAACATATTCAAATGTATAAAATTGTTTAGAAAAAGCTTCCTTTTTTAAGTTGCAATAAGGTTGTATAAAGACTGTTGCCATATTGTTAAACAGTACTGGGTAACCCTTTATATTTAGGTCCTTGTATTAAGCCTTAGATTATAGGTAATAAGACCGTCATTATATTCTTATTAATATTCATTTGTGTTAATAAGACTATAAGTGTTAATAATAAAATAATAATCATGTTTATTGTGAGATTATAAGACTTTTATAAGAACTTATAAGAAACTTTAACTATTTATTGATTGCTTGATAACATTAATAATAGTCTTATGAGTTTTGTGTTGTTGTTAATAAACACATTAAAAACCCATTCATTAAGTCTTACTAACTTACCTATTATGTCAATAAATCCTTTATTAAACCGCTAATTGTGCATTTTGCAGGTACGGGATCTAAAGCGGGAACAATGCTTATTAAGGTTAATAAGTCTTTATTAAACAGTTAATTATGCATTTTGCAGGTACAGGATCTAAAGCGGAATGGGCTAAACTCTAATTCCCAGAGTCAAACTGTACACCTGTAGTTGATACTGCAACATTGTTAGAGTTCTGAGAATACACCAATGTTACCTATTTTGGCAAAACTCACAGTACAGTAATTGCACTGATAAGTAAAATGAAAAACACTACAGCACGAAAATGTTTAGACTAGTCTTTTGGGGATGTAATTATGGAATCAGTAGTATCACAAGTACAAAAAGGTAGTATCACAAGTACAAAAATGTAACAAAGCAAATATTAATTTGTTACTGTAATACAGTAAAATGTTCAGCTGAACTGACTGCAAAAAAAGCAAAAAATAAAAATAAGAACATAAATGCAGTGAAACAGATCTACATGTAAATCAGTCTGTATCCCACCTCCTCAGTAGACCTCACCTAAGGCCTCTTTTATGCTCTCACACATGATTGAAGTGTTTTGCCAGTTGAGTTTGAACAGGTGAGAAGTGAGTGAGACTAATTGGTAAGCAGGATTTAGTTACTATGCAACAAATAGCTGGAATAAACTCCCTGAGGATTTAAGACTTGCCCCAACTCTGACTCAAGACTTGATGTTTTCTTTAGCTTTCTGCTAAATCTTAAATCTACAATGCTTCTATTTTTTTATTTTTTTTTAACTTTGCCTTTATTTTCTATCTGTTTTACTTTTTACTTATCTATTATTTTATTTTATTGTATGACAATGTTTATATGTGAAGCACTTAGTCTGCCTTGTGTATGAAAAGTGCTATATAAATAATGCCTTGCCTTGCCTAATTGGGTATGGCATTTTGAAGGCCAGTGTTTTCCAGGTGAACCAAGTGTGCTAAATGATGAAATTTGTGTTTAGAGTTGCAAAAATGAATTGTGCTTAGAGTCTGTAGTTGATACATGAGCTTCAAGTTTTCAGAATTGTGTACATAGTTCCATTTTTTGTGTGTATACAATCAAGAAAAATTGCAACTGCATTCAGACATTGTTTGCGTGCACTCACCTCCTCGTCAGAGCCACAGGGATGTCATTCTGTTGTGGTAATCGCCCTCACCGCTGTAAAACGATCCACAATAAGTATGGGATTGGACCGACAAGCCAATTTCAACATAAAGTAATATGTGTTACTCACATGCGCCTCTACATGGATTGTATCTTGCACATGCAACCACTTTTCCCATTCCTATGATTATGCTTGCTGTATGATGTGAATTGGTCATCGTTATATTCTGTAGGATCCAATAAAAGACCAACAATGTTGAATTTGTGATTTCCAACAGCAGTATTTTGAGGTTGTGTGTACATAAATATAAACAGATGAAGGGGAAATTGAACGCAGGCGCACAGGATGACGAGGAACAAACAAAAAAAAGTTCAAGGGCCAAATTTAGGCCGAGTGTGAATACACAATCATCTGATCTTTCTCGATCTCTGTAAATCGTAAAATCTCTCAGATTAATCTGCAATATAATAAATTGACAACTGTAACCGAGCTCTTCATCATCAAACAAGAGGGGCTTGGCTTGATTTCCTCCAGCATGTCGTTAGTCTATCTCGTTTCAGCCGTGCGGCCCCAAACAAGGGGCCTCTTTCTCCGTCTGTCAGCAAGGACTTGATTACCGCTAGGGCTTCACAACCAATACCAGGCACCGACTTTCTCTCTTTCTGGTTCTCTTTGTCTCTCTCTCTCACTCTTTCACTTTCTTGCTCTCTCTCTCTCTCTCTCTCTCTCTCTCTCTCTCTCTCTCTCTCTCTCTCTCTCTGTTTTCCCTACCCTGCGTATTACAAAATCCCCCCCCCCTGCCGTTAACCACACTGCTGTGTACAATATGTTGAGCAAAGCCCCCAGAAGTATAACTGATATAACAGATACAGAACACACGTGTGGACGAAAGCACACATGCGCACGCACAAAAAAACCGAAGGCGAAAGGCGAAATCCCCCCCCCCTTCCTTTGGTACAGCTGTGGGACAGTATTTGCAAAACAAGTGCGTCTGATTACGGGTAGATGGTTCCATGGGAAGAGTTGGCACATTAAAGAACATAAGCAGTAAGCAAGATCTTTCTGTTTGTTCGCTTGTTTGATTTTCATGTTGGCCCAGCTTTTGGTTTGTTTGTGTGAACAAAGCCTTTGTGTATTGCACATTTCAGTGGGCCGTCTTGTGCAGAACGCCTGTTTCCCATGGTCTGTGTGTGTGTGTGTGTGTGTGTGTGTGTGTGTGTGTGTGTGTGTGTGTGTGTGTGTGTGTGTGTGTGTGTGTGTGTGTGTAGGCTATACTCATCTTACTCAACATGTCTTTAACGTGGCTTACATGTGTTTTTTCCCACGATGACAGAACTCTTACCAGCAGGATTTACCAACATCAACATCAGATCGAAAACAAGGTTGAAATTGAAAAAAATGTTTTGGTTCGGGCCGAATATTTAGTGTGCACTTGTGTGCGCACGTTTGTGAGAGTGTGTCTGCGTTTGTATACGTGTGTGTGTGTGTGTGTGTGTGTGTGTGTGTGTGTGTGTGTGTGTGTGTGTGTGTGTGTGTGTATGTGTGTGTGTGTGTGTGTGTGTGTGTGTGTGTGTGTGTGTGTGTGTGTGTGTGCACATGTGAGTGTGTGCATGTGTGACGGGGTGAGTTGGAACGTGGTGGCCTGTCTGTATGTGTATGCCAGCACTGAGCAGGCTTTATTTAGATGCCAGAATTTCCTGTGTGAAGCCCTGCTGATGACACAGACCTACACACACAGCCTCCTATGTGTGTGTGTGTGTGTGTGTGTGTGTGTGTGTGTGTCTGGGTGTGTGTTGCCCCAGACTCACACAGGGGCTGCTAACAGATTAGCCATGGGAGCGCTAGGTATATTCCATTGGCTAAGCCCGTAGCTCAACTAGCACGCTAACTCCTCCCGGAAAACAGTACCGCACTGTTGTTGCTCTGGCAACCAATGTAGCATGAGGACTCCAAAGTTCCTACCTTGGCCTTCAATAACTTCCTACTCGTCTAAATATCCTGCATCGGATGTTTCAATGTTGTTTATGTAATGCAGAGCAAGCAATGTTTATACATGTTTGTTAACAGTGTCAGTTCAGGCCAGCTCATGGGGAACTGACACTGGGGATATAACTTTATATTTTAAATAATAATCAATCCTTTCTCGTTTCCTATGTCAGATGAGAAAACAATGGCGGAGACCAACTCCTCCAATAAAGAGTTGGTGGGAACCAGGAGTCTAGCAAACTCCCCTCCCCTCAGCTACTGTTGCCCACACCCCACCTCCTTCCACCACCTCCCTCTCACACCTCGTCCCTCCCTTCTCCCTCCCTTCTCCTTCTCCTTGGCTGGTTCCGACAGCTCTCAGGGACAGAATGCCCTGGGGGATTTTCCTGAGGTCCTTTCCAGATGACCTGGTCTAAACGTGGGTCCCCAGGCTTAGCACACCGCTGCTGGGGCCCACGAGGTGCGCACAAGGGGGGAACTGTGTTGCAAATTTGTCACCCAGAGTGTTTAAAATTCCCCCAGGAATGATAATCTGGCCGGTCCTAACGGCACACACTTTCATAATCCCTCCACCCCGTCACTTAAGATGGATTTTGTGCTCCACTGCTCCTACTACTACTACTACTACTACTACTGCCACTACTATGAAATAGTAATACTACCACTACTTCTGGTTGTATTATGCATTCTCTGAATGACCTCTCACCCCACGGTGGATAGTTTTGAGTGGAAATCGAGTTAAAAAGACATCCTTAAAAGCCTTTTCTTCTTTAGCTTTTTAAGAGTTTCAGAAAAAACACATGACTTCATTAACTTTTACATAGCAATATATACTGCAGTAGTAGTAGTTTAAAGTAGTTTAAATCGGAAGTGTTTAAAAAGGCGTTCAAGGTAAGCAGTCGCGCAGGCCTGATTGTTGGATGAATGTTGGAGAAATGTGTGCAGTTTAAGCTAATAATTATCATATTTGAGTAAAGGGCAAGACATTAACTGTGCCCCAGTCCTGGCATGGCTCCATCCTATCTGACCTTCTGATCTTGTAAAGATCTCCATCCATCCTTTTCATGCTGAAGGCCGATCCTCTGCTGATTGTGCCGTAGCATACAGTCAGACTGAATGAGAAATGTGTGTGTGTGTGTGTGTGTGTGTGTCTGTGTGTGTGTGTGTGTGTGTGTGTGTTTATAAGGCCTCGGAACAGACTCAATAGTGCAAGCCACTGCATCCCCCCCCTACCACCAGAGAGTATCAACCAGCCTTCAAAGGCGAGGCGATGCCTACTTGCAGAATGTCTTTCTCCTCAGTTCAAACTATTTACCCCCTCTCGTACACAAACTCATCACAACCCCGCCTTATCCCCCCCCCTCCCCCCCACTGTCCCACCCGCCCCTCTGCCCAACCCTAACCCAGCACTTGTGTATCTCTTCTGGCCACACTATGGAGGGAGACACAGGAGGCATCTTGGGGCCTTTTAGCTTGCTGACCTTCAGACATGATTGAATCTGTTCTGCTGCCAAGGCGGACAAAGAGCTTGCTGGGCCCGAGTCAGCTCATGAGTTGGCCCGCATGTAGCCGGGGGAGAGGGGAGGGCGAGGGACATCCAGACACACAGAGGGAGGGAGAGAGAAGGGGAGGCGAACGAGGGAGAGGGAGGGAGAGAGGGGTAGAAGGAGAAAGCAGTTTGGGGAAGGGTTGGGAGGGGGGGGAGAGAGAGAGAGAGAGAGAGAGAGAGAGAGAGAGAGAGAGAGAGAGAGAGAGAGAGAGAGAGAGAGAGAGAGAGAGAGAGAGAGAGAGAGAGAGAGAGAAGGGAGGTGGTAGCCAGACAGAGAGAGACAGCAAGATAGGAAGGAAGGGAAAGATAAAGAGACAGAGGAAGCAAGGGAGATTGATAGAGAGAGAGGCGGGAAGGAAGAGAGAAATGTCAAATAGTGTGAGCGAAGGAGAGAGGGTGAGAAAGAGGAGGGAGGAACAAAGAGGGGGGAGGGAAAGAGAGGGAGAGAGAAGAAGGGCTTGAGTTAGAGGGCGGATTTTCTGTCATGCACAACATTTATTTATTCAAACAGTCCATCTGTTGTGTGGCATGCGCTTTGCGGTCTAGTGTGATGTGATGGCCAACTGACACACGCAAGCACACACACACACACACACACACACACACACACACACACACGCGCGTTCGCTCACACCAGCCATAAACACACGCCTCGCATAAACACACAAGCGCAGGCAGCGCGAGAACCGATGCGTTTATATTAAGAAGCAGGGAAGTCATGTTCCATTATTCTTTCTGTTTCCAGTTATCCAGCCAAACACACACACACACACACACACACATACACACACACACACACACACACACACACACACACACACGCAAAACAGTTCCACTCTCAGATCCTGTCAGCCGTACATGGATTTTACTCCCGTGACCCAAACTGCTATTTCAGTCCATGTTTCAGGCCATGAACGGAAGCAAGCCAATTCTCTTAATTTCGTTTCCTCCGATCCTACCAGACCCAGGGTTAGTCATTTGTTCCAGGGTTCATTCTCATTTTACTTGAGGTTTTTTACTTGAGGGTGGCTCTTATACAGCACTACTTATTAAAGCGAATGTAGTCAATATGGGGGAGAGTCGATCGGGGGCTGGTAGGACCAGGCTGCAACGGTCATTTGTGTTTGTCAGGATCGCCAGGAATACGATACAAACGCAATTATTTGCATGTCAGTTATAATTAACATGTGGACAAACAAGAAACAACTTCTTTGCAAATAGCAGCATGTTTGAGTCCCCTCCTTGACTGGAGACTCGAAGCTTTTATTGACTGTCTAGCGTCGCTCTGCATATTTGCATGTTTTTTTATAGTTTTTTATAGTAGCTGAGGAGGTAATAAATGATGGTTTACACAAGAGTCAGAGAGTGAGTCGTTTAATTCAACAGGCAGTATGATATGGGATCTTCTCTTCTTCACAGAAAGAAACAAATGGCTTGCAACCATGACCTGCAGGGATAAATACGAGAATTGTATGACCAGTGATACAGCTGTACAACAAAGAGAATTTGTGAAGTCCAACCACTAGGGTGATGCTGCTGTCGATTCAGTTGTAAACACCGACCTCTTGATGACCTACAGAGCTCCAAGGGCTACCGGGAATTTATACAAAAGGTCAATACCAAATGCAAAGGCCATTTTGCACTCAACATCTACCTCACTGCCTACAATTGCAGTTTAAATATATATTTATTTTCTGCTTGTTATCGTGCAGTATGAGGATTGTTGTCTGTATATATACTGCACCGTAAAGCCAAATTGAAACTTCAACTTCTGTCTACGGTAAAAAAAAAATCAAGCAGAATACAACAGACTGCAGTTGAACAGTGAAAGTGGGAAAACACCACAACAACACTGGAATCCAAAATGGAGACCAGTTGAACTCCAATGACTGTCACCACTCAATGCGATGACACTACGACATCCGTACAGCTGCTGTTCTAGTAACTCTCTTGCACGCACGCACGCACACACGCACACACACACACACACACACACACACACGCACACACACACACACACACACACACACACACACACACACGGGCGCACAGTGAGGGGCCGAGGGCGGTGATGATGGAGGGGTAGAAGAGGAGGCAGCTGTTGCAGGTGTCGGCTCTACAAACAGGTTATGACACGGTGACCTTGTGCTGTGCTGATTTGTCAATGCTGCTTCTTTCTGTGTTTGCCGGTTGACCAATGGGGAGGGAGGGGGGTTGGGAAGTGAGGATGAGTTGCTTCCTCTGTGAAAGCTCTGTTGTCATCGGCGGTTTTATGTATATGGGAGAGGTGGGTGTTTTGGGAGGCGAGTTGTGTGAACTTAATGAGAGTTTATGTCGACACTCTGGCTCCAGAGGCATGAAAAACATCGGAACGAACATGTACATGCATGTAGCATTGTGGAGGGTAGCCTTGAACATTAGACCCCCCCCCAACACACACACACACATTTTCCAATGTGAATGCACATTTTTGGCATTCACGTACAAATGCATTTCACAGCTATCTTACTCGGGTGACCTGTCACAAAGTCCATGTTAGCTCGCGCCGTCTTATAGCTTGTCTTTCAAGTCAAAACAGTGACACCCACACCTGGTCCTTAAATACACGACGAAATGAAGACTGTTTCACCTTGTTACTTCATTCACACCATCTATTTATATGATTATTATTTTATTCGGTTATATTCACCTATTTAAGAAACCATGCAAAAGGCTTCTAGTTATTCAGTACTTTACATCCACATCTCCTGTGTAGCTGTCTTGACAGCTCATTATTATTTTTGACTAAGCTTGTCGGGCCGTTTCAACCGATAACATCATTGAGTTTCCCTTTTCATAATCACATTCCACCTACTTTCTTTCCTGTGCTAATTATCCATTTAATCTGGCCAATTACAGATGTGAGACATGCTTCTGAACATCATTCCGCAATGCCTTTGAAGCCATACACACCATCCAAACGTGCAGGGTTAGTCTTGTGGTTAGGGTTGTGTTTGACTCCCAGGCCAAAGATCCTTGGTTCAAAGCCCAATAACTGCAGCCTACCTGTAGGCATTCATGTACAGGCTTCCTTACCTGCGCCTTTTATGTAAATGCCTCACTCACCTGTCCTCACTTTGGATAAAAACTGCTGCTGGATGATGATATATCAATAGAGCAAGCCACATGGCAAGCAATATTTCATACTTAGACTACCCTGCAAAGGTTTAGGGTCACCCCGACAATTTCATGTTTTCCATGAAAACTCACACTTCATTCAACAGTTTTCTAATCATCAACAGGTTTTCTAATCATCAATTAGCCTTTTAACACGATTAGCTAAACAATGTACCATAAGAACACAGGAGTGACGGTTGATGGAAATGGGCCTCTGTACCTATGTAGATATTCCATTAAAATCAGCCGTTTCCAGCTAGAATAATCGTTTACCACATTAACAATGTCTAGACTGTATTTCTGATTAATATAAAACAGTGGGACAATAAAACAGTCCCACTGTCCTAATGTAATATAAAACATTAGGACATTTCTAAGTGACCCCAAACTTGAACGATAGTGTATGTCAATGTACTCCAAGTGGTGGTGCGTGGCTGTCAGGAGGCTGCGGCCTGGGAGTACACTGCAGGGCTGGCTTTACAGCGGAAGTAGAGGCGCTGGCAGTGTAACCACAACAGCAGCGCAGGCTGAGCCCAGTGATGACATCTTCTGGGAATGCATAGGCTTTATCACCGCAGCACAAACAAAGTGAGGATGGGTAGTGGAATAATGTACGGTGTGTTACACAGAGGGTGGGGCTGGTTGCTTTATGTCTATGCCTGTGTGAGCATGTGAGTGTGTGTGTGTGTGTGTGTGTGTGTGTGTGTGTGTGTGTTTGTGTGTTGGTTTTTGCATGATTGTGTAAATGTGTTTGTTTGTGAATGTGTTTTGTGTGTATGTGAGATTGAGCTTGCGTGTGTGTGTGTGTGTTTGTGTGTGTGTGTGTGTGAGCATGCATGTGCTTGTGTCTGTGTGTGTGTGTGTGTGTGTGTGTGTGTGTGTGTGTGTGTGTGTGAGCATAATGTGTGTGTGTGTGTGTGTGTGTGTGTGTGTGTGTGAGCATGCATGTGCTTGTGTGTGTGTGTGTGTGTGTGTGTGTGTGTGTGTGTGTGTGTGTGTGTGTGTGTGTGAGCATGCATGTGCTTGTGTGTGTGTGTGTGTGTGTGTGTGTGTGTGTGTGTGTGTGTGTGAGTCCGTGAGTCCTTGCAGGGGGCTGATGGAGGTTCCAGGCAGCACCATCTGCCTGACACTGGCAACAAAAGATGATGAGATTGTGTCCGAGAGGAAATCTACTTGTGTTTTGTCCTCCTCCTCTGATACCCCCTTAAAAAACACAGACACACACAGACACACACACACACACACACACACACACACACACACACACACACACACTCACACAAGCACATGCTCACACACACACACACTCACACAAGCACACACACATAGACAGTAGCTCTTTTGACTTTCGACCGGCGGCCCTCTGGGTAAGTGAAAGGATGGAAGGGATAACACAAGAGAAAGCAATTTGTTAGGAGTCGTCAGGGTGTCGCCTTATTGCTTGGTTTCTATTTGTTTTCAACACTGCTGCTCCAGCCTGCTACTCGATGGAAAGAGAGAGAGAGCCCCAGATGGAGGGAGAAACAGAGAGAGAGAGAGAGAGAGGGACAGAGGGAGTGAGGTTTGGCAAACACTACAAGGGAACATCTCGTGTATAGGGGGATGTGTGTCTGTTTGTGGGTGTGTGTGTGTGTCTGTGTCTATGTCTGTTTGTGTGTTCGCTGTGTGTGTGTGTGTGTGTGTGTGTGTGTGTGTGTGTGTGTGTGTGTGTGTGTGTGTGACAGAGAGAGAACGACAGACTTACATCTTGTCGTGTACTTCGTGGACCAAGTGACTCTTTGTTCAACACCTTGACAGAAAGGCGATCTTCGACATGCAGGGATACTGGCAGCTCTTCAGCGTATCGCTTTCCCACTCCGGAGGAAAAGGTGGAGGTGGTGGTGAAAACATTAGAGAATGACAGAGAGGTGAGAGGGGTGAGAAGGGAAAGAGAGACGGAAGCGAGAGAGAGAGAGGGAAAGGGGAGCAAAAACCTTGAGGCGAAGAGAGAGAGGAGTGAGTTAGAGAGAGAATAGAAAAGAGTGACAGCAAAAGAAGGAGAGAGAGAGCACAGGGAGGACACTAACACAACGACAGAGAGGAGGGAGTTTGGGAGAGAGAAAAAGGATGAAATATGGAAGTGTGTGTGTGTGTGTGTGTGTGTGTGTTTGGTAGAGGGATTCCAACACAAGCACAGAGCAGGGGGGAGGTAAAATTGAGAAAAAAATTAGAAAAGAAAAGAAGAAAAGAAAGAGTGACAGAGCAAAATAAAGAGAGAGAAATACTGAAGACGCCAACATGAGGAGAGAGAGAGAACTGAGTTGACTTCAGTAGAGAATGAAAAAAGAAGAACGAAGGAAAGAGCGAAAGACACAGCGAAAAAAGAGAGAGAGGGAGAAAAAGAGAGCAGAATAGACATTGCAAAAGCAACATATCAGGTTTGCACTTGGCCTGCCAAGAGACCTGAAGGAGGGCTTGCATTATTGGCATATCTCCAGAGTGGCTCAGCTACCTAGCTCTCCCTGTGTCCAGGTTACCAGATGCTCCCGTGCCCATCTCTGGTTTCAGTAAGAACAGCCTTTTGTCCTGCTGTTGGAGAGCCATGGGCCTGTTCACCGCAGCATGGCTGGCGCTCGTCTTAACCTCAGCACATGTATACATGGTCGCCATTGAACATTAAGGATTCAACTATGACTAGCTATTATTATTCATTAAATTAGCATTTACCCTGGCTCTTTGCATTAATGGTGTCTTTGGTGATAGACCAGGGGTTCTAAATCTATTTTGACCCGCAGCCCCTTTCTGATTTACATTTTTCTTGACCCCCAACACACACAGATAAAAAAATGAATAACAGCAATGCCATGCATGCTTCTTTTATTTGAAAGGTCACCCTGGGGTCACCTGACCCTGGGGTCCCCTCCTCGGACTGAGGGCCCCATCACGGGACTAACCCTAACCCTAACCCTAACCCTTCTCCTGGGGTGTTTTTTCAAACCAAACCCTAAAACCTAACCCTACCTGCTCAAAAACGAAATCATTAATCGCCATGACTCACTTTTAGTGAAGGTGTCTCCTAATGACTAATATAAGTATTAATGAGACATTCAGAAAACTGTTATTTAAACTGCCAAAAAATAAGTAGTGAAACAGAGTTCTGGGAGCGGTGAAAAGGAGGCAGAGGACAGATGGTGAGTCGCGTGTCATGGGGAGGGATGAGCAGATGTTTACTTCTTAGGGGAGAGAGAATACGTGACCATCCATCTTGAGCTTATGGTGTTTGGGGGCCAACGGTGGAGGAGGACTAAATTGAGTTAAAATGCATTAGCATTCCAGCTCATTCTGCGGATTGCAGCCCAGCCATCCTCTGCCAATTCTTTGAAATTCAGTCGGCTACCAAAAGCTCCAAAGCTTTTTTTCTCCTTAAAACTTTCCCTTTTAGTCAAAGTAAAAATATATAAAATAAAATAAGGCAATTTACTGTACAAAGATTCCTACCCCTCTCCCTCTCTCTGCTTGTTTCAATCCCATGGAGCCTTTTCCCATGTCCTGGGATAAAGGGGAATGGGGTATGACCAACGAGATGACAGAGGAGACCCAAAAGCATATTTCCCATGTCATTACTTCCCAATTCAAGTTCAGCTTTGACATGTTTATGGCCAGAACAAGCTTCCAGCACCTTTCTTTCTCTTTGCTACCACACCCTTCCTCACCCCAATGTTCACCGCCCAATGTGACACTGTACAACCAACAGGGGTCTGGTGTTTTCTACACAGAACAACCGCTTGACCCGTGCATCTACTCCCTCCTTCCCCGCCCCGCGTCTTTTCTCTCCTCGCCCTCCTCGTGGCTCTCAGGTTATTCCCAGCCGCTCTCCATTCATGCGCTGTCGGGCTCTCTTGCGAACGTCTCCGTCGATGCCAGCTCCTCTCGAGGCCAGACACTAGAAGCAAAGGGCGTGTCTGGGGACACATGTTCCAGTCCATGGGCCTCTCTCCATGGCCCTGGCTCTGGCCTCGTGATTCAGAGTCAGTCCCTGGTCGGTATGGGTGCAGGGAAGGGTCAAATGCAAAGGACCAAAGAAAATCCCCCGACCCTTATCAGATTCAATAGTATTCGTAAGTTAAGTCACAACCTAACGAACAGATTTACAAACCGACAGAGAAGATACAAAAGGACAAAAAAATAAAAAGGGAGGGACAGTAATGCAATACAGGAAGATTCCATTACGAGGTCCAATTTCCGAATTTAAATTAGGGTCTGGCATTGCATGAACTCCAGTTACAAACGAGGAGGGGAGTGGACAAAAGAGCTCTTTCAGGGGAGAAGTGCATCTGCATCGGGGGGCTCCAATTAAGAGTACGGCGTGGGAGGTGTGCAGGCAGGAAGTACACGTGCTAACATGCTAAGATACACGTGCGTCAGGGCGTGAGGGTTTGGGAGACAAAGCCGCAGAATGAGTGTGTGTCTGTCTGTCTCTGTTCGTGTTCATACACACCTTATCCTCCATCAGCACATAACAGAGCCCAGAGCTATTCTGGGATTCCTCTTTCAACCTCCAACGCACACACACACACACACACACACACACACACACACACACACACACACACACACACACACACACACACACACACACTGAATGGCTGTTTTTGACCATCAGACACCGTAGCAAGGCTGATGACTAAGTTAGAATCAAAGCCTGGGGTAAGACTGCCTGGAACTGCATTACTTACATAAACACGATCATGATTCTGTCTCAGCGATGGCGGTACCTCGGTGAGTCAAGATGAGAAACCACCCCTGCACAGAAATAACAAACCTGCCCACCTCGACACGCACCCTTCGTCCCAGCCAATGACTCTTCATCCGTGCCCAGCTGACTCTGTGCCCAGCTGACTTGGCAGGAGGAGGAGGAGAAGGAGGAGGAGCAGGGGATGGTGGAGGTGGAGGGAAGAGCAGGGAGATGAGTCACAATCAAAGGGTGACAATAGCTTTGAGGCAAAGTCTAAAGGTCATATTGATATCAAGTATCTTATATTTCCTTTTGAATAAAAGGAAGAAGACAGGGCACAGCTGGGGTTACAATACCTCATTCGGGTGCATTTTCATGGCTATCTGGTTTGATCCAGTCGGTATCACGTAATGACCTTATGAAATAGGAGTGGCAGTGTATTTAACTAGGCAAAATGAAAAGTTTTCGGCCGAGTTGGTGAATCACTGTATCACCTTTATGACCGTGAAATGAGGGGGAGTGGGGGAGAGATTGAAGGGGTTGGGGTGTGTGGGTGTCCAGATCATTTCAGCCATTGTGAAGTTAATAAGTCACGTTTTCGTGGTTAAATGTACGCACCTGTCTGAGACGTGGCCAATCCAAATTACAAAACGTCTGAACATACGCATTAAATGACAAGTTGGTTTGTCTGTGAAAAAGAAAAAGAACTTTTGTCAAGTACCGTTTTATATTTGATCCTGAGTGACCATTAAAGCTGTGGTCAAGATCAAAAAAAAAAAATAACACAAGCCTGCACAGAAAACACAAACGGCCAACGAAAAACACAAAGCCGCATGAGCATTACTCAGTTATACTTATACCTTGTTCTCAGGGGAGGGCGCGAGGCGTTCCTTTATGGTCCAGCAGACCGTGTCAGTGGCCTGCAGGAGCGACTGAACATGACATCACTCCGTGGGAGGAACGGGGAGGGAGACGTGGCCGGGAGAGGCAGACCACGGCGGGGGAGAGAGAGGACGGCTGAGGCTCCCTCCCTCTGGTTAAACAAACGTCTGCTGGGTGTAGCTTCAAATGCTCCGCGGAGAGGATGAGGAGTTCCCTTCTGCCTGACCTCAAAAGGCTCTGTGTTGTTGTTGGAAACGTTTGAGACGAAATATGGGAAGTTGCGTCGATGACTGCAGAAAATACGATGTGATGTTGTTTCAAATGGTTGTTTCTCTATGGATATCTACTTGAGAGGGTGGTTATGGCAGTAGCAATAGTTTGCACTTTCGCACAAGGATTGTTTGCAGCTAAGTGCTCCCACTTAATCATTTCAGTTCGTTTTTTCTGTTACAAAGATCACGCCACGTTTTTTCTCTCACCTTTTTGCCACCAGACTCCAGACTTCTTTCCCGTTCATTTAATCCCCACCTCTGTTGTTGAACTCTCCCAATATCTGTCTTTGTCTCTCTCTGTCTCTCTATCTTTCTCTGTTTAGCTTTCTCTAACTCTCTCTCTCTCTCTCTCTCTCTCTCTCTCTCTCTCTCTCTCTCTCTCTCTCTCTCGATGGCTGACGTCAGCTGGTCTTAGCCTTAGACTATTAGACTTGGCCTAATTGCAGTTCTCTTGCAGGAAACACGTAGACGCGGTCTTATCGCATGCCAGCCACCTGACACTTCCACGTCAGAAGCAGCAGAAGCAGTAGACCACAGCGACACACAAAAACACAGCAGCACTGCGCTACGACATGCTAGCCACTGTGCCACACCCCCTCTCCTCTCCTCACCCCCTTAAACTCCCACTGCCGTCCATCTCAACAGCCCCCCCCCCCTCCCCCTCCCCCCTCCATCAAACCTTAACTGTACAGGTAGGAGGTAGGAGGGGCTGAGGAGTAACTATGGAGGGAGGAATGAGAGAGAGGGGGAGAGATGGAGAGTGTACACATATTTTGGTTGATAATGTCTAATAAAATGGTTATGATCTTTGTTTATTCCATTAGATGTGTGTTGTAAATAGGTGTACGTACATTGCAGATATCTGATTTTGATATCTGATTTTGTATTTCATATTTTTGCTGCTCAAACACCTGAGGTTTGGGGATTAATATAATGTTGTAATGTCCTATTTATTGTACAGACTGAGGCAGGAGAAGGGGCTTCGAAGGCGACCGGTGGGGCCGGAGGGGAGGGGAGGGGTGTGGGTGGGGAGGGTGGGCTGATGGATGAAGATGGAAAAATAAACAGCTGCAAGATTTCTGACTATTGCTGCAGAGACGGCATCTCGCCTCCAGCCCCATACTGACACCGAGGACTGAGTAGACTGCACAAACAGGAGGGAGGAAGGAAGGAGAGAGAGAGAGATGAGGTACAGAAGGTGGTGATTTACACACCATTTTGTCTTGGTGTCCACATCGCCCCGAGGGCAAAGGAAATGGCAGAAGGCAAAGTGAGATAAGAGACTTTGTTCTATGGAGGTGTAGCGATCGTTACATTCCAAAGAGATAGCCTTACAGTCTGGTTCGGGAGAGGAAACAAAGAGAGAGAGAGAGAGAGAGAGAGAGAGAGAGAGAGAGAGAGAGAGAGAGAGAGAGAGAGAGAGAGAGGAAGAAGGAGGGCGGTATAGCGGGGGCTGGTTGTCTTTGAGGCCAGACGACCCTACTGTTTTATGGGGATCTGTGTGGCGGGTGTGCCCCGTGGCAATTATTCAGAGGCATAGAATTGCAAAGCACCCCATTGGTTGAATCTTTCAATTGTTGCCATGGTGAATTTGCTTGTACAGAAGTTGTCACAAGCAGAAATGTCCTCCAGTCGCACATATAACTGTACAGCGGTACATCAGGCCAAAGGAAATGATGGCTGCATCACCCCCATCTGTTCCCCTGCTAACGTCTCCTTAATGTTCTTCATGGAAAACGTTGATTGTTGTTCAGAGCAGTGACTACAATGCACTTGCAGGCCCGAGTGGCCATTCAAAATACCCAATTACGGCTCTCGGAAAAACAAAGCAAATCAGGACAAATGAGCAAACACACCCACACACAACACGACAGCCTATGTACTCAGATGTTGCCCTAGAGTAAACTGATTTTATAACTAGCTACAGGATTATCCATTCCCCTCTTACCTTTAGTGAGCGATGAGGCCTTCCCCCACAAATGAGTCAGGACAAATGGGGTCTGAATACCTCAGGAATCATGCAACACCATTCATCACCAGCTGATAGCTATAGCTGGGAGGCTATGACACACGATAATACCTTTCCCACTGTGTTTGTAATAAATTCCCCTTCCCGAGCAATAGGGGAAAGCATAGAGTGCCAGGCTGTGCTACCTATTTACCCAGGGTGACCAAGCGTCAAGCCATCTGTGTTTGCTAGCTCATATATTCAGCCAACGTACTGCGGGCTGTACGATACGTCAGGCATAACAGACCAAGGGCAGGGCCAGGCGGTGGTGGTGCTGGTGGTGGCGGCGGCCATTATGCAGTCAGTGCTGTAGGGAGGAAAGCACACAGCAGAAAAAACCTGTGTGTCGTTCTCATCCAGAGCACTGCCCAGAGGATCAGTTGGCATAACGAAACATCTCATTCATCATGCGATGGATTGAGGGCTTTAACCTTTTACGTGGTTTACGTAAAGTCAAGATAGAAAGATAAAGAAGAGAGAGAAAATAAAGAAATCTAACTTTTAAATGTGTCCACCGTCACAAAATGGAAAACATTAAGATTAGATTAGATAAGATACAGTATGTACAATTGTATTATTAATCCCAGATGGGAAACTTTGGATGATAATGGAATAGGAGCAGCAGACGTCCAGTCATAAGACTTACACAAATGTATTGAAACAAAGTGTGTGTGTGTGCGTGTGTGTGTGTGTGTGTGCATGCGTAGGGAAGCTTATAGATGAACTGCTTGAAATCCCTCTTTTTCTCAGGTGCCGACTGCAGACAATGAGAGCTGGGACTGAGCAAACAGAGAGAAGGAGAGAGAGAGAGGGTGGGGGAGAGGGAGGATAATAGAGGAAGGAGAGAGGAAGTGATGGAGTGACCAGGAGAGATGGATTAGCTATAGCTGTCTGTCTGTGTGTCTGGGGGGGGGAGTTGAGGGCCACCCTTGGGCTTTTCCTGAGTGTGTGTGTGTGTGTGTGTGTGTGTGTGTGTGTGTGTGTGTGTGTGTGTATCTCCATGTGGGTGTGGCTGAATGGGTAGTTAAGGATAGCAGGCAAAGATAAGATAAGATTGAACGGGGGGGGGGGAGGTGGTCATTTAAGTGTGTTTATCCCTTGGTTTGCAGAGGGTGTGTGTGTGTGTGTGTGTGTGGTGGGGGTCAATGTGGCCTGGGAGTTGTCCCAAGTCCCTCCAAGAAGATGGATGGAAGACGGATCACTGCTGAGAAGGGCGGAGAAAGAACCAATACACAGTCAAGCAAACATACACACACACACACACACACACACGCACACATTTGCGGTGAGTAAGTGTTATTGTAGTGCCTCCTATTTTCCTGACGGTCAGAACAGGGCGATGGACGAGGTTCACCTGGGTGAAAATAAATAAATGAGCCTCTTGTGTATTTTTACCCTCCACAGGCCTGACAACTCACTTCCAGCACCCCCTGATCCACTCACTCATCCCGGGATGACGGAGGGTCCGGTGACGGGCAAAAACAAAAAGCCCATTGCTTGTTCCCTTTTAGAGGTGAAAGAAAAATAACTAAAACACCCACCTCCCCCCCACCACACACTAATGGACCGAATGGTTTATCACCAGTTCAATCACCGGCGACAGGTGTATATGTTAGGTGTTGGTGGTGCTTAGACCCCTCCTCCAGCCGGGGGGCAATTATAGTCACCATGGAGGGCCCCCCAACCCCCCCCCCGCCATTGGCCCCCAGGGGTGGGCATGGGGCCGTCTTTAGTGCTGCTCATTCGTTTACCTGTACCCCTGTTAGGAGGTCAGCCCGGACGACGCTGATGGATGATAATGCTGGCTGTTAGCTCACTTAAGTGCCTCCATCGCATCCGTTATCTGTCATTGGTCTCTGGGTCGAATGGGCGGGGATTAGGGTTGCCAGCGCAGATGCCGTGCTCTGATTCGCTGTTGTTGTTGTCGTCGTTGTGACTACTTAGACTTTGTCTCTATGCTGTTTTGTTTTCTACTGACTAGAAAGAAAGAAAAAAAAAATTGCATCTATTTTATATGATTAAATGTAGAACATCTTTATTAATTGGGAAATTTGGGAATATGAAATTAAATAATAAATGAATAGATATATTTGGGGAAATTACACATAGAGAAAGAAAATACTTCCTGAATATTTCAACGAAGAGAGATAATCCTCATTTGGAATCGGCCGAATCGCGAATGCCTCTCCAGAGACTTGAGGATACTTCAAGACAAGTAGAATATTAAACAGGCGGATGGCTCTCAGTCAAAAGGAGACGTGTGTGAGAGCAAACCCTTATGCTGCGCTCACACTGAACCAGGCGGACGCTAGACAGCAGCCGGTCACAACAAAGAAACAGTCCTGTGGAATGGCAGGGCGGCAAAATGGAACGCTTGTGACGATACGTTGCTATGGGGATTGCATTGTTTACAAAGAACGGAATCAAATACATTAATAGCATTTCATGTATTATTCTAGAACTGCCTTGGGCTATAGAATCATTACCCTTCCTTGTGATAGGGAGCTACGTAACGTCCGGGAGTACATTTCATCGCGGAGGACGCTATGATGTTTCACTGTTTTAAACTGTTTATACTGTTGCCAGTGTTTACTGCAGGCCTCACCTAACATTACCGTCCTGCTATATCGCCCACTAACATGATATCCCGTGTGCCGTGTACCGCCTGCCTGGTTCCATGTGAGCACAGCATTAGCACGAGGTAACACTATAAGCAACTAGCTTCGAGCAGGGGGTGATCGTTCCTGTTGATGGCCTGCTATTAGTTTCAGACTCCATATGGTGGCAAGCAAGGACGATGGAAATCCGAACCCATCAACAGAAAAGCCACACACACACAGACACAGACACGCACACACACGGCACATGCATGCCAATGCACAAAGGTCAACAATGAAGTACCCATATTTACTGGCTATTGGAGGTATGGTGGGGAGTGGCCAAGCAGAGAAGACAGGATAGATTAAGATAGCATCAGCTAGCATCAGATCGCGTGCGAGAGAGAGATAGAGTTAGATATAGGGATGGACAGAGAGAGCAAGAGAGCAGGAGACAGATTGAGAGAGAGAGAAAGACAGACAGAACAGCTCATTCTTCAGTAGCCACAGTGCTTTGCTGGCCTTCCCAACACACACACACTTACACGATCAGCAGACACAGACAGACAAACCATCGACCGGACTCATCTGCTGACTCTGCTGATAAAAAGAGACAGTTCACGTGTTCAATGCTGACCTAGTAACACACAGAAAGCATACGGGCAGAAACTTTCAAAGGAGAGACTCAGCCCCACCCAACGCCCGGAGCACTGAGAACTCCCATACAGTGCAAAATTATTTATTTACGCTTTTGGTACGTTTCATTTTTGCATCTTTAAAGGTTATGATGCATTACGCTGTTGCCATGGGAACCAAAGAGCTAGGTAGGACATCACAAAATTGGTAGGAAAGTAAATAGAATCAGAAAAAGAAAAACTGTTAAATTGAAGAATGGGCTCTTTGGCCCATGGCCCAACCCGGAACACAGTCATCCAGGAATAAAAGATTTGGGATCTGACTCAGGCATTGTTCTGCTTTTGTTTAGATACCTTGCATACCTCCACTATGCATCAGAGAAGAAGAATGTGTGCGTTTGTGTGTCTGTGCGTGTGTTTATGAGTGTCTCTAACAGGTTTTTACAGTGGCTGTATTTCAGATGTAATTATCACTTTACTTTTAATTAGGAGTTGACAGTAAATAACAGATATGCAACTCTGCACGCATCACATCATTAACCTCGGGGGAGGGAGGGCATGGATGACGTTCCCGTGGTTGCCATGGTACTAGCTCTTGAATAACCGAAGCAAACAGTACAAAGAAAGAAAAAAAACGTAGTTGACTAAACATTGAAACTATATTTCAGCAGGTATCCTATTTTGCTTTGCAAGCTTACACACGCTTCCATGGTGCATTTAAAGACAAAACATTGTCTCATCCGGTACTACGGTAAGCCTGTCTGCGCTCAAACTCGGCTCACTTAATAATAACACACATTTTCATAAACGTTTTTGTAATTCACGTTCACACCGTTGAGGAGAGGTTTTTCATATCGGCTGATCCAGGTTGGGAAGGGAACACCTAAAGCCAGGTGTCTCCTCTCCTCGACACGCTACGCTGCCCGGGGAAGGAAACATTTAGCTTTCAGCGGCGGTGTCAGCCCCAACCTGATACAGGAAGTACATGAACAAGATACCACCTGACACGCACGCACGCACGCACACACACACTCAAACCAACGGACAGAGGGAGGAGTTCGAAAGATGTGCATTTTTATCTTGGAGTCCTGCGGTTGTTAACGTTATTTAAATTTTTGTTGGGGGGGTTATGCCTCAAAGAAACATAAAAGCGTACATTAAAGTGTATTTGTTTATTGCTTATTGTTTATTGTTTATTGCTCCTTTTTAGTAGCAACTCACCACCAAGACATTTACTTACACGTTCAATAAACAGACTTTAACATTATATTTATAATGTATGTATAAATATGTATGTATTATATATAAATCTTATTATACTATATCAATCGTAAGATACATTTCTTCAGACTGGTTTCTCCTAAAAAAAATAATTAAAATTAATTAAAAATAAAATAAAATCTGATAACATGGTAACAACTTGAACATGTATTTATATATTCAACACACACACACACACACACACACACACACACACACACACACACACACACACATACACATTGCCATTGAGTGCCATTCCCATTGGCCAGGCATGCTGACCCGACCCTGGCCAGACATGACTGGGTAACTTATTAGGCAGCTGCAAATTAGAGGGATAGGACTTTCATTGAGGTTTGGATGAGAAGGAAATTAAATAATGCAGTGAAAAGGCCATGGAGGGGTAGTATTGCACACATATGACCTGTCTAGAACTAACACAGACTTCACACACAGAAAAAACTGGGTCTTTTCTTCTTATGCACATATTGACATGAACTCTTGACTGACAATCATTTATCATCATTTTCCTGTGTTTCGATAATTGCTCCATCAGCCAGCAGCGGCTTTTGGCGTTATCGTATTACCGGACAATCGTTTAAACCTTATTATCCCTCTCTCTGACTCATTTACTCACTCGTGCTGGGAACTATGGAGTGGAGCAAGAAATAGATGTCTCAGCCTCGGTGTCACTCTTTGTTCTCCCAGTCTGAACTATAGCTCCGCGTGTCAGCCTTTTAATTTGCTCCTCTTCTACAGAGGGTGAGCGCAGATTGGAGAGCATTGGCTCGGAGTACCTGTGTGTGTGCGTGCGTGCGTGCGTGCGTGTGTGTGTGCGCATGCGTGTGCACGTGTGTGTGTGGGTGGGTGTGTGTGTGTGGCTGTGTGCATGCGCGTGTGTGCGTGGCGGGGGAGTAAATCGATGGGAAAATGGGATGGAATCTGCTGAGTGGACCGGAGCAAATGGAGTCAGCTCTCATGGGGTATGAACGAGAAAGTCTGGACAATGTTTTTAACTTCTTCCAGGGGGTAGGAGACAGCAATCTTGCACCCTCAAAAGACCCCTTTCTGCGGTCCGCCAGATTTATATCTTGTTATTTTAAATGTATCTCCTCCTTTATGAAGTGATTTGAGTTTTTTCAAGCCTGTTTTATGAGGTCCTGGTCCCGCAAGGCCACAAGGTCTGCCCATGGTACAGCAAACGCCCCCCCCCCCCCAAAAGAAAATACATAGGGATTGGTTTCCAAGGATGAAATTTGATGGGCAGATTTATACAGTGTTAATGGTCTGGGACTTAGGATGTTGCTGTAGGTGCCGGGTCCGCAGGGTCTCCATTTACATTTGGGAAGCAGGGGCAGCTTACTGCGGTCGTGGCAACAACGTTGATTCGTTTCCCACCACACCACCTGCCACAACACTGTGGGGATCTCTGCAGGGGGGGGTTTAGGGATTTTCAAATTTGAAATATTCCTTTGTCTTGTCTTCATAATTTGATTTAAAAAAAAATTTGGCTGCATTTCATTTAGTAGAGAGCTGCAGTTTGGTTTTGTTAACCACTGGGTGACCCCCAAAAGCAGAGCAAAGAGAAGAACAGACAGAGAAGAATTCAAAAACAGCGTTTCTATCAGGAATTATGATCCCATGTCTTCCGTTACTGCTGGTCTTGGGTTCATTCTGGTATGTTAATAAGGTTTTAATTCACAATAAGTACTTTTGCTGTTGAAATTCCCTTTCAGTTGACATTACACGCAAGAGTTTATTTTGGCTATGAGTTTTGAGGCCGGGCGATCAAATATCACTTCCAGGAGATTCCAGGTACAGTCGGTATGATCTTTAATTTCCCTCTTATAATGACTTACATGTGTTCTTCCAATATGTACCATTTCCCATTCCCCTGCTCATATTATGTCCTACGCAGTGTCCAAAGCAAATGTTTCCAACCATCGGCTTCCTTACTTTCCCCAAGCTCAGCTCAAAAAATCACAGCCCCAAACATTGTCCGGGATTATCTCCAATTAGCTACTCTCTCTCTGTCTGTTTCCCTATCCGTCTCTCTGTGACTCTCTCCCTTTTGTTCAGTCTATGTCTCTCGCTCCTGTCATACAAACTGTCATCCACACTGTAGTGACACCGGATGCCCTGCAACCAGGAGGGGTCTGGCAGGCTTGTCAGTGTCAACGCCACCCAGGGCTAGCATGATGGAACCGAGCTACAGTTAGCATGATAGACCAAGCTAGCAATGATGAGCGCTTGGCACTCCCTCTTCCTTCTCCTACCGGGGTTAAATCAATCATAAGCCCACAAAACCCCCCTGGTCAATCCCACAAACCCAATCTCAACAGGATAAAAATTTGTACTTTCATGCGGTCCATTGGTTCTTTTCGTCAGAACTTATGTAGCATTTGAAGCATAGGACGCTTCTGCCTCTCGCACCTGGAGGGTTCGTACCTTGATTTGACAACGCTATCTATCCGTTTGTCTTATCTATCACTGTGCCGCGGGTATTAAGCTGCTAATGCTGAATTCTGATTGGATAATACTACTAATGAGGCAATCCCCAACCTCTGCTGAGTGCAAAGTGCAGTTTAAAGTTGGTTCATCAGGGGACGTTTGAAAACATCAATGCTGTTAATGATGACGCAATATATACAGAGTTTTTCCAATAATGTTATTCATATCCATACCTTATTACATCTTTAAAAATCAAACATAATGTGTGTGTGTATATACTTATTAGCCCGTACAATTTATAATCGCTGCAATGTAATGTAATGTAATGAAAACTAAAAGGGGAAGGGGGATATGCGTGACAACCAACAAGTGTTTTGATACGTTTGGTCGCTTTGTGTAAACAGTGTTGGCTCAATGAACAGGGAATTAAGGCTAATTATTGACTGTTTAGGCAAGTGGAAAAATCTATGCTTTGATCATTCTTTCTGGTATTTATGGAACCTGGCTTTGATATACTAACCTATACTTGGTTTCATCCAGCCTGTTAGCATTTCTCACAGGATGTAGCATGTTTGTAGATTACAGTGCATTCTCAAAAAACAACTACAGCTTAAAAATAATTAGTGTGGCAAAGTACACAAGCTGAACAAAAGCATTTTGGTAAATTACAGACATCACAAACGATTTATGACGATGCTTCACCTGATCAAAGGTATGTTTGTTGCGACTAATTCATTATTATTTTATTGTGCACGCACAACAGTTTTCCAAAATGGTTTTCCCCTAAAGTCCTCAGATCCTCTCATCATTCCTAATGATTCATTAAGTCCTCCTCCTAAATCCCATGACCCTTTGATAATATCCACCTGTGGTTGTCTGTTGAGTCCAGACCCCAACCATGGCGGCACGAGCCCCTTTGATTTAAAAAGTCCTTAAAAAAAACAAAGCAAAACAGAGCACTCCTTTGCTATCCACCGTGAGTTTCTTCAGAGCGATGTGTGAGACCACGATAATACTTGTACGTGCGCATTCTCTGACAACAACAGGAAGCTAATGGCTTCAATGCTGCGGCACTACGAGGAGGTCTGTGGCTAGTGACTCCTCACAGCATGGAGCGACTCTTACAGTCACGAACATGGCTCTCTCGCTTTCTCTCTCTCTCTCGCTCTCTCTCTCTCTCTCTCTCTCTCTCTCTCTCTCTCTCTCTCTCTCTCTGTCTCTGTCTCTCTCTCTCTCTCTCTCTCTCTGTCTCTCTGCAATCCTGCAGTCAGACTGGCTAATGACTGTTTGGTTACAGTTGACTCATTGGGAACACATGTGAAGCAAACAGGACGACCCTGGGACAAACAGGTTTGGCACACACACCTGCCCGCAACGCTGCAACATCACGTACCAAACCCTTTGATATAAACCCGTGTCTGGTTATAATTACTTAGAGCTTGTTTACATTTTTTGGGCCCGAGCAATTATGTGTGTGTGTGTGTGTGTGTGTGTGTGTGTGTGTGTGTGTGTGTGTGTGTGTGTGTGTGTGTTTGTGTGAATTCCGATGCACATGTGCGTGCGAGCATTCCTTAATTTGAAAAAGAAGAGGGACATTGGTGTAATTTGTGTAACATGTTGAACCAAGTCTTTCAAGACAGTTTGGATCGTTTACGTCGTCGACTAAGTCCTACCTAGCCTGAGAATAACCAATAAGTACAGTGTCGGGATATAAGTGGGCCCTTAACAATTATAAGTACATCGGTAACGTCAATGTTGACAGCCTTCACCTTAAAAATAAACTAGTCCAGTGGCTACATGCGGGCTGTGTCCACACACTTGTGTTTTTTCAGAAGCGGGGCTTTTTGAAGTGACACTCGGGGACGTCTATGAGCTTACCTTCCTGTCAGAGCCTGCTGTCCACTTGGGTTTCAAGCACCAAAACACATTTCACTCTCCAAAAATAACCAGCACCGGTCACGAGTGCGACTCCACTACAGCCATGGGGCAGTGGGGGCCATCATTACACTAGAAGGTATAGATGACTCAGCGAGCAGCAAAAGTACAAAAAACATTCCTGAGGGTTTGTTGTCGAGTTGTGATTTTGTTTCCGCCTGTCAAAGCAATTGTTATTTTTCTCGGACCGGAAGCTAAAGATAGTCCTTTACCCTTTCATTTAAAATTATAAATAATATACCTGTATATATATATAAACTATGATTAGACACATTCTAATGTTATTTAAGGTGTGCATGTAGCAGCAGACTCCTGTGGGAGAATGGGTGCTGACGAAAGCTGTCCGAGAATATTTCCACTGGTAAATGCAATTTTTCGTCCCTCCATAGGCTGAAAGTGTGGTCTGCTATTTAGTGCCAGTGGCTTTGGTACGGTGGAGGAAGGAGCCAGCCGAATCCTTCAATATCCTGGGTCACTGCGAGGTCTATGCAGCTCGCCTCGACCAGCTGCAGGCCAGGGGACAGGCACGTCAGTGATTTGCTGTCAGCATCGTAAGTGACCCGCTCTAATGTCTTTCCACCTTCCTCATCTCTCCCCCACCCCGCCCCCTGCATGTAACGCAATTAATTCTGTCTTAATTTGCATTACCTTCTTGTTAAGACTTTGCCCGGCAGCTCTCTCCGAGCAGAATGAATGGACGTAGCTGACCGGTGGACATCTTGGAGCAGAACGAACACACAGCTTAACATTTGTGGCTCAGAGGCGCCAGTGTTTTTAAGTGGCTCCTACCGAAAACCTTTTTATTTTTTGGTAAATGACTCAAAGGCATGTTGAAATTGCTTTAGCCGGTTCTGAATGCGGCAGTGTTTCTTTGACTTGAGCATTCAAGGATTTTCCTCCATAAAAGCATTCTTTGGCTTTAAAAACAGAAAGGAAAGCTTTGTGGGATACAAGACTTTCCTCACAAATTTAAAGAATTGGAAAAGTCTCAATGTGGGCCACACTTGACCGGCCATGTATCGCTTATGCTAAGTCAATGTCAGCCAATCCAGCCGATCAATCAGCTTTGAGAATCAATGCCTTGTCCTTGGTGTATTCTTCTCATACAAAGGCGAAATCCCATTGATCCTTTCTCTCTCTCCATCTCTCTCTGTCCATCTCTCTGTCTCTCCATCTCTCACTGTCTCTCTCTCTCAGTGCATCTCTCTCTGTCTCTCTCTCTCAGTCCATCTCTCTCTGTCTGTCCCTCTCTCCATCTCTCTCTGCGCTGTCTCTCGCTCTCTTTCTCTCTCTCTCTCTCTAACTCTCTCATCACTGCATAAACTCTACCAAAGCTCAGGGAAGAAAACAGAAAAAAAATCTGTATTCTCAATGCAAAACGAGCACAGCTATTCATCGGCTCGCTGACAACCAATCAATTTAACCAGTGTTCTCTGTCTTCGGCTGGAGGAGATGCTCGATATTATGAGGGAGTTAAGCCGGCCATGTGAATCTGGCTGTGAAACCTCTCGTACAGATGGACGTTTTATTGGGAGTTTTACTGAGTTGCATGTGTGTGTATGTGTGTGTGTGTGTGTGTGTGTGTGTGTGTGTGTGTGTGTGTGTGTGTGTGTGTGTGTGTATACAATGGGGCACGCAAGTTCCCCAACTGTTCTGACAGACAACTTGTGCTCGGAAGATGAAGGGGTTGGGGTTTTGTTTTGTTATGTAACTGAGAACCACCCCAGCTTTCCTTGCATGAGTACAAATCCATAAAGTAATTAAAGGAACGCAGACTGGAAGTCCAGAACTGGACTCACAGTTTAAACACGCTCACTTTTCCGATAAACTGTGTTTTTGTTGTGAAGATGGCAGAAGAATCACAAGGGATGATTTGTAGGTAATGTTAATAAGTTTAAAACACTGGATTGTGTCGCTAATTAACCAAACGCATCCAAGTTGACTCAATGTTTAATTATTTCATGCGTTTATTTTGATAATTCTCAGCATTACAAATCAAATCTATATTTCAACAGAAATTGGCCTTTGCCCTACGTGTGGAGCGGATATAACCAAAGAACAAACTGGTAACCTTAACATAATAACACAGTATTCAAATTCCACATTGTGTCAGAAAAACCAAATTCATTCTGTTTTAACACAAACAGGGATTTCCAATAATATCACACATTTATGAACCCAAAGTTAACAGGATTGATGAAACACATACTCTGCCATACATCTCCCAGGAACAGGGAACCCAAGAAATGAATCCAAAAAATTCATCACTACATTTTTGGGGGGAGGTTTTATTTGGGGAGGGGGGGGGGGGGGAGGGGGAGAGGAGGCTGCATGTGTTCGCTTAATTAAATCAGGGGAGCCGTCGTGATTGTGACGGGTGGGCACCACAGCCGGTGGAGGGCTCCCTTCCGCGGTGCCCCTGGTGAGCCGGTGCCATCACCGGAGAACCTGGCACTAATGATTTCATTAACATGTCTAACAGGGCAGCGCTACACCTGTTCTGCACCCAGCGCCCCCCCCCCCCCCCCCCCCTGCCCGAATACCCACACGCTAACCTTGAGAACTGCTGCCGCCGGATTCAGACCCGTGCCAAACTTCTTCTTTATATTTTACAGCTGCTGTCTCAGCTCTCCTGCTGTTCATTTTAATTAAATGCTACGCTCTTACTAACCGTTTTTTTTTCTCTCCTTCTTTCTTGAATGAAAATCCCTGATTGTGCTGCAGTGGAGGAAGTTTGAAGATGCCATTTTTTTTATTTTTTACAAAATGTTTTTGTTTGTCGTTTTCTGTTGTGTTTTGATCGTCAAAACACCTGCCTCACTCAACCACTCACTTACTCACACACACACACACACTAAAATATTGCTTCTTACTCCCTTGGAGCCTCAATATGTATTATGTAGCAAAGTTGTAGCAAAAAAATATACCTTCATGTTGAAATAAAAGTGTACATAAACACTGAAACTGCACAATTTGTCTCTTGAACACTAACATCATTGTTCTCACAAATACATTTGTCTCCCTTATTTTTCATGACCCAAATGCTGCCGATACATACGTCTTTAATGCAACCTCCCTGAACCAGTTTAAATGATATCATGGCCAGGAGATGGTTCGATGTTGGGAGAGGAGAAAGCATGTCAGATGAGTGACAAGTGAAGAGTAACGGTTCCAACAATATGACCTGTCCCTTCATGTAAGGGATACATGTGAATGGTGTATGACCTCGTGCAATTCTCTCTCCCCCAAACTTATTTTATAAAAAAAAACAAAGAACAAAAGCAGCTGGCTCTGCTTTCATCTCATCATATGTTCCTCACCACTGTCCAACTGCTCTGGTTTTTGTGTGTGTGTGTGTGTGTGTGTGTGTGTGTGTGTGTCTACAGACCCTACAGTCCTTTATCATATTATCTGCATGCCTTAATGCTCTGCAACACGTCCCATAGTTCTATCCATCTCTTCTCCCACACCCCCCAGACGGCTCGCTGGTGTCTCCCCAACTATCTGCCATGGCTTCTTCTGATCGATAGGCCCTTGAAGTTACCCCTGACAACCACACAGGTGGATAGCATTAAGGACCCAGAGATGTACTCACCGATACCCCAGCATTTCTCAGGTCCTCTATGGTGAGCGCAGGAGACACTGTAGCATTCTACGATGAGTGGGACCATAGTTGCAACAATTGTCCAAGTGGTATTAAAATAGTTGTGCTTCGTGGCTACTGACTGTATACAAACTCACTTACAAATACTTGCACACAATGCATTGGTATGTTGTTGCACACAAAAAGCACACACACAGACACAGATACACACACACACACACACACACACATACAAAGGCACACAAAGCACAAAGAAGGCCCTGTTATTCTCCCTGGATGGCACAGAGCCAGAAGGATGTCTTGCTAAGACTCAGATAGGGAGCACATAACCCAGACATGATGCCCCACTTAGGCCTGGGTTTATGTTTAAGAACCGGGCGGACCACTGGAAATATACCTACAGCCTAATATTGATTTTCTATGTTCCGCCCGGGTGAAAGTACTCCTATGATGTCAAATATTTGATGAAGATTAAGGGTAAGGAACAACTTCTCTTTCTCTGGCTCGGTCTCTCTCCCCTTCTTCCATTTTTTTCTGTCTCTGAAAATCGTTATATATATATATATCGCTATATACTATATTTATATATACACCTGCATTCTGTTCATAGTTTATTCAAAAGTGTAACTTCGAGAGGTTGATACAATGAGATTAATAAAGTAGTGTGAATGGGACCTTTTCAAAATGACCTACTCCTCTGTACCGCTGTCTTTGACTCTTTCTCAATGCTTAACCTGAACACTATAATCTGCATAGCAATAAAGACGATTCTAGTATAAAACATATAGCAATATCACCCCTTTGGACCGCTGGCATTTTTTAAAGCATGTGGATGAAAGCTCTTGCAGTTCCTTAGGGACAAGGTGTGTGAGTTGGTGGGTTGATACGATCAGAGCCCAGGTACAAAGTACGTCTGACTATGTACCGTAATGGTTTTCACAGCAGGCCTCAACAGAAAAACAACAAAAGCCAGCGTAGAGATCCGATCTGGCCTGCAGAGCCGATCAGTCCTGGGTCAGGCCAGCTGCGGTCCTGGGAATCCCACTGTGCCAAATGACACAGGTAAGACAAGCATAGCCAAAGCGACGACAGGCCTGTATTTCACGTAACTGAGCTTAACGCACAGTTAAACACACGTGTGAAAGGCAGCCCCCTGGTTCACATTCAGAAGGTCTGGGAATCTTCACACACACACATGCATGTTCATGTTTTTTTTTGCTATGGATAAAAAGGGATGCATTCACACGCATACCAGCTAACATACATGTGATGTCTCTTTAGCACAAACATGCCCTGAGCCCCCTGGCCCCTTGACACACACACACACACACACACACACACACACACACACACACACACACACACACACACACACACACACAAACACACACACAAACAAGCTAACATAAATGTGATGTCTCTTTAGCACATGCATGCCCTGAGACCCCGGCCCATTGAGACACACACACACACACACACACACACACACACACACACACACAAAAACCAGCTTACATACATGATGTCTTGAAACATGCACACACACACACACACACAGACACAGACACACACAAACACACACCACCAAACCTTAAGCTTGCTGCAAATTGGTGAGATCTTATAACAAGAACAAACATTAAATTGATGAGCAGAATAACTTAAAACAAGAGAATCCATGCTGTGAAGCTTAAGGCCTATTATTTCAATGAACCTTATTGCTTTCCTGAATGCTGATTCGGCATTAAGTATCCTATGCTTTTCTGCTGTTTGGATATGTGAGCTACGAAAATATTCAATAAAGAGTTCCTACACGCCGTGCTTGGACAACTGTTGCACAATGTAGCCGAGGTATTATTTTTTTATTATCCTATCAACTACAAAATATATTATCATTTATTACCATTGTGACTCAATTTTTTTTTGGTTCCTGCTACTTCATTATACCACAGGAAGAAACCTAAGCAGCCTACAAAGAAACACTGCATAATGCATAACAAAAACTATTCCTCTCGGGGCTCAAGCAACTTTGTTTTCCTGCTCGGAGCTTTTAAGCGCCGATCTGCATCTGAATGGATTTCCTTTGATCTTGATTAATTGATCCTTGTTTAAAGTGAGCGGCCAAAAAAAAAGAAAAACCCAGTCACGAAGCGGTACGGCCCCATTTTGTTCACTTAAGCGAGAGGAAGCCAAATAAAGACACTCGGAGTCAGCCCAGGAAACACTCCTGTGCCTCCTCTCGCGTCTGACGCAGCGAGGGCTTAGGTTTGGCTGCTCTCGCATGGAGTTATCTGTACATGTAGGGGAGGTGGGCTCGCTCCCAGACTGAAAGTGCAGCCAAAGGGAGTGGTGGGCCTCACGCTATATGGGGGACTGGGAGGGGGGGGGGATGGTGAAGGGAGTGTGGGAGAGGGATGTAAGCAAGGATCCAGGGAGATGGGGAGGACGAGCGGGGGAGAGAGGAGGCTGCCATGTTCCTGGAGATCTTCACGCTGTGCTCTCCCTCCGTGGGACCTGTCAAAACATCACGCTGGAAATATGTTGTTTGGATTTGAAGAGCTGCACATGGTGTATTTCGCTGCTATTTTGTTGCGGGGGCCTCCGGATATGTGAGGTGCTAAGGAGAAAACACAGAAACAAAGTACATAAAACCCAGACACAAAGATTGGACCTCAGCTTTTTCGTGTTGGACCTATTTAAGATCAGTAGAACTTTGTTCTTTATGGTCCTTAATACATTGTTCTTTTCTAGTTTTAGACTCATGCATTTGCCATCTACAAAACAACTATGTATCATATGTATGCATTCAGGGGATGCTTTTATCCAGTGAATACCAATGCAGGTTATTAATGAGCAAGAAGGGCATCTTGCTCAAGGACCCCGTAGTGCAGACTACACTATCCTGCCTCGTACTGGTTCATTCCAGAGATGCCTCACAAGCTCCCTCCCAATACATGAGCCATTTGCTCTCCATGTTCTCAGTTTCCCCTTCAACATCCCCTTACTCTGTGTTGGCCCAAAACAAGCACATTCCGAATCACTGGGCGATCTCTAGTGCCAGACCACAGATCTCCTTGTCAGACCAATGTCAGATCTCTGACACTGAGCCACCAGCCCACCCATCTCATGCTTCAGGGGGGCTTCCATATTCAACAAAATAAAAATCCATTATTTCCTGCCAGCAGGCGGCTGCAGCTTGGACCCTCAAATTGCAGCCGGTGATGGAGGGCTGGTTGGCGGGGGTGTGGGGGTACACTTATGGTTGCTCATTTAGGGAACTGTGACCCCTGTCGGGTTTTACACCTCCCAGTAGGCCTGTAAATCGAGGTCGGTGTCTTTCAGGATGCAAATGTATGTGTCCCCACTGGCAGCTTAAGCCCTGTCTCCCTGTTGAATTGGCGACGCCACCAGCTGGAGTCTCCTCGCCTCCATCCTGAAAAGCAACAATGTCTCAGGGGGTGGGTGGTGGGGAGAGAGATGGGGGGTGGGGGGGGAGTGAGAGCAGAAAGAAAATACGCCTTGCGATACATGGCTCCTGTCCTGACGGCATCGCACGCCTGCCTGTAGAAAGGCTGGGGCTTAAGTGGAGAGAGTATCGTTACAAAACACCGCTGACAGCCACTGTCACATGCGATGTTACACCTGGCGATTCGGCCCCCCCCCCCCCCCCCCCCCCAAAAAAAACAACAACAGAGGGTGCATGGTTTTTAAAAAGAGTGGGTAGAGGGTACGATGTAGAGAAGTGGGGTGGGGTTGGATTGTGGTGGTGGTGAGGAAGGGATGGTTGAGGTGGTGTTTATGGTGGTGGTGGTGGTGGGGGTGGGGTTCAGCCTTGCTGTACAATGCACTATTCAGTTTTTTTTTCTTTACTGAGCTTCTCGCTTGTTATTCGATGATCATGTTCCACTTTACTTTCCACTTTCCAGCGCAGCGGAAAACAAAGCGAGATGTACCGTTGGCAAATTCAATCCACCTTGATCTCCCCCACTTCAGTATTCAAGGAAAATATGCCCAAAGTGAGCCTCACAATTTCACGCTTGAAAAACAGTGAGAGTGACGTAGAAATACAGAGAGAGAGAGAGAGAAAGAGAGAGAGAGTGAGTAACCGAATGAGATAAAGGCTCGTTCTATTTTGAGCCGTACAGTCGGACAGACTGCCTCCTTTGTAGGGGAGGGGAGGAGTGGGAGATAGAGATCTTGAACAGCACGTCTCCTGGATTAAGGGTTGCTCCAGTGGAACAATTTGCTCGCTTTTTGTTCAGGCCGAAGGAATGCTTTCTCTGGCCCCACTTTAAATACCGAGGAGAATGATTACTTATAAAATAATCACAAGGTTAGGCACTGCACCGTGCTCCCAGTACTGCTCCAGGCATCGTCAGAAACAGAGCACGACCGAGGAAAATAAGTCTCTAAAGAATATGCAAAATTGTACTCAAATACTTGGTTCTCCATTTTGTCTTTGCTTTTGGCTTAGTAGTATAAAATTGAGTGTTAAAGTTTAAGCGTCTGCTATAAAAGCAGGACTGCAGGAGAAATGTGGGGATCCAGACTTGTCAGGTATGCACACGCTGGCGTCAAGTGCACATTTACACCATGAACTCCACAATTACCTCCTATTTGAAGGCAATTATCCACACTCACTTACCCTCAAGAAAACACCCCTCCCTGTGTGTGAGAATGATATTTCCGCCCTCAGTCATGTCTGAAAATCACCGGTGAGGTTCCCGGTAAAACTGTCGAAGTCGAAGGTGGAAAAATGTCCCCAGGACAAAAATTATAACTCGCTGCGATAGCCAAAAATCAGTTCCATGTTAATTTCTTCCACAGACTTTGCCATGAGCAGGGTGCTAGAAAGAAAAGACAAAAAGGTACCTAATTCAGGAATCCCCTTACTCTGTATTAGATTTACTCAGGAGAATTCACCAAATTACATTCCCTTCACACTTCCAGAATTCATCTTTGAATGTTAAGGAGAGGCACTATCACCTGTTATTGTGGCAACAAGGGACAATATTAATATTGGAAAAAGGGACAAAAAAAAATAAAAAATCGACAGGTTTTTTTTGCAATGCAACACATTTGTAAATCAACAATATTTTGTCACTGGTTGAATAAAATCAAACAATGTATTGAAAGTGAATCGTTTAACCCCCAAAAGTAATCACAGGAAGGCCTACTGTTGCTTGCAACCACCACATATTGTTCTGTGCGGGGTACTAAACAAGGCATGTAGCAATGCACTTAAAAAAACGTTTTCTGAAGAAGACAACATCTGAGTTGGTGATCGGAGAGTTAGAACATGGTGTACGTCAAAACAAGAACGTCCCAAACAAAATCCCTCTGTAAAAAATCCAAACAAACTGTGCAGGACTGAATGAGGCACTAATCTGGTGCCTGCGACTCTTACTGATATGAGGATGATGCAGGTGTGATGCAGCGGCCCACGAGCCGCTAGACGTCTGGCAAGATAACCACAGTGAAGAGGGAGAGAGGAGTCCGACAGCGTTTGCATTGTTAAAGAGGCCGTCTCCCCTGGAGGCAACTCACACATTTCAGGAAAAGCCTTTAACGTGTGCCGCCGTTCACATGCCCGTACAGGCTCTCGATTATATCTAAAAGCTTGGCTCTATCTCCCCCCCGGAGTTCGTCTGCAACTCCTGGGTAGGATAAGGGAAGGAAGGAAGCATGGGTGGGTGGGTGGGTGGGCTCCCTTTGAAGTGGGGAGAAACAAGGCAAGGCCCCTTGACTTTCTTCAGCTCTCGTTATTCTAGTTCCAGTTCCTCAAGGTAGCCCCCGAGCCTTTCTGTTGTTCCTGTTTTTTTGTTTTTGAATAACAATTAAAACAACGTGCAGACTGTTGAGAGTGGGTTTGCTCTGATAAAAACATCTCAACTATGGAACAAATTCAAAGCAAAAATACGTTGGTAGAGGGCAGGGTTGAAGGTAGGGAGTGCACTCAGGCAGATGGTCAGCTACTACCGCCGCACCCTTTATTAGAGGAACAATAAAGCAATGATCATATTGTTCTCTTCTCGTTTCTAGTAACTACCAGCCTCTATTCCTAATGAAGCTCGCATTGAGTCAATGTTGACTCACTCTTAGTCACAGGCGCTTCCCATATTCGTCTGCTGTTTTTTCTTCACAGGAAATGTGGATAATTGTACGTCATGAACCGTTGACAACCATACACAAGCCTGTTGATAGACGGCCATACCTAGACACATAGCAAGTGAGTTAGATGCATCGCTTTTCTAGATGGCTGTCCTGCGAACGTTTGATTTCACACGTCTGAGCTTGTGGTGTTCGTAGTGGAAGATTTACTTGAGAAGGAGATACTGCCTGTAGCATGTAGTGGGTTTGCATGATTGCTAGCTTACTGCTTGGTGGCAGTAGATTAGGCAGCATGTGTTATATGTCACATGCCTTAGGCTGAGTGTCCTTTTAGAAGAGGGAGATGTCCCCGTTCTTCATGGATAGTCCTTGTTTTCCATGGATAGTCCCAGTTTTCCAAAGAAAGTCTCCATTGTCCATGGATACTTCCCGTTTTCCTTGGATAGTCTCAATTTTCCGTGGAAGTCCCAGTTTTTCAGAGGATAGTCTCTTTCTTGTGGCCTGTCCCTGGCTGGAGCTGTCCCTGAAAATGTATGTGTTCAAAAAAATATATAGGATTCTACAGATGTTATTTTTAAATGGCAAAGGTTTTAGCTTTCTCATGAATATTAATTTTGAGACAGTTGGTAATTAGTCTTGTGTCCATCTGATAGGCTGTGATTAAAACTCGCTACGTGGGCAGCAGGCTATCTAGCGACTATGCACCAAAACAATGGGCAATCAGTACAACATACAACAAGTATTCCTTATTGGAGAAGCCTACTTAAGATTGTTTTTTGCGGGTTTACCAAAGCTTCAAACACGTCAAAGTAAACAATTTGGCAAGTACTCCCTAGTCTTTTTCTACAGTACTACATTCACCATGGTAGCACTAGGCAAAAAAGTATCTGTCACTTTTTTACGGATCAGATATCTTGTTGCTTGACATTGACCATCAAACCACAAATGTCCCTGTTTTTCATTTCACAAATCTGGTCACCTTATTTTATCAGGGTTAGCAGAGCAACATTGAAGGTGGCCGATAAATTACATCATGGTGTACTATGAGTGGATGAGTGGATAACCTATGCTACCTGCTAGATGCTACGCTATGCTATGCCAATGCTTCATTTATGAAAGGCTATGGGCTGTCCGTTGAGCAATTACTCACACATGCACAAATGCATGCACACAGACACACATTTATAGACCTGCACACCTATAGACACACGCACACTAACACATTAATAGACCTGCACACCTATAGACACACACACACACACACACACACACACACACACACACATACAACCACACACACACACACACACACACACTAACACATTAATAGACCTGCACACCTATAGACACACACACACAAACACACACAGACACACACACACACACACACACACATCACATGGATATGGTCGGTTTCAGAGAAGACCGGAATAGAAGAACATTGAAAGAAGGCTAGGTTCGGAGGAGAATTAACACCTCATCAGGATCAGATACAACAGGAACCCAGTGCTCCATGTGGTCCATGCCAGGAGGCTGACACGACACACACACCCTGTAGCAGACAGCAACCACACCACCCACCACCACAACAACAACAACAACAACAACAACAAAGGCGCACCTCGCCACTTCAGCTCGCTGCCGTCTCGACTCCGGGCCAAGACAGAGAGAATACGGTGGACCGATAACCAGGTTGCATGTGAAAGCGAGGGACTGGCAATTACACTGCTTTGTGTTGCATGATTGCTCTTGGCAGGGTTTCTGTCTACTTTCTACTGTGACACTGATGATCATGAGGACTTTGGAGGAATAATAATTTTGCTCTTTGTGTGGCATCGGATGCCAGCATGTTGTAAATTTAATATGGGAATGTGCTGTGTGAGTGGATCTCTGTATTGGACTGCTGGTCCCATTGTAGGGATCTTCAGTCTTCCGTCCAGAGAACACAGAGTGTGAATCCAAACGAGATATAGACTCTGAATGTTTTAATGGGGCAAAGCACACAGAGAGTGAGTGAATGAGCGCCGGGCTGCGTTTTTTGGCTTGCTTTGTTTATGACTCGAGCCGTTTTAGTATTATATATTTAAAGTCAACGGCTGTGACAAAAATCACTGTAAGCATTTTCTTATTAGGTTTTAATTATAAACTTAAAATATAAAACTGATATACAAGTGATCCGACAGTGTAATTCAAATGTTCTTCTAAGTATACTGCCAATAGTGGGGAATACTAAGTGTGAATGTAAAAAGCATTTACAGATAAGGAAGAAATAGAGCACATTATATAGAAAATAGAATCATGTTATTTCACGGAGCAAACAATCGGAGAGCAGTATCCTTAGCTGTATTTTTCCCTTGCTATCTCTGTCCCGTCAAGGCTGTGTGCTTTGGTCTTTAACCGTGCTACTTTACATTGTCTGACAGCTAACATTTGCGCTAGCCTACTTGTGTTTTGGTAAAATATTATTCCTTGAAGCAGTCAGAGGAATCGTAATTTATCTTCGACAAAGGGGAAGGAACTGGACAAAAGAGACACCTGAATGAGGATTTTCTATTGGTAGAAATCCACCACATAATATTTATTTTACTTTCGACTTTTAGCCTTACTACATCTTATTTCATATATATTGTTTAGGAACATTGATTCATCTCTGCTTTGCAGTTCTTTACAACAATAATAAAAGTCGCTATAACAGCAATAGCAATAATAATAGTTTGACTGAACGTGAACCTGCCTCGCTCTTGGTCATCCAGCTCATGACTTCTGAAAGCGCTGGTCTTATCACAGAAATACAACAACAATGTCAGAAGAAATGCCAAGGTGGAAATACCTCCGCATGCCACGGGTGTCTGCAGACAAGCATCAGCCCACAGCGTGCATCATCTGTATTTCCTCGACCCGCATCAGCCTGTACATCTCTCATCAGCGGGGCCGTACAGTAGCCATGTGAAGGAATGAGGAACAGGGCGGGCGATGGAGGGATGGATTGAGAGAGAGAGAGAGAGAGAGAGAGAGAGATCAGGGCTGTGCTAGACTGACGAATCCTAGCTGTCCGCACCTACCATGGAAACACCCTGTATTCTCTTCTGTTTTTTTATTTTTATCCCGCTTCGGGGAAACCTGTTTGAGTCTGTTTGTCTGTCAGCGACTGGTGTTGTCAAACAACCGATTGGCTCTGTATAGGCCTGATTTCTCATGCAGGCCCCTGCGCCTTTCATGTTGTCTCTGAGCCGTTTTGTTTTGCTGCGTGTCTGTCATCCTCGCGGGCTCGGTACATAGAATGAGGGCAATGCAGAGTAATTTCAAACATATCCATCCGTCTGCACTTCTGGTACATGTTCTCTTGTTAACTTTGTTCGCTAGCAGGTAGAGAGGACGGAGCACCTTGTTGTGAAGAACATTGTTGAGAGTCTCTGCATTTCTCAAACTATTGAGGTCAATATGATCATGTGATTTTTGTGGTCTTTGTTTTTCTTTATTTACCCGAACCATGAGGTCATTGTATGACCCAAAGGCTTGCATGATCAAAGTGTCTTTTTCTTGCTGTGTGTGTGTGTGTGTGTGTGTGTGTGTGTGTGTGTGTGTGTGTGTGTGTGTGTGTGTGTGTGTGTGTGTGGTGTGTGAGAGAGATAATGTTTGCCATGAAGGGCCTACAGTGGAATGTTGAGGGGAACAGTGAAAGGTGTCAACAAATCCCGTTATTTGGAATTCCAAAGTGGAAATTCTCATGACCTAATAAATCAGTAACACTTTACAATAAGGGTACAGTAACTAACTGGTAATTAACATTAACATCAATGCAGTTATAATAATTATTATAAAGCAATAATATTGGGGTTAGGGGTAGAGGGTTGAACCTTACTTAACTTGAACACCATTACTTAACATGAACACCATTACCTTAGTTAACATGAACAACATTAGTAAATGATTACTAGACATTAGTTCACTGTTAGTGAAGCATTAGTTTATGTATATTACACTATTAACTCACATTAATAACGTTTCTTTATTGTACCCTGATGGTAAATCTTGTGCTTTTTAGGTATTACGGACGTGTTCTTTGGTGCATTCTATGTTTCCACCATCTAGTTCTTGGGAACACCTGAGAAAAAAAGAAAAAAAAGAAAGAAATATGTGACAGCCGCACACAGGGAAGGTAAAAATATAAAATGTAGATCCTTGTTCAGCCTAAAGCGCTACAAGTCCCTGGAGAGGCTTCAACAACAGCGTGAGGAGACGGAAGGGCGGAAGGAGAGACAAGGACAAGGAGGGTAGGTACCTCCAGAAGGTACCTCCACCACCTGCTGCCAGCTGGTGGTGGAGAGAGAGAGAGAGAGAGAGAGAGAGAGAGAGAGAGAGACCCAGATGAGTATCCACATCAGTCTGAGAATCATCTTCGCATGGATGTGATCAAATCCATGAAAGCAGTGGTATGTAAAGTGAGAGCCGAAATCAGGTTAGTCTCAAGCATCTGCCGATGCTGTAACACCCAACGACCTCGCCAGATACAGGGGACATATGGGGAATTTACTTAAATGATCCCCCTGTTAGAAAAGTTTCACCAGATAAGATATTTTCCAGGTATCACATCTCGTGTAAAATCCAATGCAAAACTGCTTAAGGATTCTAAACTAGGCCTGCTTCAATTGTTGGAAAATGGCCGTTAATGGAAACGGTATTGATCCCAACACGTGGGTCTATTAACATTCCTCTTCTATTCACGCGAGACCTTGACCCACCGGGACCCACTCCCTTTTTCCTCTGCTACTAAAAGAGCTTTAAAAAGAGGCTTTGAAGGAATGAGAGAGAGAGGAATGGAAACAGATGGGCCTGGTTCTTCTCAGCACGTCCCTGACAACACTTTGAGATTGACACCGGACTAAGCGACAGCGGGAGAGACTTTCGCACAGGAGGATCGCGGGGGTGTGTGTGTGCGCATGTGTCGGAGATGGATGTTGACAACGGGACCGATGTTTTCATGCCCCACCGACGGTGATTCTTGTCAAAAAACGTTTGTCACATCGTCCGGTTTTCAATCACTTGTTTTCCGAGGCATGCAGTTGATGATTTCCAAGACGAAACATTCTTGCAAACAGATTCGTCTTATTGCCTGTCTGACCGTTTCCACTTTGACGATATATCACAGGGATGTTAGTCTGATTTAATTCCCAGGTCATTTCCCCGGAATGCAATAATGCAATAGGTGGTTACTCTCACGATACATTATATCATATTAATAACTGTTGTTTGACTTCCGATAAGAACATCAACATAATCTTAACGTGTGTTATCTAAAGTATATGTGTGGTTCATTAGTCACACTCACGCCCCAGAGCGGTGACTATCAACCGTACTGTCAAAAGAAATCCCATAATTAGGGAAAATGTCATTTTTAATTGCGTGCGTTTTTTTTCTCCACTTTTAACATCAAAATACCGTGCCAGAGTTGATGTTCTCGAACCCCTCCCCTTTCTCCTGGAGTTCTGTGGTGGTGATGAAGAGGATTTAGCGTTGTCACTTTAAGTGGGAACTCCAAAGGTTGAACACGCTGCCGGTGGTGGACGTGGCGGAGCCTAGGGTGAACGCAAAATAACATGAGCACCTTGACAGGGCTGTTCCAATTGCTGGCCACAGCTTTCTTTGTTCGCTTGCCAAGGCACTTGTGCGCGAGCACGTGGCTCGCACACACAGAAAGCGGAGCAGGTACACACACAC
>NC_140279.1:12318692-12321192 GCF_964030765.1 Micromesistius poutassou | reverse complement strand
ACAAAGGAAAGTGTTGTTATGTGCTGCTGGAGAAACACATGCGGTGTAAGGGTTGGCGCCCTGTCCTCTGTTTAGATGGCAGTCAGAGCAGTTACGTCATCGCTTGTCCAAAGCTACTGACAATGGGTTCAGTTACGTGTCTTTAAGGAGGAAGTTGAGTTGAGGTCTCTTGCTCATGGACATCAGGGTTCAAAATGCAGAACCTTTCATCTGGAGGTCGAACAACATGAATAAGAGATACATGGAAAAAAGGATTATTATGCCGAACGACTGCCTCTTGAATTCAAAACTGAACACACACACTAGAGCACACATTTTATGGTAGAACAAATTATAAATAATTGAGGAAATTTAAGGACTTACAAGTTTGGATTTTGCACAAGAGTGGAAACAGTAATTATTCTGAAACATAAATACAAATACTTTCAGAATAATGAATCATGAAGGCACACCAAAGTACTTACTACTTGTCCAAACAAATGAAATGAAACAGTGGAAGGAAAAGTGAAAAGTCGAAAAGTTCTGAGGTTTTGCTGTAGTCGGACTGCAGCAGGCCAGGGTGAAATACATTTCTCCACTGTGGCTCATGTGATCTATTCTGTTTGTGAACCACATGTGCACAATTTGGTCAAGCTATTTGTCTGTCCTGTTGCTTCACACATCGTTTCTTTTTAATTCAACAGATTAAATAGTTACTGACCACTTTAATCATGGTCGGGTTTAAATGTCTCATCCCAGATTTCACCATTTTCTATTGCTGCTGACTTGCAGACGGTAGCAGACTTCAATGTTTTAAAGGCTTCTGTCTGCACCTTAAAGTGCAGGTTGTATGGCATTATCTTCAAACAAACAAAGAGAGACGACTCTAGGGTTCTAATTCATGAAAACAAAAACAAAACAAAAACCCTCCTAAAACACTGTTCTCTACCCTCAAGGCACAGTTTGATCCGTGCAACTGATGGATTATGTCCTTAGCCGGTTGAACTTCAGGTCCAAACTCTGTAGGAGCGTCTGCTAAATATAGAACTTAACTCAATTGATCATTGTATAAAATGTACGGCCTTTCCTCTGACGTTTCCTTTGCAATTGGATTTAACAGTCTGCGATTTACCACATTCTTGCCTTTGGGCCAAATGTGTTACAGTGCACCATTCTACTATAATTCTCCAGTCCATGCGGTGGGCCTCGGGTCTGTGTGTGTGTGTATTGTCCTGCCAGGCCGGGTCCGTATCGGATGTGAAGTCACAGTGTTTTGTCTGGAGGGTGGCCGGTCAAAAGGCTACATCTTCCCACAGGGCAGAAATGTGTTAAAGGCTCTCTTAGCTGGGGCATGGCTTGGGCCCAGAGACCCAGTGTCTATAAATGACCACCCTCTCGTCATAGGTACCCAGTATCATTGCTTCAGGTCTGACCTCCTTGGAGGTTGACTCTCTGCGTCCTCTCCTATGTTTTGACGTCCACCCTTAACCTCCCCCCCCCCAACACACCCTGTTTCTCTTTTAGGCTGCATCTCTCTCTGTCTCTCTGTCTCTCTATCTCTCTGACTCTCTCTGTCTCTCTCTCTCTCTCTCTCTCTTCTCTCTCTCTCACTCTCTCTCTCTCTCTCTCTCTCTCTGGTGGTCTCTGATATTTCAAACCTTCTTCAGCTCCTCATACATATTCTCTTTTGCGTTCTCCTACTCCTCACTATCAGCAAACACTGCTTTTCATTCCAATGTATTTTTCTTTTTTTTACTGCCCTGTTGCTATGGTTACTGGCTTTCATCCAATCAAATAAGAGGGGTCACGAGAGGTGACGAAAGACCTAGGAAGTGCTGATTCTTCGCCATTTGTCTTTGGCCCTGTCCCCACTTAAACTCTCCATTACTCATTACCTGAAGGCTCTCAATTCAACTATTGTCAGGTGTCAGCTTTAACCCACTTCCTGCTCCCCCCCCCCCACCCCCCACCCAGCGTATATACGCAGAAGCTTGGAAATTAAACTCCTATATTTATGGATCCACCAAAAGGAGCTGGAAATATCAGTGACAACTAAACAACGATTGTGTTCAAAGCGGGCGTGACAGATTGTGTGAAATGAAAGGTGCCTTGAATAAGGTGGAGAAAGGAGAATGCAGACGTAGAGCTGTAGACGCTATGGGCATCAAGGTGCATTACGAGAGAGGAGAGACGCGAGCGATACGCGGAGAGGCAGGCAGAAGATGAAGGTGGGGGAGGCGGTGGTGGTGTGTGTGGGAGGGAGGGAGGGGGGGGGGAGACTGGTGGTGTGTGTTGGAGGGGGGGGACTGGTGGTATGTTGGGGGGGGGGGGGGGGGAGAGACGCGTGAGGCTGCAATCCTGATCAAAGTGTTAACGGGACCACGGGAGGGAAGAGAAGAAAGCGTCTGGAGAGCCGATGGAAGCGCGTTGGGAGGGGGGGAGGAAGGGGGAGAGAGACGATGCTGTGAAAGAAAGGCTGGTGATCAAAGGAGAGATGAGGAGATGAGGGCAGAAGAGGGGA
>NC_140279.1:12311192-12313692 GCF_964030765.1 Micromesistius poutassou | reverse complement strand
TCTTCTCCCAAGGATTTGATTTTATCCATTTCTTTACACCTGTACGGACAAAAGGCAGGCAGAGGGAGGGTGCGGTTGCTGTCCTTGGCCTAGTGGCACTGTGTATGTGTGCTTTATCCTGGTTTATTGCACAATCAGTGTTCTCTAATGTGCCCACACAGTCCACCTTAATCAATAGTAATGCGGTTCCGGGAGGAGCAGAGTGGCCGCTAGGTTCAGCACGCCGGCTGCATCGGCTATTTATCGGGTTTGCAGGCCCCGCTGGGTCGTGCCGACGGTGCATGTTCATCGTTTTGGAATACGTCTTAATGAATAGGAGATATGGAGTCTTCAATAAGGGCTCGGCGGAAGAGATGGTCTCACCATGAAGGAGAGGGCAACAGGGAGACCGAATACCGGCCGGGAAATATCAGAAAAATGTATTCAGTTATTTATTTATTTTTTTAACGTTTCGTCCATTTCGTCAACGTAAATACTGTTGAAATATTGCAGATAATTGTAATTAAATAAAGGATGGCATTATACAGGGTGCTTGAGACCAGGATGAAAGGTTTTGAAAACCAATGTCGTAATGTCACATGTAACATGTAGGCATCCCATGTTAACCCCTACCTGTTTCTCAATAACATTAAGCAGTATCCTATATCCCTCTGAGTAGAGGCATCTCCTAAATGAGTGAATAGTGAGGGAATAAGGTAAGTAGTAATAGTAAGTATACTGTCAAACAGTATAAAAGTAGTAGTAATTGTACCATATTGTTTCTGAAGTCTGTTGGGGCATTCCACAGCTCTGGTAGCATTGTGTAGCTTACATTTATCTGCTTCAGCTGAGACCAGATCAGTCACTGAGCTCTGGATAATCAACTCATTTATGGTAAATGAACAAACATAATGCCATACACTGTAGATGAGTATTATGGAAATGATGCAGTTGTATTCACAACTGCTTTTATTCTAATAATGAATATATTCTTACTCGCTGTAAATGCATCATTAGGGAAACACAAAGACTAAAGACTGCAAAGCCGGGATGTTTAATTGTGGATAATTCTCTCTTGTTTTTTGGTATTCTAATTGGTGCATCTACTCCAGACGCTAATCATAAAGAGATGTGTTTGTCACAGGGCCGTGCCTGCTGGAGTTCATCTTCGTTCATCTCTCTGTCTTTCTCATTTCTCTGAATCTCCACCACTTGTAATCCAAGATGGTGCCGCTTGGTGTGATGGCACACACTGCTTAGTGTAATTAGTTCAATCCAACTCAGTCCAGAACTTTTCTTTTTATTAGGTATTCACAGAGTATTTGTGAATACCTATTGTTATTCTAGAGATAATCTTATTATTATAATTTGGAACTATTCCTTGCACCAACACAACAAGAAAGATATTATTTGTATTCATTATTTATATGAATTTATATTTACTAACTTACTTCCCAGCTGAGCGATGGTTTTCCCCTTTGTGCCGTTACAGACCGAACACAGGTGCCCGACTCCCAGTCTTTCATTGCTGTCACAGCCACACACTCCCTTTGAAGTCAATTAAAATGCTTAGTGAGTCAGAAACGCCACTTAGTCAAGAAGAAAATAACAACGCCGGTCGCTTGAGATGTTTATAGTGAAACGTATGACTTATATGTACAAGTCCTCAGGAGGACTCAGGCAAGAAATGCCAAAAGGCCCATTAGTATTACTTAGACTACAGAGACAAACTCGAAGCATGTGGTGTGCACACACACACACACACACACACACACACACACACACACACAAGCGTGCTCACACACTCATGCACTCATTCTAATTTGTAACCCAAATTTATTGCAGCCCTTGCTCAAATATTCCGTGGGCGTAAAAGATTCTGTTGGGTTTACTCTAATGCATAACTACGTGTTGTGGACTTGTATATTTGTTGCATACTTTTTATGTTTGGACTATCCAGCTGTGTGTTTTGTATGTCTCTCTTCCAACACACACAGACACACACACACACACAGACACACACACACACACACACACACACACACACACACACACACACACACACACACACACACACACACACACACTCACACCCTGTGGGGGTTGAAGGTGTACCAGCCACCTGTGGGCAGGCTGAGTGCTGTGTAAATATCCAGTGGAGAAGGAGGATGAGCCGCGTTTCCCCTGTCGGCCCTCGTCGCTGGAGTCACCCGATCTCCAGCGTCCCCCGTGGAGCCTTCTCTGTCATGTCCAGATGGCGGCCACCACCAGCCGAGTGAATGGATTCCACGACAAGGACATCGCTGGGGACTAAATGCCCGGAGCATTCAACCGTACTACATGGGTGCATGTCTTTTTGTGGTTCTGGGGCGGCAGTAGCTCAGGAGGTACAGCTGGTTGGCTGGTAACTGGAAGGTTGCTGGTTCGATCCCCGTCTCCTCCGAGCGTCAAGTGTCGAGGTGTCACTGAGCAAGACACCTCACCCTAACTGCTCTGGGCAGAGAGGTGTGGGGTCCCCTGT
>NC_140279.1:12256192-12306192 GCF_964030765.1 Micromesistius poutassou | reverse complement strand
TCTTCTTCTTCTTTTCTTTTTCCTCGTGTATTTCCCCGGGTGAGTTCAAGCCCCGGCTAATTAACGATTACGCCTCGCAGTCCTTAGCGCCGGCTAATACCCCGGGATGATGGATGTGCCGCTGACATCTTCAGACGCTGGCCGCCGCTCACTCAGCCCGCCTCCGCCCTCCTCCGCCCGGTGTCAGTCCGCGCATCGTCCGTCACACTAAGCCCCTCCGTGTCACCACGGGCCCCGGCCCCGGCTGACGGATGCTTCCCAGAACTGGGAGCGGGACGACGGGGGTCGAATGCAGAGCGGGTGTGGTGGTGTGGGGGTGTGTGTGGTGGCTGGGGGACTCTAAATGGACCCCGGTCATCGGGGTCTTGAGGAGGTCTAAATCGGGATGTTTTTCCAATGCCCGCACGCGCACATGTATACACAGACAAACACACACACACACACACACACACACACAACACAAGATACGTAATACACCAACACAAAACGACAACACCACGTTGAAGTTCTTCCAAGGGGGAAGGCATCGTTGCGACCCAGGCAGGGACGGATCAGTAGGTGTGGCCTTTCGGTTGCAATCCATTTAAAAAGTATTTGTTCCAACCTTCCCTGGCTCTTGCCTCAAATATCACACATTGTTTGTTTATAGTGATTTGAATAACTGGATAAGGCCACAAAGGGGTGGCGCAGGGCAGGGGCTGGGCTCAGAATTCTTTCAGCACCCACTGAAAAGGACATTGTTGCCCCCCCCACCCACCCCCCTGAGCTCTACGCCAAGTTCCGAGAGGCATTTTCCGACGGTGGGAGAAAAAGATTACAGACGATGAAAGAATCCACTTAACACATTTTGTTTTGTATTTCTCATCTTTTCTTCCCCTCCTATTTGCTCAGCGGCGGGGCGAATGAAAAGGAGGAATTATGGGCAAATGGAGGATTGCTGTCTATCTGTTGTGCCCAGGTATTAACACGCCATGACTTCAAAGGCCACGGGAGCACTTTGAAGTTAAGCTGGAAGAGAGACATCTGTTTTTCTCAAAGCCTCTCCCCCCCCCCCCCCAATCTCTGTGGTAATGATTGTTGCACACACTGACACTTTACACCACGCTGAATGACAGCCTTGATCCCCTGAACTACCCCGTCATTCTGCTAACGAATCCATGTTCTCAATCACAGGGGTGGCACGGTCATACCTTTGTCAGGTGAATTACGCCTGGGCGCTGTGCATTCATAGAAAGGAAAAGGAATGGAAAATCCGATCAATGCGTATTTCGTTGTGCAAGCTCAGGTTTTACAAGACAAGTCAGAAGACACACAATAGAAACAACATTTAATATAATGTCTTGTCTCTGATTTTAACAAAGTTTGACAAATTGAAAGCACAAATCAAATCTTTTTCAAATTAGATCACAGCCTTTTCAGAACAATCAGCATATGGTGGCCTGGTGCCATTATCCACTGTAATATAATTCAACCAACGTGAAAACGCAGCAGATGCCACAGTTGCGGAAAATACATAAGGGGCCTAAATAGCAGCGGCTTTACGTCTGAAACGTCATTCTTCTCAGATAATCATTTTTAATCAAGAAGGTTCTCTGAGGACTGGTGTGTGTGTGTGTATCCCCCCCTGAACTCTGATATTTCACAAAACCTGCTTCAGTTAATCAGCAGCAGCAGATGTGACTCCTGATCCATGTTGGAGGTGAGAATAAATTTGCATTAGCTTTGCGACCTGAAGCCAGAACTATAAAGCCTCTCCCAGCTACCACCCTATTAGATACCCGATCTATATATATATATATATATGTATCCACCCGATCCATTACTGGTACTGTGGTGTTTGGACTACCTTTATCTCAGACCACAGTATGTGCGCCTACAGAACAATATTTCATGCACCATCCTCAGCAGCACAGGGGCTCCACAAGGAACTGTTCTGGCTCCATTCCTGTTCACCATCTACACAGCGGATTACAAATACAACACTAAAAGCTGCTTCTTGCAAAAATATTCAGACGACACAGCTGTTGTTGGCCTCATTAAAGGGGGAAATGAGGAGGAGTACAGAGACACCATAGACAATTTTGTGGAGTGGAGTACACACAATAATCTCCATCTCAACACCACAAAGACAAAGGAGATAGTTGTGGATTTCAGGAGGGGAAGGAGGAGGACTCAACCAACACCAATCAGCATCGGGGGCACTATGGTGGAGATGGTCGCCAACCACAGGTACCTTGGTGTGCAGCTCGACAGTGAGCTGGACTGGAAAAGTCATATGGAAGCGGTGTACAAGAAGGGACAAAGTCGACTCTTTTTCTTGAGGAGACTAAGGTCATTTAACATCTGCCAACCCCTACTGTGCACTGTCTACCACACAGTGGTGGCCAGTGCTCTGTTTTTTGCTGTGGCATGTTGGGGAGAAGGCGCCTGCACAGCGGACAAAAAGAGACTGGACAAGCTGATCAGGAAGGCCAGCTCAGTGGTCGGGGCTGAGCAGCTAAAGGTCCAGCAGGTGGCAGAGGCCAGAATCCTCAACAAACTGGCCTCAATAATGTCTAACCCCACTCACCCACTCCACGCCCTGAAGGTGATCAAGAACAGCACCTTCAGCCAGAGACTAATTGCACCAATATGCAAAACGGAGCGGTACAGGAAGTCCTGTATACCAGCTGCCATACGGTTTTACAATGCACAAAATTAACTTTGCACCTTATAGTATTTAGTATTTATTATTGTAGTATTTAAGTATTTTAGCATATGAGGGAATGTGTGTTTGTTATGTCTGTCCACGCTGTTGTGACACTGTAATTTCCTGTAAAGGATTATTAAAGGATCTATCTATTACGCCTAACACCACCATCACCCTTATATCTCCCCACTACCACCATGCACTCCCGTGCCCACATCACCCCCTACCGCCCTTACCCCCCCCTCCCAATTGTTACACATGAAAGCATTTCTCCTATTCTTTCCTTTTGGATCTCCATGCTTTCATTTCCCCATTTGGTTGGACGCTTTAATGTGTCACACCTTACGCTAGCGTGACTGCATGCATTCATGGAAATGGGGTGGAGGTGCTACACCTGGCGATAACCCCACCCTTCACGCCCCCCCCCGAAAACCCCCGGCACAAATCAGAGCTTCTTTCACTTCTGTTCTTTCTCTCTTCTCTGCATGTCTTTTCTTTTTTCCCCGTTTCATTACTTCACACATCCTCGTGTCCCCGGTTGTGTGAAGTGTGTCAGTAGGGAAAAAAAAACTTCTGAGAGAATTCAGAGGAAGCCAGCGGCGGTGAGGAAGCAGCAGCAGCAGCAGTAGTAGCAGCAGCCAGGCTGTCCCCCTGTGCGGTTTCCACAGCGACTATAAAGTCCTCCCACAAAGAGGGGCCCTGTTCCACTAACTGATGAGCCAGCACAAACAGCCGTGGCCCCTCTGTGAATCACTCCTCTAGTAAACGTCCCTCGCCGATGGCTTCCCTGCAACACACACACAGCCCACGCGGGCCAGACCCCGGGCGTTGTAAACCACCGGCGAGGTCACTGTAATTGAAATCATTAATCGTGTTTTATTCCACTTTGGGGCAAAGTAAGGCTGGATTGGAAATAGGTAATGGGCCAGCCTAATGTTACAGCCTTGGAAGAGGAAGCCGGCCCAGCTTCTATATTGAGTTGTAAAGAATATTTGGTTTTAAAGTTAGAACCCCTAATAGATCAGAGACTATTATGCTGTCGTCATAAATGTATTGATTTATCTCATGGCATTAATTTCGGACTGTATTGATTCCCCTTACCATGTTTAAGACATAATAAACAACGGGGCATGGGAACCCACACACCTTGAATTGTCTTATCTTCCACTCATCTGATCATTTGACACTATGACCTTTAATGAAAATCTCTCTCAATGTGAAGAGAAACATTCAACAAACAGCCCTTTGAATTAGCCACCATGACCATCCAGGTAACTGTAACTACTGTAAGCTATCCCTGTGTTTGTATCCGATAGAGACAAAGATCAAGTCCATCGGGCACTGTCTGCCTGGGAAGAAATGACCCTGTTGGAAAACATTCAGAGGACATGGGCCCCCCTACGGAGCAGGGACCAGAATCACATCACAGTCCCTACGGGAGAACAAACGCTAATCCAGACATACTGACCTCCAATGTCACGCTGCCGGTCTGTGTTTGACCCCCCCCCCCCGTCCTCCCTCCCCGCTACAGGACCCTGTAGCGGGGAGGGAGGAGGGTCCACTGGTTCAGGAAGACATACACTTTCAGCTCCAGTTGAACCGTTGTTCAATCGCCAATCGACTCAATGTCAGGGAACTAACATTGAGTCAGGTGAGTCAGAAAAATTGACAAAAAATGATAACTGGAAATGTTTTGTTGTCTTTTAAAACGCATTACCAGTCTTGGTATTTCTAGTCACTGTCTAGTTGGTCGTTAGAATGCTGAATGACAGTGTCTCTGAAATTTGGGTACACATACCCCTAGGGGTACTTTGGAGGATTGCAGGGGGTTCTAGGAAAATATTAATAATTCTGATAGAATAGAATAATGTAAAGTTGAAGCTCTGTAGATCTTTCTAATAAATTACAACAATCATATGTGAAGCATTACTCCACTTGAACTCCAACTATAATAATTCACATCAACAGTTGAATGTTCATTATAAATTATACATTTAGAGGAACTATAGATTAGAAATAACAAATATAAATTTCCCTCCACAAAACGTTTTTTGCTGTTAAAGTAAAAGATTGTTTGAGAACAGCTGCCATATGAGATACCACACACATTAACTACCGATATCAATACTCTCACAGGTACATTTCACATCACCAAACTAAACGGGAGTCCATTGATTTCATTGTTTCAATTCAACCCAAGTAACCACACCAATGCGACTCCTTCAAGCTTGAACACACAGTAATGACACACACACCCCACACCCTCGCATCCCTAATAGATTTCCAGCGGGATCCTAACAGCCCTGCCTCGCGAGCAGACGCCGGTGACCAGATACTCTCCGCACGTGGCCAGTGAACTCCAATCTGTGTCCAGATTGAAAGTTATTAATCACGCTTTGCACTTTCCCCTGTCTGCAGGTGGCCCCGCTTTGCATCACGGGCCCATGCCGTGTATAACTCAGCATAATAGAGACCGGGAGTAATGGCCGGCGCGCCTCCTCGTTTATTCGCCATGAAGGCAAAGAGGAAGCTAATTTTTCTTCATGTGACAATAAGCTAGCATCTACATAATAGCATGTCAACACACACTGAGTCATGCAACCGCCTTCTGGAACAAAAGTGCCGCGTGTGTGCCCTATATATGTTGATGTATCTTTCATGTGGGACCTTGTGTGAATTAAAATTAACTTGTTTTCATGTTGCGTGCATCTGGAATATACAAGCCTGGGAGACCGTTTACCATATACATTGGCCCCATGCTGCGACAGCCGATGTAAATTAAAGTGAGGTTATGTATAGTAAGTCACATTGAAACATGTCTAATAGGCGGTGTATGTTCAGCAATATATGAATAACACTCATCCAATATAGCTGCTGCAACATTGATACATCGATGGTGATCGACACCATGCATAAACTTGTACCTTAATATATAAACAAAACTATTTATATATTGTTTTTATGTGCATGCAAACAGGGAATGACATTACACCGGAATCCATTCAGGTGAGCTTGTCTGCCACATTAAATAAGTCTAAGTCACAGCGATGGGGTCGAGGCGTGCATTAAGGAGCGGCCAATATGTACACCGCTCTTCCCATAGGCTCTCCTGATCGCACGCATACTTAATGTTGTTGCTCATGCGTTCAAAACCACTTGGCAAGAATGAGGGAGATGATGGCTGGAATGAAGAAAGAAAGGAAGAAAAAGAGGAGCAGAGGAGAAGGAGGAGCATGAGGAGGAGGAGGGACAGAATCAAGCAAAGCATATTGGGGCAAAGAAAACATCTACAGATCCACATCATGACTTGCTGAAAGTGCTGAAAGGGAATTCGCACTTTCGTTGGAAACATGACCGTTTTTTGAACCCGGAATGCTAGCGCCAGATGGTGGTGTGGATTAAAAGAGAAAGGTGGGGGGAGAGGAGGGGGGTTTGGGACGGAGCAGACAACGGGAGAAAGAGAAGAAAGATGGCGTCCAAAAACAGTTGCTTGATTTAAAACTTTTCCGCATCCTACCTTTATTAACATAATTACCCCCAATCTGCCAGATCCATTATGGCACTTTTTTCATCCCTTTCATGTGCGATGAAAATTAACCGCGATCACTGGAATAAATATGTGTGTACACACACGGGGCACAATGTGCACAGAATGGACCGTGTTGAATGGGGAAGGGGTGATGGTGCGTTTACCTCACGTTCGACAGCTGTGTCATTTAACATGACAATGATGAACAGTAAAACATTTGACGTAGCCTGAACAATACAGGCCCAGTAGCCGACCATACACACATGAATCAAGTGGTCAATGACAGGGGCATTCATGTGCTGGAGATCACCACCTGCTAAAAGAATAGCATTGAATAATCTTTGGCAAATACAGCACACCTTGTGCAATCACAAGTCCAGCCTGAGCATTAGGTCTGTACCCCTTGAAGTATTACACTATTTATAGATTTCTTTCTCCTCTTTTCAGCTCCTCACCATTCGAAAGCCTAGTTTATTTATGAAATATTGAGTAACGTAGTAAAATACACAAAAGAAAACACGTAAACAAATAATAATATGCCATTATTCCATCTAGTAATTCTTTTTGTGCTCATGGCCATTTAAAAGCACTATGAAAACGTAATAAACTATACTCTTTACAAATGATACAAATGATTATGATTCATTATAATAATCATTATATAATAATCATAATAATGTTATTGCTATCGTTATTGTATTATATATTATTATAAATACATAAATGCCCAACGGTCAATGGAACCAAAAGGCTTGTCTTGAGTTTCGCGTTGCCATGTTTGGCAAGGCCGCTATGTGTGTGGACATCTCCGTGTCTGTACATGTTCTTCAACCGCCAGCTTTACCTCATAGAGCATGTGACATCTCATATTATCTCACCCAAGACTAGCAGAGCATGAATGTGTGTCAGTCTTGGTTGTACGCCTTTGTATGTGTGTGTGTGTGTGTGTGTGTGTGTGTGTGTGTGTGTGTGTGTGTGTGTGTGTGTGTGTGTGTGTATGTGCGTGTGTGTGTGTGTGTGTGTGTGTGTGTGTGTGTGTGTGTGTGTGTGTGTGTGTGTGTTTTTTCTTTTTTGAGTGTTAGCATGAATGCTAGGCTATATGTGTATCCTTCTGGGTCATTCAGGGAGATAATCTCTTGGAACACAGATGTGTGCGTGTGCGTGCCACCGGTGAACCGTCACATAACACAACAAAATTCCAGATACGAGTCCCTGGTGAAAACCACTAAAATACTGTTTTATATTGTGGTTCTTATTAGAACGCACAACTTCCTTTCAAACTGCGCTAGCATTGCAGACAATGCAAACAGAAATACAAAACTGTTATGTCAAATCTTTAGCAAAATTGCACTAATAAGGTTAGGATTTAAAATAAAAAAAAACTGCCTGCCTTACGCCTTGTCTTGCTGAGCAAAGCAGGGATTTTGACTGGAGGATGAATGGCGCCTTAAAGATATGTGTAAAAGATACATAAGATGGAGATGTTAAATGGTGTAAGAAAATATATTTTTAGATGCAGGTGAATTATTTAATGAAATAATCACTCACAGCCAAGGCTGAACAAGGAGAGGAGATACCTGCTTCCTGCCCAATCACCACTCACATCTTGGAAGAGGACTTCACTACGGCTCAAATGTATAAGTATATGTGTGAGTATACTTTGATCTGTGTGCCTAGTAGGCCTATACTGTCAATGATTGATTTTTTTTAAGTGGTAAATGCTTTAAAACAGAAGTAGTATTATTAATTATAATTCTATAAAAATCTCATAAAAATATATATTATTATTATATATATATATATAAACTAAAGAGATGAGAATAATTATTGTTTTGTACTATTTTATGTACAAATATGAGTCACGGCTACTCTGTCGCCCCCTGTCTTATATTTCAGTTCTTTCCAAACCCCGCCCCGTACGTTATAAAATAACCCAAAGGAAATCTACCCAGGATGCATCATGATCTGGCCTTTCCTTGACCCCGGCCGCGATAATGTCAGTGTCTGGCCGCGGGCGGGTTCACATATCGGTCAACTCCATCCAATCAGATTTGTTTATTCTGGTTGCGTGCTGCGATTCCGAAATAATCCTCCTCCGACACCATGAGAGAAGCGGAGCAAAACAGCAAAAACAATGACGACGATACAAAAAAATGCAAAAAAACAACAAACAAATGACAACCAGAAAACGAAACAACTCCTAAAGCGATCGAACATGTCACCTTTTGAATTCGGGGAAATCGCGTTGACTTAAATTTCTTCCGACTTCTCCCGCTGTGTTCTTCTCGTACTCGAGAGGAATTTTCCCCACCCTTGTGCGTCGGCTTTTGTTTTCATGACAACTCGGGGTGTTAACAGGTCACCGGCAGTGCAGCGAGGTGAGGCCAGGGTTTGTAATTAGTTGACAGTTTTTCCCCCATAAAAAAAACACCTCGCCGGGCCTTCAATCTGACACAGCTGCGTGGCACCCGAAAAATGTTTGCACATTATCCGACACCCCCTGCTGCTCTCACCTTTGTCCGCCTGCCACTTGTTATTAGACTGCGCTACCTCGGCCTCCGTCTGCGGTCTCGAGGTGAAAAACACAGCCCCCATTCATCCCGGTAAAAGTAAATAGTTTTAGCACAAACACTAGTTTTTCTCAGTGGACAAGTGGAGGGTGATGGTCTGCGTTTTTTATGCGATGAATCTCGTTAGTTGATAACAGTTTATAGGCCTAAGTTAGCCGTTAACCAGATCTGTCGTGTTAAAGGATTTTGTAATTGAAAAATAAATTGAAAACTATTTAACCATTTTAATGCAAGTAAACCATACTTATTCGAGGTCAGAAATGTTGAGATGTTTAATAGGATTTTTGGGGGAACCTCACCGTCTTCGATTTTTTAAAAATAAACATGATGAAAAACATTCAATTTCCATACCCTCTAATTGACAGAACTTTGGAAAATTGTGTAGCTGATATCACTGAGGTTCACATCCTGATATATCTTGTTCTGCCCTCTTTATGAACAAAAAGAACCAAGATGAAGGACAAACCTCACAACATTGTTCTTTCTGTTACTTCCATTTTCCATTTTCCACCTCCCTCCAACTCCCCCACCCCCCCGCCTTCACCTTATTAGACGTTCTTCTCCCCTAGGTGAAGCAAGGACAGTGAGGAGGACGGGGTGTGATTGCTTTCACACCCAGGAAGTAATCACGGAGGACCTGCCACAGCTCTGATTAAGACTGATAAATATCGACGAGTGCTTAATGAGATGTCAGCCCCGCAAACGGGACTCTTCCCACCGTGCCCGTGGTCCATGCCAGCGCTGAGGGACGATGACCTCGGTGCAGCAATGTCACCGTTGTCCTCCGTAATCACAAAACCGCCCACCAATTAATAGCGCAGGGGCTCGCTGAAAGAGGCCGCGCTTGGATCGCTCCCGTCAAACAAAATAAGCAGCCATAGGCAAGAGGGTCGTGGCATTTTATCGTAATTATTCAACGTTTTCCATGGTTGAAAAGGAATTACAGAGCGAAAAAAAGAGTATCCCGACGTGCTTGGACAAACTCAAGAACTCAAGATACAAATCTCAAAGTACGTCCAATTAGTTTATTCAATGATTATTTTCCATATCACCTGGCAAGTCTGAAGATCAAAGCAGGAAGCTTTCGCAACCCTAATCCAAATAGGTATCGATCAGGAACACACAGGGGATACGATTAACATTAACGATTAACTCAATTGCCCCACTTACTGTTTTTGCAAAGACAGCATGTTAGTTTTAAATATAGCCAAAGCTGTCCCAACGCCAATGGCTCATAGCACAACATGAGGACAAGACAACCGAAAACAAACCGGCAACTCAGGAAGACAAAGGCTCAAGAGACGTCTGCTGCAGTGCAAGCAGGACGCTGGCACGGCAGGGGGCCTGAGGCCGGGGAGATACTCATTATCTAGACCGACGTCTTGTGTTTTGTTTGATCTATGCTACTGACGTCAGTGCGGTCTCATGCTGAAGCCATGTGCTTTGCGGTACGCCATGCTGTCCTGTGCCCCTGCTTAGGAGTAAATTAGCCGGCCTTATCTTAATGGCCGCCTGACGTGACTATAAGTTATCTGTTGAACGGCATTTGGTCAACTTAGCTTTAGCTTTATAGCTTTCTATAAAACAAGAGATCTTTTGAGAAGGTTTTGATTTTTGGCAGGCGTCTACCCAACCTATGGCTGGTGATCCATCAGAAGAACAGTACATCCAGCTGCATCCAACAAAAGGAGGCTTGTTCAGCAACAGAGAGTGCAGGATGGAGAGCAGGAGAGGGGGTGTGTGGGTGTGCGTGGAGAGGGAGTGAAAATGTTTTTGGGGTTTTGGCATTGGATAATCCCCTTGTGATGTTTCCTCACAATAAAGTCTGTGGTGGGCAGATCTGGTACAAACGATACAAGTTACATTAAGACCGCAATTTGTGAATGGTAACCACATATTTTTGATAAATAGGGGTCATTATTATCACATTATATCATAATACAGATTTATTTGAGCATGTCGATACACATTGATATATATATTGATATAGATTTCATAAAAACGTGCATACGTTGTGCCATGTGCCAAGCTAAGAGAGCATTTACTATGAGTGATTAATAGTCACCATTTTTGTGCATTTAAAAGACAACAAGGTGCAGAATCTACTACCTTGGCAAGCTCGCCTCAGTAATGGTGACATTTTAAAGGTGGCAAATGGACAAACAATTAGAAGCTTTAATTGTAGCCCATTTCCTCTGCGCTTGTTGACAAATTTATGTCTGGTAACTCATTTCTTTATTTATCTCCACAGTTATTTACATTCTCTTCCCATAGAGGGGGGCTTCACACAACGAAGACAACATTGTATGTTGACACAAACACACACTTTCACACACTCACGTACACACACACACAGACAGGTCCTTTGTTCGAATTTGCCAATTAGCAAGTTGCGGGCGGAGAAGAGGTAATTAGGCTTTCCAGTTGGCTTGTGTGTATGCAGCGCAGCTTAGCCGAGACAGGTCCGATGCTAAACATCTCGCTATTTGTCCAGCAATTATGTCAGGTCCCCATGTCGCGCTGCAGACGCAACCAATTAGCTGAGCCAAACCGAAGCAGAAGAGAGGGATTATGGCAGAAAAGATGGCAGAGCAGGAAACGCCAGACAGAGAAAGTCGGGGGGAGGAGCGGTTGTGCGCAAATGAGGGAAATGAAAGAACAGAAGACAAGGAGCTGTGTGTTTTTCCAAGGAATAAGTAGGGGGGGCTGGGGGGGCCGTGTGGGAGTGTGGATTTGTTTCCCCCCCTTCGTGTGATCATGTGTTGGATTGATCCTCGCCCTGACCGGGGCCATAATAATGCATAACGATATTTATGCTTAGGAGCCGTAGGCGGGCTCCGTGGAGGGGAGATGGGAGTTATACAAAATAAATCTTTATCGGCGTCTCAATAAGTCTCCCTCTCATTACGTGACATATTTTGATGAAATGCGCCTGCGCTCAATCAATATTCCCTGGCTCGGTGTAATTTGACACTATGTCAATAGCGGCGTGCAGTGCAGGCCTATATCCGTCTGCCGTAGGTTTATATTTACCTCAGACCGACATTCATACTGTGCCGAGAGCAGGATAGCAGGGCCGGGTGATTTGGACTAGTCAAAACACCTCGGAGCCCATGTCACGCTCCGTTTTACTGAGTTCTGTTACGCTGGGCTGCACTGGGACCGGTCCAGCTCACGGCAATGGTGTTGACGTGCGCACCCTGCCAATGCGCACGGCTGCCATGATGGTTTTAACTCCCCCACCGGGAGAGTACAGGCCTCAAAGGGTGAGATAAACCAAAAGGCAAGAGGCATTCTGACTCGCTGTAGGGATAGTGGTCCACGAGATTTAAACACAGACGAGAGGCTGGAGAGTGCATTTTGATACATCATCATAAATGTGTGTGTGTTTGTCTGTGTGTGTGTGTGTGTGTGTGTGTGTGTGTGTGTGTGTGTGTGTGTGTGTGTGTGTGTGTGTGTGTGTGTGTGTGTGTGTCCAAAAGCCTGTTGCAGTTTGAAGGCATCCATCATCTGAAGATGATAAGAAAGCCAAAGCAAAGGCAGTGAAAAGGCTGTGTGTAGCATGTCTGCTGTCCATGGGGGGGTCTCCCACCACTCTCTGATCTGCGATGGGAATTATTTTTGCCTGCTTCAATACAAATACAAAAAAATCCCACATAATCTTTAGTTAAAACTCTGAACACACATACACACACACACACACAAACGCACACACATCCAGACAGAGAAGCCGCTGGTTCTATTGCTTTGTTTTTAATTGGACAGGGAGAGGGAAAATTTGAGAGCCGTGGGCCAAAATAAGCGAGGGGGCGGATGAGGTAAAGAAAAAAAATCCAAAACATCCCAGAATATCTGCCTGTATTTTCAATTCCTCTGGAAACCTGTGAGTTCGTAGATGACTCTGTGCTTTAATAATTAGTAGGTTAAAGGCACTGTGTTTCAATGTTGGCTCTTCTTTGAGTCGAGGCGGTGGACTTGCCTCTCCTGTGGATTTGAAGCCTTTTTGATTTGATTTAGTGTGTTGTTTTTTAACAATGAGACTGCTGGCAAACACATGAGTCTGATGCAAGACACGATCTAAAGCAGAATTATCACAAATTCTCTTCCATTAGGGTTTCTGATCTTTCTTTCCTTCTTACTGCTACTCGGAAACAGGGGTCCACAGCGCACTATGGGGTGACGATGAGGAGGATGATGATGATGATGGTGTTAATAATGAAGTAGAACTTAACAGCCAAGACAGCGTTAGAAATAGATGAACTCTCAGTCAGTCTTCCCAGGGATCAATAGTCTCTCGATCAGTCGCCTGCGGCTACAGAGATGATGGATAGCATTTCACACCACCCTCAAACATATTATTTTCTTTTAGCTTTTGTGGCAGTGCTGGTGCCCTTCTGAAATAATGGAATAAAACGGTAAGACTGAAAAAAACGGTGTAAAACTGAAAAACACATTGTTACCAAGCTGTAGACTGGGTAGGGTAGTGTGGGGGGACCAGTGTATCGTCAAACTGCTGCAGAGCTATAACTGGTACATTAGTGTAATTAGCGTAGCCAGAGCCCAGCCAGTGTGAATGGCTTGTTTATTTGAAGCAGATACTTATCTGGAGTCACGACTGTGGCCGACTAAATCAACCGATACAAGTTGCTCGGAAAACTGCCCACAATTCTGATAGTAATTATGTGATTGCAAGATGGCCCGGAATGATGACATTGAGAGTAAATATTTAGTTGTTTTTTTTTAGCCTGAGCAATTAGACGATTTTATGTACGGTATGCTGGTGAGTGAGCATTGTGATAGATATTGCATTGCATTCCTTAACAACAGTTAAACTGATAATTTTTTTTTTTAAATAATTTATAAATGCCACCCAAGAAAACACAAGACACAAACACGTTGGGTTACATTTCTTAAATAATTTAATTGCAAAAAGGGTCTTTTAAAAATATTTCTACAAGAATGCATCATTTTTGTAATTTGTTGGGTAATATCCGCACCATTAAATACATCTCAATGCTTTTCAAGAAATAAACAAAACAAAAACAGTTGCATCTATTATCCTTCTCTGACCCCTCACCTTCTAAACGGCCATATCCCCTCCCTGCCTCTGCTTTTCAAGAAAAAGCCCCTGGCGCGTAAAGTGATCTTGCAGAAAAAGGGCCTAAGGAATATCTACACCTAAAGAGCAGATGCTGAAAAGAATAGGATTGAAGGATGTGACGGAGCAAGATTGGGATGCCAGATGGGTGGGAACAGAGGTGGAGGTGATGGGCGATGATATAGGTGGAGTGGATGTAGGCATATTTTGAGACCTCTGCTAGCACAGAGAAAGTGGGCTTTGTTGGCATGGCGACAGACAGTTGCACAGTGAACAAAGCATTACGAAAATCTGTGTCGTATCTGCGCACTCTCGCATACTAGCATGCACACGTTTCCATAGTACTGTGTGTGTGTTTTAATTATAACAATAAGCACCTGTAGGGGGAACAAATATGGGAAACAGACAACGAAATATATGCGTTGCGTCCATTCTACTCAAAAGAACGGGAGAGGAAAAATCAACATGAAACAGTGTAAGTGAAAAAAAACCTTGAAAACGTCCCTTTCCTTCCCCGGTTCTCACTCGATATGCTGGCACGTTAATCATTCTTTTTTAGATGCACAACTGTAGCTACTTAGCTCCCATCGCTCAATGGCCGTCTGCGAGCGCTAGCAGCTCAGAGCCCTGCACGCCATGTGCAACACATCAATAGTTCACGCTAGCTCTGAGCGCGCCGCCATCTCTCATGAGTGGGCATGTCTACCATCTGATTGTGTTTAGCCTCCAAAACCCTCGCCGCCCGCCTGCCTGCTTCTCCTTTCCTCTCGCTGCCTTTTTTTTTCTCTTTTTTTGTCTTCATTTATCAACGGTCTTATTCGGTACCACATGTGGGCCGGTAATGGTAGCGGGGATGGGGTTGATTGAGTGAGTGAGTGAGTTGGGAGGGCTAATAGGGAGGAATATTTTCCTCCCGCGACTTGTACGCGAAGGAGTTCAACTGAATGGATGGTGATTGCATTCGTCTCAATCTACAATCAATCCTACCCACCCCCTGAAAATTCTAACTTTAACATTTTTTTTGTGTATTTCTTTGTCTTGTCGGAGCGAGAAACAGAAGTTTGCAACGCAGTATAACATCGAACAAAACTCTCATCTTGATGGGGAAGCACTTTCCGATCATGGAGGCGCCAAACACCAACAGAACGCTCTAAGAGGTGGAGGTGGTGAAGGTGTTTAGGAGGTGATGCACAGTGAATGACCTTGAGGGGGTTCTCTCTTCACTCAACACGTTTCTACTTTTTGTGTTCTCCTGCAACTGTTTTGCATTAGTGAAGCCCAATGCATGGTGTGTGTGTGTGTGTGTGTGTGTGTGTGTGTGTGTGTGTGTGTGTGTGTGTGTGTGTGTGTGTGTGTGTGTGTGTGTGTGTGTGTGTGTGTCTGGGAGTGGATACTAGGTGCACCTAAAATATATGCAGCAGCATTTGAAGAACAGGCATTCGGATTAGGAACACATGTTTCACTGAACAATATCCATAATGGAATCTGGGGGGGGACTTTAAAGAGCGGAGGTAAAGAAGAAGTGATACGGCGAAGACGGCTCTTTCTCAAATGAACATGAGACATCCCTGTACCTTGGGTCTAACGTTACAGGTGATCATTCGGCTGCCCTCAGTAAGGACCAGGAGCGGATTGTGTGTGTGTGTGTGTGTGTGTGTGTGTGTGTGTGTGTGTGTGTGTGCGTGTGGTTGCACGGTAGGGCTGTTGATCCTGCACCGCTGCAGTAATCAGGCAGCCTGCCCCGTTGGAGACAGGATGATTGCGGGCCGAACGGGAAATGAGGAGAGATAATGATAGGTCGGCTCTGATGGCACGTCTGCCTCGTTTCTTCCTCGTTTTTCGTTGCTCTGAGCGCCGCTCCCTGGCAGCCATGAAGCGACCGCGGTCCACTAATCGAACCGACAGACCAAGGACCAATGAGCCTCCATTTCATGTTACATACATATATATATTTATATATTTGTTTTGTCTTCTTTACAACCCTAGGGTTGGGGCCCCTGATGTGGTGCAGAAGGGGTCCAACGTTGGGCCCCTGTAGGGGAGCATAGGGAGGGATGTGTTCCCTGGTGTGTTTTGAATGATGAGGCTGGAGAGACGGATGGGTGATGTCGGACTAGCTAACGTCTGTAGCTGCTGTTGTGTCTTGCCGTTGGTGGGTTGTTTCTTTTTAAGTGGGATGAGTGGGTGTTGTTGTGGTGTGTGTATTTAGCGTTCGGAACCAACCTCTTACACAGTCACACACACACAAGCGCACGCACGCACACGCACACAGACACACACACACACACATACACACACACTCCAATGCCAAGGTTGTTAATAAGGGAGTGGGTTTATGGGCTTCACTCAGAATCCTTTTTTTCTTTTTCTCTTTTTTCCTTTCATTCATGCTTTCACAAACCTTTTACCGGTTGGTCGGTCCACACAGAAGAAAACATTTCAAACAACACTTCCCGGTTTCTTCTCAAAAGACATTTTTTGTTCTTTCCATGTTTCTTTATCTTATTTTCGTTACAAAACATGTACAGGCTGTTTAGAACAACAACAAAAATACAATATCCAATTTATATGCAATTTTAAAGTTTTTTTTCTTCGTTTTTCTCTTTAATAATCATCAATTTGCTGAATCTGGGTTGTGTCTTCCGTTTGATTGTTCTATAATCCACCATCCCCGAGAGGGCTGTGGAGTCTCCTTTGATGGGGGGGAATACAAATAAATACATAGTGCTGCCTCTATAGTACATAGAGGGGGTGGCTGCGGGGGGCTGGAAGGTGTGTGTGTGTGTGTGTGTATGTTAGTGCGTGTCTGTGTGTGTTTGTGTGTTTGTTTGTGTGGGTGTGGGGGCGGGTGGAGGTACAAGTCAAACAATTATTTCTAAACCTTGGTGATGGTAAAAATAAGAAAAAACGAAAGTGTCTTCCATGGTTTTGCTCTGTTTTTGTATGATATATATATGTATATATATAAATATATATATACATATGTATATCCAAAGTTAATTTGTCTGTATTCAATAATAATAATAATAATAATAATAATAATAATAATAATCATAAAAACGATGAGTTAAAGAGTTGTACACAGAATATAGTGAATGGTTTGATAGAATAGAATTGTTCCTCTTGATGATGATGGTTCATGCGTTGTTTCTCCATGGTGGCAGAAAGCGGAAGCTGTATTGTACAGTATACTTGTGTGCAACTCGTTCGCATTCCTGTGTGGACACTGAACCACACAACACACACACACACACACACACACACACACACACACACACACACACACACACACACACACACACACACACACACACACTCGTTCACACACGCATAAACAAAACACACACGAAAGGCTAAGTTGTCTCTGTCGTGTCGGCAAAGTCCGTGTCGCCTTTTTTCAATCACGTCAAGTGTCCATCTTGTACTTCTTCGTACACGGCCGTTTTGAAAACACCTCCACCCCTCCCCCCCCAAAAAAAATAAGTGTACTAAAAACAAACAAATGGGTGTACACAAAATCAAAATGAAGGGTGTGTGTGTAGGGGTTGTATTAACAAAAAACAAACAACAGCAACTTCTTCCATGGGTTAAAAACACGACGTTAGATGATCTTCCGGTGGGGAGCTATTCAACTATCCTAGGTCACTCCCAGGTGGGTAGGGCTTGACCTCGCACACAGTCACATAGGGGTCCAGACGTGGCTGCTCTCCGCCTTCCGGAACCGACCGTCCCCCCACCACATCCCATCCGACACTTTGGCATCACAGCACTCTAAGTGTTCACTCTCCAGCTCCTTGACCTTTGCAGACAGGCGCCCTTTCAGTTAACACACCTTCAATATGAAGGTGGGGGTGGCGGCAGGGTGGGTGGGCGGGTGGGGGGGGTGGGCGGGGGGGAGGGGCATGGGGGCTAGAAGGTAGGTGGGGCACACACGCAAAACATGAACAACTGCAACGACTGCTAGTATGTAGAAGGACTTCCTCCACTATTTCAGCGTCCAACTCTGTGTCTGTTTTTTTTTTTTTTTTGTTTTACTTTTTTTTTTTCTTGAACCCCGGGGCAAGCTTTTTTTAATTGTTACCCAGAATCCTTTGAGGGAACATCAGTGTTTTCTCCCGACCGCGGCCGTGTCCGTCCTGACCGGCGAGTCAGAGAGCAAAGGGGAGTCTGTCACGCGAGAGTCAGGCGAATCCAGGTACCAGATTAAGGGTGCTATAAGGTCCGGTCCGAACCTCACAGAAACACACGCACGCATGCAAATGTCAACCCACACCTCGAGATGGTGAGGCACACATGGGATATAAGAGGGCTTACTCAGCCTCCTTCCTCGAAAAAAATATACAAAAAGGAAATCTGGTTTCAATGTCTCGTCGGATGAAGAAACAAAAAATCCAACAGAATTTCAACCGGGGACGCTTCGGAGGAGGAGGGTAAAGGGTAGTGGTAACGACAAAAAATAAAAGGAAAAATAAAACTAGTCTGAGGCACTGCAAGCCAGTTTCATTGCTTCTGATTGGCAGAGATGGGTCAGGCAGCTAGTGGTTCCCATTGGCTCTCTCTCTTTCTCTCTCTCTCTTTCTCTCTCTGGCACAGTTCCTCCCCATTTTCCTCTGTGTGTGGCTGCTTGGCGACGGCTCTGGGTGTCCCGTCTCTCAGACCTGGACAGGAAGTGTTTGGTTCATCTGTAGTCTCATGTCCTGGATGCTGCCCAGGATCTTTTTCTGATGGCCGGCCAGCGTCACTCCTATCCGGAGAAGGTCCCTACGGAACAGAAAGAAGAAACAGGTGGTTGAGTCATTAAGGCTCAAGTATGTACACATTGCAGTGGGCAGACAGTAGCAGTGGAGTAAATCTCCCTTTCTTTCCCTAATCAAACACAAACAGCCCTGAGAGAGGTTACCATGGACCGGGGCAAGGGATCGCCCATAAAATAAAATGGCAGCCAGATGCCATGTTGACACAAGAGCTAGCCTCATTCAACCCGGGGTGTAGCCGTAATGTGACAAATGGCTCGGTCGCATGGCAGTTGGCCCCATCAGATTGTGGTGCGAGAGTGTACATGTGGATAGTTAATGATTAAAAGCACTCTTTTTTTTTACGCCGTACCTGTGCTTAGTGTTTAACTTTCCAGCCGGTGCGCTTTTACAGACTTCAAAACACTCCAGCAAGCGAGTCTGTGAATCACGGAACGAGCCGACCAAACCAATTTCACAGCCCACTCGGTCAGAAACCTCCTCTGCCTTCAACCGGAGGCAAATCAGGATAACAGCGTTTAGCACTTTGCACCAAACTGTAAATATCTTAGGGGCGGGTTTCGTAAATCTACTCGACCCCGACTTTTACGGTCCCGAGCGCCAGCTGCCTCGCCGTCCCAGACGCCGCGAGACAAGCCTTAGCGCTGAGCCGCGGCGGCGGCGGTGGATGAACGAAGGGAAATATGAAAATGTTGACATACAGCTGACATTATTAAACTCTTTACAGGCCTGGGAGAGTGCAGCACCTGCTGGGGCTGTCGTTAGCCCGTGGGCCGTAATCTAATCTGCCGGGGCCGGGCTGTTGGTTTAACACGGGATGGAATCACGAGGCCCCCCCCTCCCGCTACCCCCCGGCCCCCCTTCTTTTTTTGTTTCCGCTGGCCTGTTTGTCTTTCCCATGTCCAGAGCCCAGGAGAGAGATATCGTCTGGAGGAGCCATTAGCGCTCTCTCTCTCTTTTTCTCTCTCTGGGTCAACCACGCCACTGTCTGTGTCCTCCAGACGCGCGCACACACACACACACACACACACACACACACACACACACACACACACACACACACACACACAATAACTCATAATAATTTCATTGTATTTGCGGACAGTGTGTCCCTAAGCCTGTCTCCGCAACTTTACGGACCAATCTATTTGCTTTGTATATTCTAGCATATGTTTGTGTGTGTGTGTGTGTGTGTGTGTGTGTGTGTGTGAGTGTGTGTCTGTTCGGTCTGTGTGTGTGCGAGTAGCCAAACGATGATAACACCCCAAACGATAACATGCAGCATGCTAGTGCGAGCGCTGCACGTCTGCCCATTCATCCTCTGCTATCATGTATGCCCTTGCATGCCAACGCTAAGGCTGTGTCACAGCAATTTCACACACACATAAATTGTGTTTTTTTTGTCCTCCTTTTGGCCATTGCTGTCCGCGCGGTGACGGACGGTGAAATGATAATAAATGGGAACCATTAGAGGAATTACTGGCCATTAAGGGCAACACAGAGCCACAGTACAACACACCTGTCAGCCAGGCCAAATTGAAACAAATTGCCTCCACCTCCATTGGCTATTATGCGGCTAATTAGGATGATATATTTATCATTATTATCCTAATTCGTTTATTTGATCATCGCTAGTAGCCCCCTTCCATTTCCACCACTCCGATTACATTACTTCCTGTTTGAAAACACACAGCGCCGGTTTGCTGGTGGCCAAGGTCACCGGGAGGTTATCGCCACGGTAGCGGTCACAACTGTGTACTCTGGAATAGATCGGCCTCGCTAAATGAAATCTTTTTTTTCGATTTAGTGGTGTTTATAGTCAAGGAAGGATGTGTTAACTCTCTCTCTCTCTCTCTCTCTCTCTCTCTCTCTCTCTCTCTCTCTCTCTCTCTCTCTCTCTCTCTCTCTCTCTCTCTCTCTCTCTCTCTCTCTCTCTCTCTCTCTCTCTCTCTCTCTCTCTCTCTATCTCTCCAGGATAGGAAGTATTCCTTTCTGATTGCCTGTCCTCAATGTTAACTTCTGAATGCATTCAACCCATATAATTAAATTGTAAAGTTAATTACAGTATTAATATTATTAAATCAACAATGAAAGGACAAAGGAAGGACATAATTGTATTCAATAATTAAATGGGACATTAGCATTTTAAAAGGGTATAACCCTTTTAGGGTATTTGCCTTTTTATATCATATAAAGAGTCCTTGAGTACCAAAATAGATATATATAAATACAATTGTATCATTATTAGTAGTATACTTTACTATATATATCCTACTTATATTCTTCTTGTGTCACCCTTGTGTCATATGAACACCTTGTACATTATGACCGTTTGATAATAAAACACTTTGTCTCATGAACTGCCCACGTGTTTCCATAAGGAAATCCTGCCTCAGCCTAACTCGCTCATCCAAACCACGTTACCACGGCAACCGTGATCTGTAATGGACCACATGAAGTCCTCTCCCTTTAATTGTACCAGAACTAAATCTGTATCCTCTTCCACTCACTCTGCTGTCATCTGGGCCACCAGGTCAAAGGAAGCGAATCCGGCGTTGACAAAGTTGTCACGGTAACGACTCATCTTGATGGCGTCCAGCCAGTCTCCCACAGTGGTAAAAGTGGTATAGTCCGGCACACAGCGGTCAAGCAGGGGCTGGGACACTCTACATTGTGGGACGGGGGGGGGGGGGGGATATCATAATAGGGGGGGAGAGGGGGAGAGAAAGAAAAAAAGAGAGAGTTTTAGAGAGGGTTAAGGTCGTCATTTTGTTACATTGACAGGCTCACCCTCACCCATAGACACCTCTCTTCGCTAGAGTTCACCTCCCCCACCTCTCTCACCTCTCCTCCCCCCCTTGGAGTATAGGGGGTCCCCACAGCCCGAGCCCAGACAGACAGAGGGATAGAGAGGAGCCCTGGGGGGGGTGGGGGTGGGGGGGGGTGGGGCAGGAGGGGAGGGTGAAAATGGGGCGAGGTCACCACCTTTATCACCATGGGGAGGCTGGCTGGAGACCTGAGGTGAGCTCCAGTTAAAGGCTCGTGCAAATGGCAATTCTTCGCCACTCATCAATTAGTGTGTGTGTGTGTGTGTGTGTGTGTGCGTGTGTGCGCACACGCGTGCACGAAAAAAACAAAAGAAAAAAGAACACACAGTGTGGAAAAAAAACAGAACTCTTTTCTTGTTTTTTAAATGTCCCCAGAAGAGAAAGACAAAAAAGGAATGTGTGTAACACAACACCGGAGATGTGACGCATGGCTTCTGAAAAAGACTCCGGAGATACAAGAGTGATAGATATCAGTGGAATGTCGATACACATAACGACATTTAAAACCGTGAGAGTCTACCTGTGTGTGTGTGTGTGTGTGTGTGTGTGTGTGTGTGTGTGTGTGTGTGTGTGTGTGTAATTGTGTGTGTGCGTGTACAGTATGTGTGTGTTTGTGTGTGTTTGTTTGTGTGTGTGTGCATGTACAGTACGTGTGTTTGTTTGATTGTGTTTGTGTGTGTGTGTGTGTGTGTGTGTGTGTGTGTGTGTGTGTGTGCGTGCGCGTGTGTGTGTATACATGTCTGCCTGATGAGTCAGTCACATGTACAGGCACTTGCCACCGTCACGTGACACGCCGTCACACACCTATCAGCACGCTACAACGGCCGGCGTCTGTCTCCCCAACCACACACCCGACCGCCTTGTCTTTTCGGTTTCACTGATCAATTTCACAGATACACGGGCCACCGTGGGAGGTTTAATATAAAACACCAACGAAAAAAAAGACCGCGCCACCACAGCCGAGAGAGGAGCAGAGCGGGCGAACGAGCCAGCCGGGCCCGAGGGAGGTGAGGGAGGGAGGGAGGGAGGGAGGGAGGGAGAGACGGGAGGAGAAACAGAGTACAGGAGCAGGGGGGAAACGTGAAAGAGAGCCACTGTCTCCCTACGCTTTCTCTGCTCCGGTGATCCCTGATGAAGCCTTTTTTTGCCGATGTTACATTCATTAACAATTAAAAGAGGTGGGGGGAGGGGGGAGAAAAAGGGGAGCTAGGCAGGGAGCGAGAGGAGCTAATAAGAGGCATACAGAGGTTCCATTGAGCGGTGTAGACGGAGCGATTTTTAATAAGACCCGTGCTGCAGAGTGCAAGGCCTCAGGCCGTCATTAACCCCAGGAACCCGGCTCCTCTTAATGCGCCATTGTTAGCTAGCCCTGTCTGATGTTAGCTTTAGAACCGTCCACAGGCTCTGCTGGAGACATGGGAACTACAGTCAAGAAAAGTGGGGGAGGAAAGGATAAAGTAAGGAGACCTTCCTATGAAGATAGCCCGGCGAGCTTTGGTGAGGCCGCCACACAGAATCAAACACACGGGCCCGCGCTAGCCTCGGCTAATTCAAAAGAACGAGGGGGGGGAAAAAAAAGGATATTTGCATTCCAGAGTAAAGGAACAGCGCCGTGGCGTAGAATCACATCGTCTCCGTTGCCGCTCAAATCCTTGTCACCGAGTCCGCCCACTACGTTAGTGGTCTCCATTACCAGAATGCTCTGCCATGTTGTTATCTGGGCATGTACACCTAATGAGCACAGCCAGACAAACCGACAGCTCCAGCTAACCTTCATCGCTCATCCTCCAAACCACGACCGGGACAGCGCCCCCCCCCCCCACCACCTCCCCCTCCCCGTCCTCCGTCACACTCACCACCAGCGGGAGGCCACATATCTGCTGGCCCGCTTTAAATCTCGTTAGTGGCTAATTAAAAGGCTGCCTCCGTCTCCACTTTATTTTGTCTTTTTTTTTTTTGGTGCGGTGCCCTAATGGAGCTAATTAACTGGGAGCCTAATCTTCTAAGAAAGGCTCTTCGACGGGGCCAACCGGGGCTCCGCTTCCCTCCAGGGCCCTTCCCTCAGGACACAGCGACCCCGATGCAAGGACTGATAGGTAGGTCAACCCCCTCCCCTCCCTCCCCCGCCCCCCCCCCACCACTCAACCGGGGTCCCGCAACACCCCCTCCCGGTCCCTCTCTCCATCCCAGCCTCCTTCCCTAAACTCTGCCTCTTTCCGTCCTCCAAATCCTAATTCGTTTGGCAGCGGTGCAAAACATACCGAGTGCAGCTTTGTCTTTGTACTGTGCCTGCCAGAATGGAGACTTAACTGCACGGGGTTTATCAAACAATGGGAAAGTCAGATCGGCCTCTCGGCGTAATCAATGCTTGTACAAACGCAACAAAAACTCGCATGGGAAACAGATAAGGTAACAAATTGGTTTAATATGAGTCACCGGGTCTCATGTTCCCTGTATCCGATGGGCTAAGAGACTTTTATTTGTCCAGTTGAAAGCTTTATCGTCGTCCGTGCTTTGGGGGCAGATACGAATGATCTTTAGACGACTTCTAGCCAAAAGAAAACGCTGATTCATTCAATGACCAAGAATACGTCCCATTCACGCACACCTTTCATCTACCGTGAATCAACACCAGTCACACGATGTTCAGTTTATGGGGACTTTAAATAACACCTACAATGTCTTCAAGGTGGTTTATGGAGGACCGTTTTAAAATCAGTTCAATGAAGTCCACCTCCATAAAAACACATAGCGAGCCTGTAACTGCCAAAACGAATACACAAGGCTCCCTTTTTATTACACTTACTACTCAAAAACTTTTTTTTTGTAACCAACTATTTATGATCCACAACGGTATCACCACCGTATTCCGCCTTATAAAAGAATCACTTTCACAAGTAAAGACATTTACAATTTCCGCGGGAAGAGGGGGGGGGGGGCGGTTTATTCCACGAGATGACAGCAGAGGCGACCGTAAAGAAGGTCTAATAAGATTAAGGATGATAAAAAGAAACCCTGTCCAACCTACCCGGAGGACTGCGTGCTGTTGGTGACCACCTTGAGGCTGGCCGCGTTGCGGATGAGCTTGTCCAGCGTGGCCACGATCTGGGTGAACTTGGGCCGCAGGTTCCTCTCCTTCACCCAGCAGTCCAGCATGAGCTGATGCAGCGCAGTGGGACAGTCCATGGGCGGGGGGAGCCGGTAGTCCTGCTCCACCGCGTTGATCACCTGGGGAGAGGAAAGGGGACATCCAGAGGGTTAACCTAGTGGATTCTCATATACATTTACACTTACATTGAGGGCATTTAGCTTTTATGCAAAGCGACTTACAGTAAGTCCATTTGTCAGAAGGAAGAGAAGCAACAATATATATCGCTGTCGGTACAGTAAGGATGTTCATGGAACAAAGTGCCAAGCACTAACAATGCCTAGGTTAACCCCTTCCCTGTACACAACAAAGATAGTTAGGATAAGATGCTACACGATGCTACTATTTTTAAGTGCATCGAGGTACAACATACAATAAGTGCGTACGAGGGGAGTGGTGGTGTGGGGAGGCTATGCAGAGTCAAGGTGAACTCTTGCAGTTGATCATGCAACAGCCAGGTTTACTGATCCTTCATGGATAGCAGGGGTTCCCTAATGTCGGGCACACACTCACCCACCAGGGGAGGGACCCACCCGCCAAATCCTTTGTGCTGTCTTATAAGGAGAACACCCTTCTCCTATGTCACAAATATGTGATGTTTCTCAATGTTTATTGTTTATCAATACAGTATGTCCCTGTTGCAGCCTTCTGCCATAATGACCAAATAAAACAAAAGGCATACATAATCCTTTCTTAAATAAATGTAATAAAGACGTTTATTGTGGCCAGGGCTTGGACAAGCTAAGCCCCTGCCCCGGCCCACTTATGGCTCACGACTCACAGTTTGAAAACCACAGGAAGATACAGGTGAAACCGTACCCTCTCTTTGAACAGTTTACTCAAACAAACCCCAAGAACACTTGCTGGTGGGAACATGAAACCGGCTGGGGCCAGGGGGCATGCTAGTGTGTGTGTGTATTATGTGTGTGTATTTGTGTGTGTCGGGGTGAGTGTGAGTGTGTGGTTGTCTGCAGTGGTGGGCTCTGATGGTCATGGTTGTTGTTGCTGGGGCAGGGTTTGAAGTTAACCACACCAATGCACCAGAGCCTTGTTGTGGGCAAGGGCTTATGTAAGAACCGTTTTACTCATTTGAGAGCCCAGTCAACGACTGATGCTGCCCTTTTTTTGCAGTCTGCACACATCAAGTGGGGGAGTTTTGCTATAAAAAAAAAGCGGCCCCATGGCCCTTAGTTTCATAGTGGCCATCTTGGTTCTTAACACTTTCTAAGTTCCCCCCCCCCCACCGCAATGCATGGCCGCAATGCAACTAAAGTAACTAAAGTAGAGTTCCCCACCAACCAGCAAGCGTTCAGAACCAAAATAGAACCAGGGAGGAACCAAGATGGCGGCGAGGTGCATGCGTTCCCGCACTCCCAACTCACGTCTTGGTTGCTCATGTCCCAGTAGGGCCGCTCGCCGTACGACATGACCTCCCACATGACGATGCCGTAGCTCCACACGTCGCTGGCCGAGGTGAACTTCCTGTAGGCGATGGCCTCGGGCGCAGTCCAGCGGATGGGGATCTTGCCTCCCTGTGGATATGCGAATGAGTAGGTGAGCGTGAAATACTGGGCGCAGGGGAGGAGGGGGGGGGAAGGGATGGAACACACAAAGACACAAACAGTCGCACACATACAAGAGGGAGAGAGCGGGTAAGAACAGAGGGCACTCCGAGGATGTGTCGATGCAACACACAAAGAAAGCGACACATGGTGCACAACACGACAACACACCAGGGACACGTATGCAAACCAAACAACCAGACAAGGAAGGCTAACTGTTTTGCAGGGTTTTTGTTGTAAAACAGTTGACAGTTATCTTTGACACACAGAGCCAAGCATCTCAACGTGTTGAGTTAGGGTTATGTTTTGAAGGATATGTTTAGGGTTTGGTTTAGGGATAGGGTTAGGGAAAGGGCTTAAAACATGGAATACACAAAATAAAACATACACAACTTGTTGGGTTAGGGTTATGTTTTAGGGATATGTTAAGGTTTTGTTTAGGGACAGGGTTAAGGAAAGGGCTTAAAACATTGAAGACACAAAATAAAATATCAACAACTTGGGTTAGGGTTATGTTGAAGGGATATGTTTAGGGTTCTGTTCAGGGGTAGGGCTAAAACACTGAACACACAAAATGAGACCTCAACACCTTGTTGTGTAAGGCTTATGAGTAGAGCTAGCTTCAAGGCTAGGGTTAGGGTTAAAACATTCAATATTTACACATCGCATCCGAACAACAACCTCGACACTTTGTTCTAGCCGTCCACCCACCAGTGAGCTTGTGTAGGTGGGGTCTGTGGGGTCGTCCTCCAGGAAGCGAGAGAGGCCGAAGTCGGACACCTTGCACACCAGGTTGCTGTTGACCAGGATGTTGCGTGCGGCCAGGTCGCGGTGGACGTAGTTCATGTCGGACAGATACTTCATGCCCGCCGCGATGCCACGCAGCATCCCCACCAGCTGGATCACCGTGAACTGCCCGTCGTTGAGCTGGGGGAAGGGAGCGAGATGGAGGAGATGCCGATTAGATCAAGTGAACGAGTTCCAGGGTTTTGTTCTGTTTTATTTGTTTTCTCTTCTACAATGCTATTACTCTGCATCTCTCGTTCTTTGCACTTTTGTGCCAGTGTCAACCTTAAACAAAAATTCAGTCTCCAGTCCTCTTTCCCAACCATCGATCTCTCCCTCTCTCCCTCTCTCCCTCTCTCCCTCGCTCCCTCGCTCCCTTGTTGCCATTTTACTAAGACTCCCTCATAAGGCTGGCCAGACATTGTTTGATGTGCTCCAGACAGTGATACGTCAGAGACCCAGCTCTTTGTAAATGTCAGCGGTTGCGACAGCACCGGGCCTTTCATCAAGGTATTCCTCATCGCCGCCTCTGGGCCAGAGCCATTTCCTGTCTCCAGGGACGACCTGAGATAACTAATAGTGCGATCGGGGACGATAACGCCGCCTGCTCTTTCATTGGTAGGATTGAGATCAGCATGATGCAAGATAATCACTTGACGTTGGATGGGGAATACACATTTGCGATGAAACATGTGTGTGTGTGTGTGTGTGTGTGTGTGTGTGTGTGTGTGTGTGTGTGTGTGTGTGTGTGTGTGTGTGTGTGTGTGTGTGTGCCACTCACCCTAAGGAAGGAGTCCAGGGCGCCGTTCTCCATGAACTCCGTGACGATCATGACGGGTCGGCTCTTGGTGACCACGCCCTCCAAGCGGATGATGTTGGGGTGGTCGAACTGGCCCATGATGGAGGCCTCAGACAGGAAGTCCCGCCTCTGGCGGTCCGTGTAGCCCACCTTGAGCGTCTTGATGGCCACGATGATCTCGCGCCGGCCGGGCAGCTTGAGTCTTCCTCGGCACACTTCACCAAACTCTCCTACCGAGAGAGAGAGCGGTGTGTGGAACAGACAGAGAGAGAGAGAGAGAGAGAGAGAGAGAGAGAGAGAGAGAGAGAGAGAGAGAGAGAGAGGGGAGATGGAGAGAGATAGAGAGGAGGGGAGAGAGGAGTTGATGGAAGAGTGGAGTAGAGTGCAGGTGGAGGAGGAGGAGGGGAGGGGGAGGAGGGGGAGGGATAAGGGGGGAGAAAGGGGAGAGGGTACAGTTAACTGGTTAGCAACAAGGATTCAGGGATGGGTAGCAGGGGGGAGGGGGAGCAGGACAGTGAGACTGTCAAAGGGGGGGGGGTGGGTGTTTTGTCTAGGGTGGTGTTTGCGGTACTGCCTATGGGGTGTGTATGAGTGAGGTGGAGGAGGCATCATGAGACACAGACAGACATTATTACAGGGGAGGCTGGTGACAGGCTAGAGGAGTGATGTTGGAGTAGGAGACGCAGGACGTCAGGTCGACACACACACACAAAACCGGAAAAAGGCAAGGTTGAAAGTAACACACAGAGGACGCGGTTAATGAGTGAGTGGCGCCAGCCAAAGCTGTTGGGAGCGTGAGTTTGGTGGGAGTGCTGGTTTTTTTGTGAGGAGAGGATCGTTATGAGGCGATGGGGAGGGGGGAGGGGGGATGGGGATGGGGAGGAGAGGGAGGGGGGGAGAGGGGGGGGGTGCCCTAGACTTCGTAGGGTCCAGAGTAGCGGGCGCAGGAGGAGGTGCTGGGCGGAGTGAGGAACTTGGTCCTCCTGGGGGTAGTAGTCTCTATGTGTTGGTCATTTACAACCAAGAGAGTGAGTGGCGTGGGCGAGAGAGAGAGCCAATGAGACGACGACAAGGGGAAGGGCAAAGAAGATATGTCGATGATGATGATGACGATGATGATGATGATGATGATGATGATAACAATGAGGAGGAAGGGTCGAGAGATGGGGTGGGGGAGGGGGGGGCGAGGGCGGGGGAGGGGGGAGAGGACAGGGAGGACAGGGGTTGAGGGGGTTTTGTCACTCAAAAGGCGAAGGCTTGGGAAGCGCCGGGTTTCAAGTCGTAGCCTCAGCAGTAGAAGGACTGTCACAGCGGTAGCGGTGGTAATAGCAGTAGCAGTAGTGGTAGTGGTAGTAGTAGTGGTAGTAGCAGTAGCAGTAGTAGCGACTCCATCTCCATCATCACAACATCTTCCAATTTGGGCACTGATACGAAAAATAGCTCAATCTGGATTGGCTCAGTCCTGCAGCTTTTTAGCAAAATATGTTACCATATTATTATATTACCATCAGGTAGACAGAAACATGACATATATATATATATATGCTAGATCAACAGGGGTCTTCATATAGTGAAGGTGACCACATATTTGGTGGAATATATATAAAAATATGTGTCAAGTCAAAAGTCAAATCATATGCATAACAGTGACGTCTTAAACAAGTAAGGCACAAATAAATGTGTGGAATAAAAGAAGAGGCCAATCCTGGACCTTGCAAAAATCATCAATCGAGTCAATTGTCTCATCTTAATCCAATCATAATACTTTTAAATGTTATCCTTTAAATTTATTTTTTAGAAATAACAAAAAATTCACTGCAAATCTCCTGTCCCAGGATTGGACTTGATTTGTTCCCAACACGACAGACATCACCACTGGACAATTACAACTGCTAATCTAAGGGCTTCATTGGGGTAGGGTGAAAACAAAAGGTGGGAATTCTACAACTGTGAATCAGGCTAACATCGACGAGGACAGCAATACACGCTAGCGGTTTTGTGACAACACACTATACTTAGGAGAGGAGGCCCCTAGAGGGCCGATACAGTGGGGGGAGAAAGGGGAAGAGGAGGGTGAAGGAAGGAGGGGAGGAGGGCTGGCAATGAATTGAGTGAAAGTACCGATTGGTGTGAAGTCCTCTAATGGTATGGCCTGGAGGTGACTAGCAGTCTTCCCCCTGTAGCTCAGGAGCTTGGGTGGGTTACCTGCGCCGATGACCTCCTCGATCTTCACGCAGGAAACGTCGATCTCCTTGGCAAACTCCCGCACGGCCTCGTTGGGGTCCTCGTAGGTGAAGGGGTCTATGTAGACCTTCATTCCCGGCGTGACTATTGGGGATTCAGTAACGAGAACAGGGAAGTGAATACGACGCTGATGGGGGCTCAATGTGTGGAGTAAGTAAATGGTAAATGGACTGCATTTATACAGCGCTTTTCTAACCAGTGGCCACGCAAAGCGCTTTACAATATTGCCTAACATTCACCCATTCTACACTCTTTCCCACACCGACGGCGGTGCGAACAATGCAAGGTGACTGCCTGATCGTCGGGAGCAGTTAAGTTTAAGTGTCTTCCTCAGGGACACCTCGACATTCCTCGAGGAGCCGGGGGATCGAACTAGCAACCTTCCGGTTACCAGTCAACCCGCTGTACCTCCTGAGCTGTATACACCGCCAGCGTTGGATATGGATAAGTGTTGGATTTTTAAACCATAGATATAATGAATGTCGAACATTGCATGAATTAGTAATCATCACGATAAGTAGGGTACAACGTTGATCAAGCAAACATCTATGCACGACTTCAGCTGGGGAGGATTTGTAGCTCCTTTGGTCGCCACAGACAAACACTGTTGTGGTGGCTTTTCGTTGGAATTTGTATCATGTGACAGGGATGATCCCCGCAGAGAAACTTACTGTACTGCTGTAGCTTTTCTGTGTACTCCGATTCTGAACCGTTTCTTTGCTTCCTGCGGGTAGAGAGCAAAAGACAGCAGACTTAGTCACGTGTGCCTCCTCGCGCAGCATGATGCCACACTGGAGAGAGGAACAAAAGGAAGAATATAAATATCCATGACAATATCCGCACCCAAGAAGTCTAACCGATTCTGCTTGGTGGGACGCTTCTCCTTTCACTCGGTGGTACAGCGGTGGGGAGGCGGTGATATAGACAGTTAGTGCACACTGAAAGCCTGGCGGAGGATTGAATAGTCCGGGATTGTGACGGCGGTTTACAATCATACGGATGCATTTCCTTTGTCCCGCGAGCAGGACGTTCCAATGATACAGGATACGCAGAGACAAAAGCACACTCAAATGACAAGCACAACTGTCTCACGATCCTCAGACTATCACCGTGATCATTCAATACAAACTACCCCCCCCCCACCCCCATTCATATCGTCTGTTCCTCCTTCGCTGCTTGTCATCCCTTCAGCCTAAACACTGTTCTATATTTATATCTCTCTCTGTTTCTCCCTTCTCTCAGCCACTATCTCTTTGTGCTAGGGGTTGTGTTGGCGTTGTGTGTGTTAGTGTGTGTGCGTGGTGTGTGCGTGTGTGAGAGGCTACAATGGCGTTGACAGTACGAGAGTGAGGGGGTGGGGCTGCTGGAATTACATGTTAATGTTCCTCCATTGTTGTCTAACCAGTAACCGGGGCAATAATACCCAGCAGTAATTAGCATCTCATTTCAAATTCTAATTTGGCGCTGGAATATGGTCGAGGCACCGCGTATTATTTTTTTGCACGATCGAGACTCATTCCTCCTCCTCCTTCCCCTCGGTGACAGAGGAGTGGAGGCACGGCGACGGCGGCTGAGACACTAACACACTGAAGAGAGTCGGGTGGGGACGGGGGGGACGGGGGGGGGCGGGGGCGATTATGGCGGTATGAAAGAAGGCAGCGGCAAGAGGCGAGGGGTGCACAGGGAGATTATGTGCTCTAGCGTGACCGATGCCCGAGCTTGTCAGCCGCGGCCCCTGACCAGCTTGAAGCGAGCGCCCAGGGGGTGCCAGTCCGCCGCGGTTGCCAACATTTCACATTTGTATGCACACACCACATACACACACACACAAACATTTGCACGTACATTTTACACCTAGGGTAGAGACGGCAGCGCACGCCTGACAGACGATGTGTGAGGATAACCGACGGAGGTTTAATCCCTGTCGAAGTCGTGTCAGGCTTTCTCTTTTTAGTTTTTTTTCAAAGGCATAAGCTGACCACGCAAGCTTCTTCTGAGGCAATTGCTCCCTGGGCATGGGGAAGAAGGGGGGGGGGGGGGGGGGCGGGGAGGGGAGGCGGGGGCGGCCAGGGACGCATCTGGGTTGTTTGGTTGCAAGGGCGGCCGAAAGGACGGCTCTGAATGCCGGGCCACGAGGACGCAGCCTATCAGGCTGCCCAGCTGCTCGGCCCTGCTCTGTGTCCAGCGAGCGGACTTGTGCTTTGTCCCGAGCTGTTTAATATTCACAGATTCTGAGGACTAATCTGGCATTTGAAGGGCTCACAGGTGGCACATCAATCCACTGTGACTCTTCTCCGGGGTGGTTTGGAGGACATGCAAACAAAGTTGACATTTTGGAAATGATCACTAGCCCTTTTCCAGCCCGTATAGGAGATATTTCCATTCCCGGGAAATAGTAGTTTGCTGCCTCTGAGCTGTATCATGTTTGTCACAAAATGTATTTCTCCATCGACGTATGTGCACATTTGCACAAATGTATTCACAGCGAAAATGATTCTCTGTGAGCTTTTCGCTGCACTCTGCACTCGATGCCCTGCGGGACCGTCATGACTTCATCAACTCGAGATTCCACTCGTTTCAGTCTTACTTGAGGCAGACGATGGCGACGACCACGACGGCGATGAGGACCACCAGGCTGGCGGTTGCCAGGCCGACGATGAGCGGGAGCTGTTCCTGAATCGACTTCTCAGGTTCGGCTGGCGCGTCAGGAGCAAAGGAGTCAAAGGTTACGCAGAGAAAACCAAGTCACTTACATTCATACGCACTGCCCACGCAACGCCCTGTGGGTGAATCAATTTTTACGAGGCATGGGTTTCTCTACGACTCTCCCTCACAGTGCTGTAGGTCTCTTGGTGAGCCAGTATGCCTCCCACATCTACTACAGAATTATGGACTTAGATAACTTAGATCATGCCCCGGTGTTCGTATATAACGAAGGCCATAGAAGGAGAATCCTTCAAATGAAGAAAAAACAAAAGAGTACAACTTTTACTGTCTTCTGAATTTTACTCCCGTATCCACCACAATTTATTTAGCCATACAATAAAAGTGGATCAGGTGTAGCTGATGGTCATCAAGGCCCTTTTCAGTTCCTGCGTTCCCTACAAGGCTAGTTGGCCTGTTCACTGAGCCAGCAGTGTGCAGCGTACAGTCAGGTGTTTCCATTGGAACCTACGTTGCAGGTTGGTGCTGAAGTCGGTGGGGCTGCTGTAGCGGCCGTACCCCGCTACGGTCCGGGCTCGGACCTGCACCACGTAGGACGTCCTGGGGTTGAGGCCCTCAATGCGGGCGGAGCTTCTCTGGGCCGTCATGGTATGGGCGATGGCCTCGCCCGCATCCTGTCAGGAGAACACAGATCAACACGATCAACACCAAAACAACACTTGGCCTCGCGCACACTTTGTTATTATCGCTGTTGTGGTGCCCAACCCTCGGCCAACACAGACGACTGATCTTGTCACTCAGAGATGGCGGCGGGCTAGCGGAACAATTATGGAGAGACGGGAAAAGAGAGAAAGAAAATACGGAGAGAGGGAGTGAGAGGGAGCGAAATAAAGAAGAAAGAGAGGGAGAGAAGGGGGATTGGAGCCCGGCTGTTAATCCGACAAGGGAGGTACAGAACAACAAATGGTGGATAGACGCTGTCTGTCTGTGGTGGCTCCAACAAGGCTAATCTAGCCTTAGCTCTCTGGGCCTCTGGAAAACATCAAAAACTTTCACATGAATAGCTGGGGGGAAGAAGAGAGAGAGAGAGAGGGGGAAAAACTGAACTATGGTTGGAGTTAAAAGAAGAGAAAATGAAATTCAGAGGGTGGAAAGAATGAGTGAGAGGACGACAAACTAAGTTGGGTCTCGTTAAACGTCGTGTAAAACACGTTAGCGATTCCTTTTGTAGTGTTGCTTCACTCAGAGTCACGGTCACCGGCATTGTTTTGGGGGATTTGCAGGAGCAAATTGGGATCGGGCTCAGGACATTGATTCACACCGTGTCTTACCTTCTCATGGTACTTTATCTCGTAATCCAAAATGATTCCATTTGGCTTCTCCGGAGGCAGCCAGGACAGGCTCATGCTGTTGGCTGTGGCCGCCATCAGGTGCACGGTGGGTACTGCAGAGGGTGCTGTGACAGGGGACAAGAGACAAGGCAGAAGAACCGGTTATATTCTCCACCAAACTATCTTGTTTCTTCTTCTTCCCCGACTCTGCATCCTTGTGGTTGTCCAATAAGACAAAATGCAAAACCGTTGACGGTACATGGCTTTGTTGGGTACTTTATTAGGTATGCAGGGCCACCCTTTAGTTTTAACGCTCAGATTCCGGCTTCCGGAAGCCTTTGGCAGGGTGAAAAGGTTGAGAGACAAAGGAGTCAACACAACTGACAACTGAGCTCGGGATACGCCCAGCTCACATCGCAAACGAACATTGGAGAAACTTGTTTGTTCTTGATTTTTCCGGTAAATCTAGTGTCTTGAAATGTGAACTATTAAAGAGATGCTATAAAATATAACAAAACTCACTTTTAGTTTTCCTTTGAACAGAAAATGTGATATAAACTTGCAAAGATTATGATACATGTCTATAAAAAGGGCAGGTATACTGTGCTACTGTGTCTGTTTGTATTTTAAGATACAGACACACTTGTACACAAACTGCAGTATAATCCTTCAATGTCATGCCACCCACCTAAGCGTTTTGTGCTTTGTTATGCGAGCGACTTTTAGCTTTTTATGTGCTGTCTGCTTCTAATGTCTGATTTTCCTTATTTCGAAGTTCTGGTTTGTTCTATACCTCTGACTCACTCTCCCTTCTATACCTTTTATTGTCTTTCATAACCTCAACAGTCAATTTAAAGGTTGTTAAAGTTGTTGTTGCTATTCCTCTCTTTCCAAAGATAACACATTCTACCCTTCTCCGGTTTCCAGCCCCTACCATTGTCCTCGGCAGATTTTCATTTCATCTTGATGCAGCCTGTAGTCTCCTGCTCTCGCTCTCTCTCTCTCTCTCTCTGCCATTCTCCCCTTCCTCCAGCCCTCCGTCAGTCCATGCCTCCCTCATCTCCTTTCTTAAAAGCTTTTTAATCCCTAGGTCCGGTTCTTTGATCCTTCCCCTTGTATTTCTGTTTTTCCCTGTGCTGCCGTCTTTGTGAACAGACCTCCCTCTCTCTTTCTCCCCATACTTCCCCAAACCCTCCCCTGCAAGACCGAGCCACCCAGGCCCTCCTCCGGTTCCTCTCTCCCCCCCCCCCCAGAAGACAATGCCCCCTGGTCAGATCCCCAGGTCACCCTAGCCTGGGGGATTAGGGGCCCTCTGTGGGAGAGGCCCATGGAGTAACCATGGAGGTGGCCCCCAGGGGCTTATCACCAGCTCCACTATTTATTTTTTGTCTTAAAAGTGGAATGTGAAGACAGGGATGGTCCTGGGTCTACAGGAGGAGATAATCTGATAATGGTTGATGTTCTTCTTTACCCCTGCCTTCCCCCCTTGAGGTCTCCTCCTGCTCTAAGCTGACCCCGAAACCAGGGATGGACAGGGCTCCCTGTCACCCCAGCATCTGATCTCTTGTAAAACAAAGGGGCTCTCACATAGAGCCGTGTGGAACTCCTAGACCCCTGGGCCAAAAACACAAAGCATTCCGGAGGCCTCTTTCAGGGGCAGGAGGACTGAGACGGAAAGCATAAGGAGAGAGGGGGGAACAGACAGAGCGGGGAAAAGAGAGGGAGAAAAAGAGGCCGGGAGAGAACGAGATGGCTGGGTGATGCTGGGTCTGTCTAGACAGAACATTCGAGGTAGAGACTAAACAAATTACTCAACATATTGCCGCCAACCCACAGCTACCTTGGTGAGCAAAAATACAAAACGTATTTTTAGTTTTTTATACTTTTCATTAAATTAGGAGCAGGCCTAATCCCTGTTTTGTACGAAAGGGTACATATCGCAGCAGGCAATTCCCAGCCTGTTTTTGCATTTCATAATGCATATTTTTTTCTCATGCATTTGGTAAAATGTGTTCAGCTTTTATCTCTGCAGGGTGAAATTACATTGGGATGCATTCAGATTGCCGCACGTTGGCCCAGTTACCGCGACTGCTGTGGGTTGAAGGAGTAGTGAGTTGGAGGCAGTGGGCAGCTAACACATGCAGGTTCAACACTCTTAAGGCTAGCTTCCACGCTATTGCTATTCGCAGTAGTCTTGGTAGAGAGAGCTCATTGTGTGGGGGCGTGCATACAAGGCCTCTCTTAAAGCTCATTCAGGACCCCCTGCACCCCCCCACCCCCCCTGCATCCTTTTTCAATCCCTGCTTAAAAAAAGAATCTAAAGAATATGTAACATACTCCTACACACACAACACACAACCACAGCATCGCAGACTGCATTGCATTCGCTTACTACACGTTTTTTTGATAATTTACAGGCAGTTAGGTGTGAAGGCATCTCCCTCCAGGACGCCTAGCAGCTAGGCGATCGTGGCGTGGAATCCTGGAAGCTTATAGGTGACATATTATTACACCAGGTGTGAGTGTGATTAGCCGTTACAAGCCGTTTGTAAAAATCTGCCTCTTCTGACATCACAAGTGGGCGCGTCCACTTGAGGCGTGCTGGATAGATCAGTCTACCAGCCTACCGAGTGGACTGTAACAAACGTTGCTCATCTATCCGTCATACATCTAGGTGGACACACCAACTTGTGATGTCAGAAGAGGCCGATTGTCAAAAACGGCTTTGTGACAGCTATTCACACTCACACCTGGTGGTGGTATAATATGTACGGTTTGGGACGTACCGGCTTGGTTGGTGGTGATGTTGACGGCGGAGAACTGCGCGGCGTAGGGGCTCTTGTTGGACACGCCGTTCACCGCCTGGATCTCAAAGCTGTACTGCGTGTGCGCCTGCAGGTTGCGCACGGCCACGCGGCGCTGCACCAGGCCCAGGTGGCGCGGCGAGATCTCCACGTTGTCGTCGCAGCGCGAGCACATGCCGCGCTCGGGCAGACACTTCTTGCAGATGACGTTGTAGAAGATGTCGTCGCGGCCGCCCGACTCGCGCGGGTCGCTCCACTCCAGCACCAGCGAGGTCTCGTTGACGTTGGAGATGACGCTGCGTGGGGGCGAGGGCACCGCTGTGTGGAGGAGAGGGTGGAGGAAGGTGTGAGATTAGGATGTGGTGTTGAGGACACATGAGGCGTCTGTGGTGGATGGGGAAAATACATTTCGGAGCAGTGGCTGGCATCACTGCACCAAACTTTCGAATGTCTACATTCCCTGGATATTTAACTGAATGTGTGACCCATTTATTAATCCAGATAGCAAGATGTGATCCTTGATTTGATATTAGTCTATTTTTCAACAACGATCGAGAACTAGAACATTTTATTTCTAGAATAGCGAGAGAGAAAGACATTGTCCTGGAAGTTGTTTAGAGAGACGAGAGAGGACGAAGTTCAAATGATGAATATGTATGGTGTGTAAAGGTTAAGCATGTGGTTGTGGAAGCTGTTTGGGTTTGTGTGGCAGGCTGCTTAAACCGTGGAACTAACTAGGGCAAGTAGAAGTATTGCCTAAGAACCGCCACTTTTTATCCAATTACTACAGCCTTATCTGTGAGCACACTGTGGGAGAATCAAACCAGCCGCCTGAATACAACAGAGCTTTCTTTCTCTTTACCCGTAAACGGATTAGTTCCTGCATTACTTTAGTCTAAACTGTGGCACCTCCTTTCAGATAAAAATCCCAGACTCTGCCTTGGGTAGGACATGTTGGGAGACACTGATGATAACATCTGGATGACAACAGGCAAGACGAGAAAGACAATTGATTGCCGTTCAGGCGAAAAGATGGGAATGGCACTCTGCAATAGTTCAGAAGCAAACTGAAAGTTGCCAATTTTCTGCTAAGTTCACAAAATGTTTGCCAGTGGCTACGATGCAGATGTTTTGTGGAAAAGCGGATAAGTCCCTTTGGATAAAAGCGTCTGCTAAATGCTCTAAATGTAATGTTAATGTAACACACTACCTCCATTAAAGAAAATAACACATATTTCTGGAAACCTGTATTCCTCGTCATGTCAGGGACCTGTTAGCCGTTAGCCTTTAGCCGTTAGCCTTTAGCCGTTAGCCTTTAGCCATTGACTTACTTGTGCAGGGGGAATCAGGGGAGTCGGTGTCTGAGCGGTAGAAGCCGTTTCTGCAGGAGCAGATGCTGGCGGCGCCGGAGCTGGCACGGCTGTTGGCCGGGCAGGGGAAGCAGGAGCCCTCACCCTGCTTAGACTTAAAGGTACCGGGGCTGCAGGCTGTTGGGATAAAGAGATGTGGAGACGAGGAGGATCATTCGTTTGGTTGGATTGTTTAGGGGTCGAAAAAAAATACAAATTCTGTATGGTTCATTAACTAAATAAACATTCATAAACAAAATGTTGCATGTATATTTGTGTTATATTTGCCTTGAATTCAACTTAGTTCCGTGCAATGCAACACAGTGTGTACTGCTATGCTAAGCAGCATAGCTCGAGATGTGAGCCTCTGCCCTTGGGTTAGTTTGACCGTGGAGGTCATACCTCATCATCCATTTTGCATTTTATGGAAATCACCAACTACCTGGCTTTTAACCTGACTGATCCCCATCAAAGGGTCAGCACGGAAAATCTCAAAACAATAGTGGCCTCTGTTCCTGCCATGCCACCACTCATAGGAGCCGTTTGAGAGTTTATAACTCAGTTAATAAGTTACAGAGTGTCTGTGGCACTGGGAAGCGAGGCGCTTTGAAAGGCTCAATATCTTTGATAAACTGTGTCATTAAAAGATGATTGAGGCTGCCACGGCGGAGCTTTGTAAAAGGGCGGGAGCAGGTCAGGGAGGGAGAGAGAGAGAGAGACGGCGGGTTTACAGGTCCACTTTGCACGAGCACTCGTCAATGTCAAGGACACTGTTTTTTTCCCGCCAAAAACACAACACTGTGCTGGGCTGGATTGGTTAACCTTTGTTTTTTTTCAAAGTCACCAGTTGCAGTTCCCATGCCATGTTTCCTGTCACCTCCTCTTTACCTTAAATTAAATATTAGCATAGAGATACATCCGTCCGCTGTTTACATTAGCTCAGAGTGTGTTTGCCCGTTCCTCCATTAATCAGTGTAATCTGCGACCGTAGGCTGTGTGTAATCTATACCTGCAGTGAACAGGAAGTCCTGCCTGATAAAACGGCCCAGGTGACCACTGCTTTAAAAAAGGTGTGCCCGGCAACATTATAGGAAACATCGTGAGCACTTCACAGAATTCACGCACAGCGAGCCTTTCAGTAAAAACATGGTGAGGTGTGAGTCTTCTTTTTCTCTAGTCAAAACACGGTCGACCAACGAGGAGCTGCTTAGGGGAGCTCTTTTCGAGGAAAAAAGGTATAAATTAAGCCTCTTTTACTGTGAAGGTTTAAAAGTGCTGATCAATCCACTTCATGAGAGGTAAAAGGGGGTCACCCCTTACCACCCCCCCCCCCCCCCCCCCCTTATCCTTTCAACCTCCCCTGTTTAAGGAGCTGCGTGGATGATGGAGGGAGCTGGAGGAAGAGGTGGTGGTGGTGGTGGTGTGTGTGTGTGTGCACGGGGAGTTGGGGGGGTGCATAGAAAATGCTAATTCTGCAGGTTCTTTTTTTGCAGCCTTCTCTGTCTCCCTCCTTCCTTCCCTCCCTCCCTCCCTCCTCCTCCCCCCACCACTCCCTGTCTCTTACCCTCTCATGCAGAGCGTGGAGCTTAAGGAACTGATTAGAATGTGTGCTGAAATTGGAAATTGTGGCGCAGGAAGGGAGGGGAGAAGAAGAAGAGGAGGAATGGAGGGTCTGAAAAATAAGTGAAGTGAAATCAGAAGAGGGGGGAGGAGGAGGAAAAAAAGGAAAGGTTTGGTTTTGATTAATATTTATGCAGCCGCCCCTACTGTAACTCTGCCATAGTATTAATGAGAGCAACGTCCTTCGCATCAGAGAAGGAAGAGAGAGAGAGAGAGAGAGAGAGAGAGAGAGAGAGAGAGAGAGAGAGAGAGAGAGAGAGAGAGAGGAGAACAGAAACAAAACAGAGGAAAGGATGACCAAAATTTGATTAAAAAAGTGAGGGGATATGGGAGGAACAAGCAGAGGTGAGGTGGAACGGGAGATTGGGGTAGGTTAAATGACAATGGATGAAAGGGATAGAGATGAGGTCGGAGACAGGAGAGTTGTGGAGACAAGAGAGGAGAGAGGAGTCGACACCAGAGAGAGGAGGGTGGATGCACAGGAGAGGAGAGGAGTTGAGACGAGAGAGGAAAGAGCAAATGGACAGGAGAGGAGAAGGGAGGAGAGGAGAAGGAGAGAATAGAGGAGCAAGGAGGAGGAGAAGAGAGGACAGGAGAGGAGAAGGCAGGAGGGGAGAGGAGAGTAGTGAGGAGCAGAGATTTATCCTTAGTGGTTTCCGGTAGGGCTTGATTAGGGAGCGTTTTATCAGGGCCAGTCGCCAGGGCTTCAACCTTGAGCTGCCAGCAACAAACAAATGAGTTTTTAACCACACACACACACACACACACACACACACACACACACACACACACACACACACACACACACACACATACACACACACACACACACACACACACACACACACACACACACACACACCTCACACTAAATTCACTCGACTCCCTCTCTCTCTTTTCCTAACACTTGGCCACACCTCTTCTGGTGGGCATCTATTTAACACATACAGTCCGTAATTCCAAGGCAGCACTCGTCCCGGTGATGTGCGCTCCAGAATAATTACTCCCAGAGGCTCTGTCTGTCTTTTATCTTCTACCTTCTTGGATTAAAGGGAAAGAGGGACCCTGCCACATGGTGTATACTGGAAGGGGTTATAGGGAGGTGCTGACATTCAAGCTTGTGCAGCAACCCACACACACACACACACACACACACACACACACACGTACACACAGGCATCGGCACATTCCAATCAACCCTGCTGGATCAATAACCTTGACAGTCCCTGTCTCTCGTTTGACCAACTCTCAGTTTGACCTCCAACCCCAAGACCTAATCCTCCTCCCTTTTGCTTCCCCCTTCAATCTCAATCTTCGCCTCCCACCCTCCCTCTTCTCCATCTCGTCCATCCCTCGCCTTTGGCTAACCCTCCACCTCCACCCCTACTGTCACCTCCACTCCATTCCAGTTGACACCCCCTGCTGTTTTAATTCACCTTGGTCTCAACCTCTGTGAACCCATCCTGTTCTCCATCAGGCGCCTGACACTATCTTGGGTGCCTCCGTGTGCTCTCATAAACTGACAGCCCCCCCCCCCCCCCCCCCCCCGATCCCCACCTCTACCCCCACACCCTCCCCCACTGCATTTCCATTTGTTTATCAAGAGGCTGCCTCTGCTTCAGCTTCGGGTCAGGAATATGAACAGTGGTGCTCCCAGCAGTGGCTGTTATTTCTGCCCCAGCCTGCCGCCCTGGGATTAAATTGCCAAAAACGAAACAAGGCTACAAACCCTGATGTGTAATATTATGAGTGACATGGCAGCGCAGTAACTACAGAGAGTGAGAAGATTGCAATTTAAAAAAAGGCAACTGGTTCAATCCCCACGCATGCGAGTGAGGTCTGCCAATCAGCAAATGGCCACCATGTGTTCCCCCGTGGCGGGGCATTGACATGGAGGTCATTGTGCAGAAAGCATAATTTGAATTCTTGCCTGGTAAAATTAGAGTTTTACCCCGTGCCTCTCCAAGGTGGTCAGCTACAAAACAGGGGAGGCTGGAGCTCGTAAAGATTTACAGGCATGCTGGGAGATTACTTCAACCGGTTTACTCTGCTGGGCTGAGTGATGGTCTCTCGTGTCAGGACTGAGTCAGAGACACGCGGCAACGATGCAGCTAAGACCGTGGATTGCCATGGATTGACCTGGATGGCCAAAATACATCCAAAGACCTGTCAAAACCACATACCTTGACATTGTGTCTCCTTGATGGCCGCTTCAAACCCAGAGGAGCATGTGCAGGAGCCCACGGGCACCATCCACTCGCCGTCCCCGTTGCAGTACAGCTTCAGGGGCACCGAGACCTCCAGGGCGTTGGGCACGCAGGTGCCCGGCGCGATGACCAGGGATGTCGCCTCCGCGCCCGTGGCCGTCTCGGGGAACACAGCAAAGTTGGCGATGGTGGTGGAGCACTTCTTGTAGAAGACCCTGACGGAGATGAGTGACATGCAGGCTCCCAGGTCCTGGAAGGCCAGGTAGAACCCGGCCTTGGAGAGAGGGCCGAAGCTGCGCACTTTGGTGTTGACTCGTCCCGACTCCAGCATGGAGAAGCTCTCGTCCGGGGCGATGGTGTCCACCTTGACGTAGGGGTTCTCCATCCAGAAGGGGCTGGTGGCGGTGGCAGAGTCGGAGTCGGACTCGTAGTAGAAGAGGTTGAAGGTCTCCTTGCAGGAGCCGGGGATGTTGGGAATGCTGTTGCAGTCGCGCACGGTGAACTTCATCTCCACGTAGACGCGCAGCACGTCCTTGCGCGGGATGAAGTCGGAGCGGAGCCAGTTGTTCTGGTTGAGCTCGCGCACATTGCACACCTGGTACGTCCGGATGGGGTTCATGGCGTCGTCGTAGCCGCTCACCTCTTCCCACTGTGGAGATGAGGAGATTGCTCGGGTTAGGATGTTGTCATGAAGAGAAATACATGGCAGACAGATGAGATCACACAGGAACACATACAAACAGACACACAGATGTGATCTTTATCATGTAAATCCCCGTGAATACACAGGGTCTGCCAAATGAGCCGCATGTAACGTCTATGCAAAATGAGGAAATGACCTAATAACGCACATTTTCAAACCTAGCCAAGTAAAAGGGGGATTTTAATCCTGTGCTTTATTTATATTTTACTTTGTGACAGTTTGGTGTTCAAGGACTTTAGAAAGCTCTTGGGTACTCGCCCCCCATGTTTTTTTAGGTTTTTTTTCAATCATCTGTTTCATCTTCGGTTACTGCATAGACGAGTGGGGTGCCATGACAGAAAATTCATCACAATTACAGCAGTGTCAGCCACGCTTTCCTCCGCAACAGTCACCGTCGCATGTTTACCTCCTAACTGTCGGTAAGAAGCGGCAAAATTGCCTCGCAACCAATTAGGCTTCAATTACGGCGCATAGCGTGGTCCTCTAACACAGTGGGGATACGGCTGGCGGTTAACCTTCATGCCTTCCATTTCTACACTCTTTCACATCTTATGGTGGCAATGCGGTACCCGGGGGACGAATTACCAAGGATAAAATGGGATTTAATTTTCTAAACTTTGATTACCAGCTTCATTAGATGAGCGAAGGCTAAATAGGCACTGAGAGCTTTGCAGTTAGACTCCATAATGAAATGTGTTTTTCAATCTGCAATGAGGACATTACCATTAAACCGTTCCCTCAAATAGGCATTATTGTGCTGCATGTGTCGTGCAGGCATTTAATACGTGCACATTCCTTCCCTGTATAACCTATACTTATATCCTCACAGATTCATTCTAAGAGGAATGCACAATACGTGTGCACACTGGCTGGTAATTGAGCTTTATAATTTGTGTAGCCAAGTCACAGGACGGCCTCTTAAACTTTCCCAAGATTCATTCTGACAAGGTGAGCGCACGCAAACTGGAGAAAAACAATGAAAATACTTATTTTCAGCTATTCATGGACCTAACAGTGAAGCATAAGGTCGTTTTCTCAAGGATACTTGAAACAACAGGTATGAAACAGGGAATCGAGTGAGAGGAGCTAACCGCTAAATAGTTTCTCCTACGTCGTCTTCGTTATTTCCTGCGTGTCGTAATGAATACGGTGGATATGGATGTGGAAAAGACACAGCCATTTGTTTAACCCTCAGGGGACGTCCGGAGATAGAGAATGAGAGAAAGACGTATAGATAGCGAGACCAGAGGGAGAGAGAGGTTAAGCTCGACTTTGGCATTTAAGCGATGGACCGGCCGGAGGGAGAAGGGCTCAGTGGGAAGCGACACTAGGGAATCGATAATCACCATCACAGGTCAATAGAATGGCTAAAAGCATGAAGTGTCAATGGGCATTTAGTTTGCTATAATAAATCACCCACCGTGGGGGTGCGCCCGATAGTCTGAGCTTGCCGGTGCTAAATGTGTGCATCTGTTTACTTTCCAAAACACGCCTGCTGTTTTGTGCTATTAATTTGATGGTGTGTTTGCCTGTGTGTATGTGTTTGTCTTTGTGTGTGTATGTGTGTGTGTGCGTGTGTGTGTGTGTGTGTGTGAGAGAGAGATTTGTTTCTATGTGTGTCTGAGACTTTCAAACGTCCTGGGGAGAGTGCACAACAGCAGTCGGACACACAGGGTGAGGCTTCACTTAAACAAGCCCCGGATTAATAAGTAGGCCCTTTGGAAGAGGCTCAGGTTCAGCATCGATCTACTCCGACCAGATGAGTTGCTACGTGAGAATCAAAAAAAGCTACTACACTTCCATCTTCGTCCTTTTTTAACAGAGGACCCTGATTAGTCTGTGAGTTTAAAAAAAAACATAGAAAAGTTGAGAATTAGGCTAAGAGCTGTTTAAGCTCTGAATCACAAACTCCTCCCCCCCATCGCTAACTCCTCCCCCTCAAATTTCCCCCGGTGATAAACCCAAGCAAAAACGTCTGACGGACGATCCGAAACATTTCAAGACATTGTTGACTTACGTACGATTTTACAAACCAGATGTTTTCGAGAAAGCGAGCGAGGGGAAGCGAGCTGTGTGTGGGGGAGCTTGTTTAAGCCTGCTATCAGAATGCATGATACAGCCCTATAAGTCTGATGTTATGTTACCCCCTGGTTATTACCTCCTTGTATGGGCTGCTGGCTGTGATAGGTTACCTAGCTATCTCTGCTCTTATCAATGCGCTCCCTCTGGGCCTCATTATGGGTCTGAGTTAAGGCACTAAGCCTAAGGCTGGGAAGTGGAATCTCCCCTTAAGGGGTCTGTCTGTTTTGATCAATGTACACAGCACAGTCGTACATGCGCATGCACACGCACACGCACACGTACACACACACACACACACACACACACACACACACACACACACACTGCGAAAGACATACACAAACACTGATCATTTTTAATTTAAACACAGGAATGCTGAATCAACTGCAGAAAAATGGATTAATGAAACATGGTTATACAGAGGTATACCCAGACACATACACAAAAACAAACAGAGTTGTGTGTGTGTGTGTGTGTGTGTGTGTGGCGTCTGTCTCCCTGCCCCCCCCCTCTCTCCGTCTTTGACTTTCTCCGGAAAATACCTTTCCTCCCTTTAGCTGTCTCCCATCTCCTGCATTTATATTTTAAAATCGGAAAAGAATGTGCCACTGAGGCATCCGACACCTAATGGTATGTGAAACACAAACATTGTAAAAAAAAAAAAAAAAAAGGCTTCCTGTCCATCAAACTGAAGGCATCTCTGCAATGGGGGAGGATGGTGGGGGCGGGGCATAATCTTCTTCCCTCTGAGTCCAACAGATAACCACCACAACTGTGGTGCCTTCTGCTGTGACACGAGACCCCACAAAGAAAGGATGAGGCTAATCTTCCCATGGAATAAAGGAAGAGAGAGAGAGAGAGAGGGAGAGGGAGCACCACCCCTCGAGTGACGGCTGAAATCTGGAGCCTCTCCACTGTATGTCGACACCCTGAAAGGGAGCATCTGCCGTGTGTTTGGGGGGTTTTGCACCCCCCAACCCCTCCCCCAAAAGAGAAAGGGCCCGTCCGTGGGTCTGTGGTCGCAAGGCTTCCGAACTAGGAGGGCCGTTTTGCTCTTGAGTGTTTGACCTTTCTCGTAGGAGCAGAAAGGTGGAGAGGAAGGCCTAGAGAGGAAGGAGGGGGTTTGAAGAGGGATGCCGGGCTGAGGAGGAGACGACTGCCGTGTGATCGGGCGTCATTAGTAGGTTCCGTCGCTAATGAACCTCTAGATGGGAGGAAGGGGCTGAAGAAGCCGGGGTACTGATGAGTAGGGGGGTGGGGGCTGGGACAGGACGGGGTGACTCGGAACAGCTGGGGTGGCACCGTCGCTCGTGAAGATGGGTTTTGAATGACATAAATAAACTGACCCCCCCCCACACCCCACCCACCCCTTCTCCAAAAGATGAGGCGCAACCTCTGTCGATTCTAAAGGGGGGCCCCGGTCACAAAGGGCCACAGGGAGGGGCCCGCCACAGTGGAACTTTGAAGTGTAGTGAAGGGGAGGTCAATGCTTCTTCCTGCCTCTGTGTTCCTTCCAGGGACCACATGGGAGAGCCAGGAGCCCGCGCTGTCAAGGCCACTTTGTGTCCGGGAAGATTTGGACGGCCGGGGCCCCCACCTCCCGGTCCCCGTTGGCGCCTTCTGGGGGGGGTCGACCCCCGAGGACATATTTCACAGTGTTTTACAGGGCGATGACGAACAGCGACAACAAAAAAAACCCGGGTCGTTTTACCTACACATTTTCAGAGTGCAACGAGGCAGGAAGAGAACGGGGACATCTGTGGGGAGGGCGGAGCCGCGGCTGGAAATCTGATTGCTGTGTTTTGATTCGGCACGCTGAACGCCGCGTTCTTCTTGGCACACTCGTGCATGAGCTCAGTCTGTGAGTTGCGACGGCTAATGGTTTCCACAGAGCTCAACGACGGCAAATTCACCTTCACACGCACAGCGCACGCCTCCTTCCTTTGTGCTGTCCCATGTCTGTTTGGCTATCATGTTACCCGCTCTTATCTTTTCTGTTGGGATAACACTAAGCTGCCGTGCTTAGCAGACACACACACACACACACACACGATCACACACACAAAAACACAGAACACACAGTGTACTCACCCCGGTCTCAGGGTGTGATGTCCAGGCTAATTCCGTCGTGGCCCACTTGGTGTCCATCAGAGTCTCTGTGAAGGGAAGCAGACCATAAAACAAAAGGTGAGACAGGGAGGAAACAAGCCACAGATAACGCAGATAACGCACTTTCAATTTTTAGTTTTCAAAGTTTTACAACGCCGTCATAAACCAACTGGCAGAACGTATCGCCCGGGAAAGAAGGGAGACTGTGGCGATTCAAATGGCCGCGCGGTGTTAATGACGCCCTTAACGAACGCATTGCGCTTTAAAAACAAAAACATGTAAATAAACGTTGGTTTCATTAGACGAGCGGACGGACAGACAGGCGACAGATTGATAGATCTCAGCGGGGGATTGGAAAGGTATCGTTGTATGTGTTGTTTTAGTGTTTTATAATCCTAATTAGTTTTAATTAGACGCTTGCTTTTTCTTTACAGGAAGAGGAAACAACAGCAGACTCATGCAGCGGGTTTTCCGCTTCCCACAGGGGGAGACCGCACACACACACACACACACACACACACACACACACACACACCCTAAGAACAGACACTCACAACCCCCCTCCCCCCCAACACACACACACACACACACACACACACACACACCCTAAGAACACACACTACAATAAACCCACACCTACACACACACTTGAACACAAACATCTACACACACTAGGACACACACACACACACACACACACACACACACACACACACAGAGTAACAGGTTGTAAACCTCGGAAGATATACGGGCCAACAGAAGGCTGGGGAGGGTCATAAACTGAGGCAAGACAAAGGTAGGGCTCTTGACCGGAACAAAGGTCAGCGCGCCGCATATTACCGCGCTGTTTGGTCTGCCTTTCACATTGTACAGACATACAAGGTCACTTGTGTAAACACTCTCATACACACACACAGACACACACACACACACACTTCACTTTCCTTCTATCGTATCCCCTTTCAACCATGTATGCACAGAGAGACACTAACGCACAAACAACGAGTGCACAATACACCATACAGGCAACAGTCTCTCTCTCTGTCCCTCTCTCTCTCTCCCCCTCTCTCTCTCTCTCCCTCTCTTTGTCTAGCTCTCTCTCCCTTTGTCTTTGTACCGCGGCGGGCGGGCTGGCGGGCGAGCGTCGGTGAGATGAGAGAAGACGCGGGAGAGAGAGACTATAAACGTTGGTTTTTACTGCCAGGCGCTCAGGGGCGCGGTGCGCGGCGCCAGTTATTATGCCGAGCGCCTCTCTGTCCTACAAGGTGGTAAAAGATGATGAAATGCCGTCGGAGCTGACGAACCAAAAAACACAACAACAACAACCGCAGCAGCAGCAGCAGCAGCAGCAGCAGCAACCAGGCGATTACACCGCTGCGGCTGGATGGGATTATTTCTTCCTCCTCACCTGCTCACAGCCTCAGTGTTTTGTCTGCGTTGTGTACTTCTTCCTGAGCGAGTTTCTATTTCTGTGTTTGTTTGTGTGTGTATAGGTGTGTGTCTTTGTGTATGTGTGTGTGTGTGTGTGTGTGTGTGTGTGTGTGTGACTGTGATTTCACACGCACAGCTGTTTGTGACGGTACAAATCCGTGCGGCCGTGCGGCTGTTAGGCATGTCAAGGTTCACTCGCCCCACTCCGTTTATGAATTACTAGCGGCCGTCACGGTCTCTTCCTTTTGTCCTCAGCCGGGGCTCTGGACGTTGTGCGCTGTCGCAGGAGCACTAAATAAATCCCTTTGTCTGGCGGCAGAGAGATGACGGTTGGTTCGGTAAATAATTCCTTTACCAAGACGGTCAGGGAGTTTTCTCTCGTCTGACTTTGGGTCATCCATCAAACATCTCAGATCATGGGATAACAACTGACTTTTCTTCAAAGAAAACCTAACTATTTCTGGGTGTTCGTGTTCGCCTTAGGTGAATTCCTCTCCCTCGTTATCTTTCTGTTCCTCTCTATCACTTTCTATCTCTGTCTCTCTCTCTCTCTCTCTCAGTCTTTCTCAGATTCTCTCTCTCCCTCTCTCCATCTCCCTGCCCCCCCCCCCCCCTCCCCCTTTACAATAGTAACAGCATCCTCTGATAAAAACAACCTTGGATGCCTCCAGTGTTTTCCCGGTGACACACATCTGTCTCTCCCAGGCGTCGGCAACACCTCTGGCCTGCAGTTATCCGCCTGGTGTGCGCGGTGGGGCCTGTGACTTCTTGTCCGCGAGCCTTGCGTGTTGGTGTTCTTTAGCGGAGGGATTTTCCCCTGACTCATGCCCCATGACAGAGTATGATTTGGCGAGGGGGAGAGAGGGGTGTGCAGGGTTGGGGAGCCAGGGCGGGTGATGGCACTAAGTAGGGAGGTAGAGAGGTAGGGGAAGGGATGTAGGGAGAATAGGGAGGGAGGTAGACAGCTAGAAGGGCAGGTGGGGCAGTAGGGAGGAAGGTGGAGAGGGAGGGAGGGAGGGAGGGAGGTAGGTAGGGAGGGATGTGGGGAAATGGGGAGGTAGGCAAATGATACACCTTGGCCGTCCCTAGCTTGTTATTATTGTTATGACCTCGTCACGCCACACCGGGATTGGCTGTGGATTGGATGCTGCTGACCTCACTGAAAACGACTACGTCTGTTGAAACCCAATGACACAGCGAAGAGAGAACGATGGATTAGGACAGAGACAGAGAGAGAGAGAGAGAGAGAGAGAGAGAGAGAGAGAGAGAGAGAGAGAGAGAGAGAGAGGGAGAAAGAGCGAGAGGGAACCAAATGGTTGGGGTATAGGAAAATGACATGCAAAGTACTATATAGTCACACAAACGCACCTGCAGACTGACTCAGTGATTTGTATTTTTGCACACTTCAGTTTTGTTCTGACCTACAGTGTCTGTGTGTGTGTGTGTGTGTCTGTGTGTTTTTGTATTTTCATGTGCTTGTGCTTGTGTGTGCTCAGTGTAAAGCCATGCATTGTGCCCACAATAGAGGGTCAATCCAGAGTCAATGGGCCGCAGAGAAAACGCTGGATGACCCCCTCCTAACTGGACCACTCCCCGCTCTCTCTCTCTGTCTCTCTCTCCCTCTCTCCCCCTCTCTCTCTCTGTCTCTCTCTCTCTCTCTCTCGCTCTCCCCCCTGCTGTCTGTGCGTATCCC
>NC_140279.1:12244297-12255992 GCF_964030765.1 Micromesistius poutassou | reverse complement strand
GTTCCGTCAGACCAGACACGGAGATAGATAGCTGCGAGATCTGCATGCCAGGGGGGGAGATCACAATCTCTCTGGTGACTCGGACCCCAATCGTCTCCCAGAACCCACTACTGTTTCCCAGTAGCTCCCAGTCACAACAAATGTCCAAGGTTATGCACGCACGCTTACTGATAAGAAATGATCTCACTCTCTGTCTCTCTCGTGTCCCATCTTGTGTCCCACACACACACACACACACACACAAACACAGACCCACACACACATTCAGACACAAAGACACACACACACACACACACACACACACACACACACACACACACACAAAGATACAGACACACACTGGGTTACACAGATTGGATGGTTCCCGATGCCCCTCTTGACACAGGCTCAGCAGGGAATCATCCCCAACACACACACACACACACACACACACACACACACACACACACACACACACACACACGTCAGCTAGCCAAGGCTGAAGGCTCAAAGACTTGATGAAGGGCAGAGGGGGGGAGGAGGTGGGGGGTCCTGTAGCTGACCAAGCTCCTGCCTGGATGAAATACACCACCTGCTATGTCCAGCCATCCGGTAACAACCACACACACACACACACGCACGCACGCACACACAGACACACACAGACACACACACACACACACACACACACACACATGCTACCGAGGTCCAGTGAGGGAAAAGCAAGGTCAGCAGCACCATGTCAGAGAGCTACTTAATTCAGTAGAATTACTAATTTTCTGCCTTCATCTCTCACACGTCCTATTCTCCCAGAAACTATACTGTTGAAAACAGTTTATGGTGTTATAATACACAACAGAGCACACAATGTGCTCCTTTAAAACACCACGCTGTTCTTTCAACGTGGCATTACAAAAACTAAGATTGGTGTTAAAAAAAACGAATATAAATGTGTTTATTTTAAAGAGAAAGAAAATCTGAGATCCCCCCCACCCCTTTCCTCTGCCAAGCCTCGGACCCCACACCTCCCCACTCCCCGGCCCACCGGCCCACTGGTCCACTGGGACGGGGGTTTAGGGGTCTGATCGATGGGCCCTGACAGCAGAGCGATGAATGGAACCAGCTGATTGATTCATTAGTAGCTGCAGAGCCAGCCTCTGACCCTTAGAGAGGTGGGGGGGGGGGAACATGTGTGTGTGTGTGTGTGTTGAGTGCATCCATGCGTGCATGCCGTCCTGTGTGTGTGTGTGTGTGTGTGTGTGTGTGTGTGTGTTAGTGGAGTGCGTCCGTGCGTGCACATTGGTGTGTGTCCATCCGTGCATGCCATCCAGTTTGTGTGTGTGTGTGTGTGTGAGTGTGTGTGTGTGTGAGGAGTGCATCCGTGCTTGCATGACATCAAGTGTGTGTATCTGTGCGACCACGCCTGCAAACGGGTGTGTGTCCATCTGTGCATCCGTCCAGGGTGTGTGTGTGTGTCTGTGAGCGTATATTTGTGTGTTTGTAGTGTGTGTGTGTGTGTGTGTAGTGTGTGTGTGTAGTGTGTGTGTGTGTGTGTGTGTGTGTAGTGTCCATGCAGGTGTGGGGGGGTCACACCCGGGTCCTGTGGGGTGTGAGAGAGCATTTCGGGCCTGACCTGGCACAGAGGGGGGGGGTCAGCCCATTTTGTCCGGCGCTTTCATCTGTCACATCGCAATTAGTCTTTCACCGCCACCGCCGCCACCCCCCCCCACCCCCTACCCACCACCCCCCCTCCCCCCCTCCCCCCTCCCCCCCCCCCCCCCCCTCCCACCACACACCACACACCTCCACTCCATATGAATACAAACGCCACAGTTATACTACTGGAAGATCCGCTTGAAGCCAGTTTCACGACAGCGTAACAAAACCCACTCGGCGGTGGTGGCAGCAGGAGAGAGCGGGGGTGTGTGTGAAGTATTCGTAACGTCGTCTCCTGATAACTGGGAGACCCCCCGCCCCCCCCCCCCCCAGAACCAGAGTGGGCTCTGGTGAATTAATATGCTGGAGTAGTTTACGGCTGGCTGGGTCGTGCTTCCGTCAGTGAGGGGGCGTATAGGGGAGGGGGGGGCTTGGGTGGAGAGGAGGGGGGAGGGGTGGAGGTGGGCGGGTGGGTGGGTGGGTAACTGTAGTCCACTGAGGCTGAACCCCTACTATAAAAAAAAAGAGGACATTCGTGAGCGAGGGCAAACTCTCGACGCCTGCGGAAATCGGTATCATTCACTCACGTAACGACGCGTGCACATCAACATGAACACACACACACACACACACACACACACACACACATACACACTTCATACACATGCTTGATTCCCCACCCGGCTCACACGGTTTTAAACAAATGGGGAGAGGACACGAGCGTCAGGGCCGTAAAAAGGATCGCATAGCTCACACCTGGACATTTGCTAGATTGCCTTGAAGAAATATGGCCACTGTAATAGCTGCCGGCACAACGGGCCTTTATTATTCAAGATTGTTTTCATTGTCCTCTAAATGTTACACTCACTTAAACATTAAAGTCAACCGTCGGAGCTCTAGTTTTTACCATAGCAGTAAGGTTAAATAAATTCTCATCACAGCTGGCGGTGAGGAGCAGCTAGGGTCGGGAGGGGGGGGGGGGGGGGGGGGGGTCTGTGTGGAAACCATGGAGCTTATGTTAATAGGCCGAGCAAAAGGTCACGTGTGATTGGTCGGGCGCTGCCGCCGTCGTGCTCGGTGAAGAGCGCGCTCTGTGGCTGCCGTGCGGAAGTGAGCGGCCTTTTCTGATAGGCTGGGAGGATTATTTTGGGATGCGCTGCAGAACACCGCCAGGGGGGCTGTGTGATGGTTCCGGTGTCAGTAGAGCAAACAAAAAGAGGAAGGGAGAAGAAGAAGAAGAAGAAGAAGAAGAAGAAGAAGAAGAAGAAGAAGAAAGAGTCAGCCAACAGAGACAGAGGCTTCCCTTCAGCTATGGGTCGTTTGAAGTGCAGATGAAAAGTAGCTGGAGACGGTTTGTGGACGGCCAGGATGACAACCAGGGGTCAACAGTAACACACACACACACACACTCTCTCTCTCTCTCACTCTCATACACTCTTCCATACTTGCACAACCTCACACATCCATACCAAGACCGCTTGAACTAAGTACAAGACATCACCCTTGCATGTCGCCCCACTCTTGTTTTCACGTGGACATCAGAAGATGCCATCGCCCCCCCCCCCCTTTCCTCTCCCCTCCTCCCCCTCAGTGTGAGCCGTGACTCTCGCCTCCTACCCTTGAAGCCGCCCCCACCGCGGCTCCCCTTCTGGACGGCTGTTTGAAAATTAGCTTAAGGTGTTCTTTTCATAGAGCCCTGAAGCAAGGCCCCCGCTCCCGTAACCACCAAACCTTCACCTGAAGTTAGGCTCAACCGGGTAAAGTTTTCCACCTCTTCAAACGTCCTCTCTTTCATTTTAATATTTAACTAGAAGAATCAACAAGCGCTGAAAGCTGGTGTGGTTTTGATTTTTTTTTACTAGGGGGCGATTTTATTGCCGCTGAAAATCTTTCCAACAATATCAAAAGAGAAATTAAAAACAACTGCCACTTTTGAAGAACACATTGATCGCATAACCTGTAGCCAGCTCGATATCAAGCAGAACCGGTTCCGAGATCCTTTGTGAATTTATATGAAAACATTTTTAGCAAAAACAAAACTAAAAACAGATGGATTGGGTTAGCAACAGCATGACGGTTTGTGAGCCGTTCAAGAGAAGTACAACTGGCACGTACAACTCTTATAATTCAAAAACGGACCGTCTCTCTCTCTCTCTCTCTCCCTCTCTCTCTCTCCCTTTCTCTCTCTCTCTCCCGCCGTAGAGTACAGACTATACGTATGAAGTCACGTAGCCCCGGTAACATCCCAGGAGGACCGGCGGGGCCTTGAAGTGAACAGAACCATGGCCATGAGCGGGGCAGCTGTACGCGATAACAAAAAAAACCAAACCCCGACCCAGACACCTCATCCCCTTAATGACCCCGTTTTCCTTAACGCCGGGTGTTTATGTGTGTCAACAAGACGCCCGGGCGTGGCGGTGGCGGGTTGTGCGGGGGGGGGGCTGGGTGTGGGGGGTAGCGTGAGTACTGCTCTCTCTCTAAATATATAAACTCCATCTTGTGAATCATCGCTGTGTATTTTTATTTGCCGTCGGACTGGGACGACCCTTGGGGGCTCCATTGTGTTTAAGGGGTAGCCATTGTTGAGGGGCAGTAAGACCTTGGAGGGGGGGAGAGAGAGAGGGAGGGAAGGAGGGAGGGAGGGAGGGGGAGAGTTGGCACCCGGAGCCGGGATGGGGGCGGGGGGGGGGGGGGGGGGGTGGTGTATGGACGCGGGCCGTGGGTTGAGAGAGTGGGCGGAAAAGGCACAGTGGGCCCTTCAGTGCACGTATAATCTAGACGTGGGTGACAAATGGCCGGTTCAGCTGTGCTTTATAGCGGAGGGCCGTAGACAAGGGGCCGTAAACGAGGAGAACGTAAGATGGCTGTTTCTGTGAAGTTCAGCGTTTCTTCAGAATTCAGAAATCCATTAGTTCAACTCGGTTCAGACCCAAGACGGCGGAAAAATGAAACTGGTTACGGCGGGGGTTGTATGGAAGAGTGACAGTTTTAATGCACACACGTTTACACGTGTATGCGCGCGCACACACACACACACACACACACACACACACACTCACACTCACTAACACACACACACGCACACACAACTTAACCTAACGTAGAGGCATATGCTCTTGACTGGCATGACAAAATACATGAGCTTTGATTTACGATCTGAGTTATAAGAATAATTATGACTCATTGCCTCCCTAACAAGGACAAAAGAGGCGTATGGCGATGGCCTCTGCTTGGCCTGCTAAGCCACACCACGTGACTCTGTTTGGGTCCTTCAACCAATCCGCCGTCAGCGGGCATGGCAGGCCCACTCAGGGCAGGGAGACAGACTGACAGAGGGACGGACGGGCAGACAGAGGCAAACGCACACAGACACACGGACACAGAAACACTGACAAACACACCGTTTCACTTGTAGCACCCAATTCGCGCACAGCCTTCCTCCAGTTGATTTGTGAGTCCAATCTCTCTCTCTCTCTCTCTCTCTCTCTCTCTCTCTCGCTCTCTCTCCTGCTTGCACTCTGTTTGCCTCTGTGTCTCCCTCATTCTCTCTCTCTACCTCTCTCTCTCCCCCTCTTTAGTTTCTCTCTCTCTGTCTGTCGCTCTCCCGTTCCGCTCGGCTGACTATAGACAGCACCCAGTGGGAATTTGGCAGAGGGGTGGGGGTGGGGGGGGAGGGGGGAGGGGAGGTGAGGCGTAGAAGCAATCGCCCTCTCCTGCTTGGTGTCAAAGACCTGCTACCACCCCCACCTCCCCAACCACCCCCGCCTCCACCACCCTCCCTACCACCCCTTCCCCCTCTCTCTTACCCCTTTGGATGCCAGAGCAAGGCATGCACGAATAAAAACACACACACACACACACACACACACACACACACACACACACACACACACACACACACACACACACACACACACACACACACACACACGGAGAGCGTGTTTACATATACACATGCACCATAGCACTAGTATGGGGACACAAGCACAGGCCAAAACATATTTTCTCTTCCCTCCATTGGAGGTTTCTCAGACGGCTCGATGGCCAGGATGGTTCCTGGCCGGCCAAACTGAAATCCCTTGCATTTCCCAAAGCGTAAAATATAACAGTCCGGTGCCAGTCGGCGCTCCCACGGCCGCCACCGCCGCCGCCGCCGCCGCCACTCGCATATGGAATCTCATGTCAGTGGATCCCTGTGTGGAGCCGACCCGTGGTGGAGCCGGGGTGGAACCGTGGGCCCGCCGCCAGCACACGGCCCATAGCATGTGTAAAGTCTGGGAGCGCCAGGACTATTCGAAAAACTCTGTTCAAATCCCTCCTCTGCCCCACCATCGTCACCACCATCCACTCTACCCATCCTCCTTAAACCCCCCCCCCCCCCCTGTCCTCACCCCCGTCCTCACCCCCGTCCTCACCCTGTGAGCGCTTTGCGCCGATCTGAACCTAACACACTGTACATCTGTTCAAAATGGCCGCCGCTGGCCTGTGACCTTACTGAAGCATAGACCGCGGGGACGCTCTATGCTACAGTAAGGAGAAGAGTAAGGCTACAGTAAGGAGAAGAGTACAAACGTGGGTTTGTACTCTTTTTGAAAATGTACTGGTGAGTTTACACTGCATGGACAAACTTCTGTTTAACATAAAGCTTTTTTATGTAAAAGTCAGATAGTCATATGCAATAACGGCTACTTCACATTTCTTTGTATATGTTTAGTATATGTATATGTATTAATTGAAAATGATATGTTATAATGAGCTATACTGTAGTTATAATATAGTTATATTATACAAATAACAATAAACATAATTTCTGGTTTATTTGGTAATTGTATTATGTGATTATTTTCATTAATTATTATGTTTACCATTACTGTAATTAACATTTTGGATTTATTAATTTTGTGTTACATTATATATCAAAATATGAATACTGAATACTAGTATATAAACAGAATATTGAAATATTATATGCCTACTATTATTATCTATTATTATTATATTACACATAGGCTATATAGACCTATAATTTTTTTACTTAAAACTTAAATATACATTAAAAAGTATATATTATATATTGATATTCTTATATATTTTTTCTTATATTATATATATATATATATATATATAATTATTATTATTATATACTTATATTACTAAATATGTTTTCTTTTTCCAAATTGTTGGCGCAAAAATCACAACATCGAAGTCTCCAAGAGATTACTTGAGCACTATCGTCCGTAGCAATAAATGCCAGCCCTGTAATAAACACTGTAGTAAACGATTGTCTCTCCGTTTACTCTCTTCAGGTCAACATGTTAGTCCAAACCATCGAGCCAAACCAATCGCTGTGATCACTCAACCTCTACCAATGGGCCATGGCCCCAGCGCACTGTTGGGGAGTTGTAAATAAGCGCAATATAGCACAGACATCATACGCGGCCGGGTCCATGACGCTTGCAAGCGCAATTGCTTATTGACTGGGTTAACAGAAACATTGTGCTGTTTTGTTTTTTTATTTGCATCGATTACCATGATCACAATGGAAATGGAAAGCCTAAGTCAAAGAGTTATAATCCACTATAGTGCAGGGACGCACTATAGTGGATTCTAACTTTTTGACTCAAACTTTCCAGCAGAATGACTTCCGCGCTTTGAATCGCTTCGCTTTCATTGCGCGTTCAATTGTTTTCCGACGGCACGGTTAACTTTGGCTGCTAATGGGTTCTTTAGTGTACTCAATCACGAGCATTGAGACGTTTGTGGCGCATTTGCCTTTGAATGAGAAACGGCAAACGGGGCCCTCCAAGACGGGTCATAAAGGTTAATGTATCAAGTATCATTGGGGCCAACAATCGGCTCCAAACCAAGTTAAAGGACCTACTACAGTTAGATGTTACTCCTTATCCTACATAGGGGCTGAGGCCTGCAGGAGAAGCCGGGGCCTGGAGGTGGAGAAGCTGCGGCCTGCAGGAGAGGCTGGACAAGGATCTGACCGAGACGGGGAGAAGTGAAAGGCAGGCCTGTACTTCCTTGTTGAACCGTGATATCAGGGAAAACATGGGAACTAAAGTTGCGCTATCTTTCCAACGCAATTAGCGGTCGTAAAAGGTTCTGTGGAATCCGACCAACTCTCGCTGTGAGGCTGATAGGACTTCTCCAAGTATCTCCACAAACCGATTTTAATGATGCAGACCGAATCAATCAAAATATTGGATTGAAGTTAATGTGTGGTTAGGGAAGGGCGCAATTAACTTTTAATAAGTTGTTTGGGAAAAAGTCTCTGCGCACCCCGAACGTGTTAGTTAAACAATAGTTTACACAGTAAACTCAGTTACAGCAGCAAACAGCAAACTCAGTTACAGCAGCAAACAGCACTGTTGCACGGAAAAATTAGAAAAGTTAAAAAAGCTAAATACACGAACAATGATTACAACCAAATGCCAAGAAAAACAAAAACCCTGCTCTAATTAAGCCTATAATATATATATATATCCTATATAGGCCTATATATTTAGGCCTATACTATAGAGGCTATACACTATACACTACAGAGGCTTAGATAATAGAATACTATTGATAATAATGATATAATGATAATAATGATAATAATGATATAAACAAAAGTTATTATTATTAGGCCTACTTGAGTAAGCTAAAGATAACAAATCCTACTTTATTTAATTCTGAACAAAATCAAAACTGATCATAAGTCATTTTTCCTATGACAAACGAATTACATGGCTCTAAAATATGTAAATCCATTCTCGTATGAATAAATCCCTATATATGTAATTGTATTACCTAATAATCAAATGTGCCACAAAATGTCCCCTAACGCTTTGGTGTATTTGAAAAAAAAACGTTGAGCCTATACAAAGTCATAAACGTCCAGCCATACCCTGTTTATACAGCAAACTCAATTAAATTAATCGAATCTAAAATGCATGTGTGTGTGTGTGTGTGTGTGTGTGTGTGTGTGTGTGTGTGTGTGTGTGTGTGTGTGTGTGTGTGTGTGTGTGTGTGTGTGTGTGTGTGTGTGCATGCGCTCTTGTGTGTGTGTGTGTGTGTGTGTGTGTGTGTGTGTGTGTGTGTGTGTGTGTGTGTGTGTGTGTGTGTGTGTGTGTGTGTGTGTGTGTGTATGTGTTAGTGCGTGCGTTTGCACCAGGAGACGCGCCGTGAGGCCGACAATGTTCCCTCGGAGCAAAGCATAGCCTCCTCTAGTAGGCCTACCCCGATAGAAAAGAGAGAGCAGCCTCACAAATCAACCGGCCTTCACTAAAACTTTAGGTAGCCTACATTACTGACCATGTCAGCGCGCTAAAACATAGCCATCTACATTAGTTTGAAATAGATAGATTCTAACGAAATGTACCAACATGGGCCGTTTTCTCCGAGCGTAGGTCTACCCTGTTCAAAACAACTCCACCATTCCCTCCGAAGTAGGCCACGTTATGGTTCAGTGAATGATTTCTGAATTACGCCACACCATATAACCTGCCGCTCTTTTTTTACGTGACCCTTATCAAGAGGACGGTGGCCCAGCGCCATATAGTCCCTCTGTATTACAACCCTTATCATCGGTGCAGAATGGATTTGACCCGTGGGGGACATGCATCTCTTTGTGGGAGAGATCAGCACACACCAAACAGCACCCATCCGCTTTAAAACAGCACCATCTATACTTCAACTCGACCAAAACATCTCACATGTGTTCTGCATCTGAACGAGACTTGGTTAAAGTACACGAGGTGGTTCCGTGATTAGCAAAAAGGCAAATTAGACTCCAAAGGAAAGGTCAAACGACACAGTCGTCGTGAGATTGCTGACGAGTCGTGAAATACGACGAGAAAGAAAGCTCCGTGTGGGAAAACACTTAACTATACCAGGGGCCCACTGTCCTACCCCCCCCCCCCCCCCCCCCCCCACCACCACACACACACACACACACACACACACACACACACACACACACACACACACACACACACACACACACACACACACACGAGGGTACACGCAGGGCTTCACTCTGCGTTTTCATCAGTATTAATAATTATCTTTGCTCAAAGTCCACAAGAAATGGCATACGACCGACAGTTGTAAACAGATAGATCTACATATAAAATATATTATGTTTAACCTCTGGCAATGATGGCCCAAATAGATGCAAAACAGCGAAGTGTCGAAATTAAGAATAACGATTGAACTGGAATAAAAAGTCCTATTCAGCCACTGTGTGATCGTCCGACGCAATAAGACGCTTCTGCAGAGTGCGCAGCAGCGGCCGGGACAGAGGGGGACGGGTGGGGGTGTTTTATTTTTCGAGTCCGATGGCGAGCCTTTCGTAAAGAAACTCTCACTTTAAATGTACGGTGAAGGAACGGTCAGTGGGGTAAGTTCACCTCCTGGTGCAAACGCACCCCTCCGAGAGGCATCGGCTCTAAATTCCGGGTGCTTTTCCGAGAGAGTCCCAGCTCCCCTTCCACCACCCGTGAGCTGGCACCACCCCCCGCCGAGACGCGCGGCTAATTTGAGCCAAAGTGAGGAATAATAGGTCTCCACCGAGGGAATCGTTAACACTGGAAACACGAATACACGTATACCATTGTTATGTATATGTATTTACGGCTTATCCTTCACAGCCGCGCGTTACGATTGTATCCTGAAACGCACACCGCCACCGACTCCAGGCGATCCCATGCGCCACGGCTCCATTCGCCCGGATAAGACCCTCATGTCCAAAAAAAGGCAATTAAAAACGAACTGGGTTCGGCGATTTGTGCGTAGCTAAACGAAGAGTTTCTATCGTCTGCGTGCAGTGCGTCGGGTTAAACTCCGGTAAACATCGGCGCACTAAACCTACAGATGAGAACGCAGTGGGGAAATAAAAGGCACACATACGCTCGATCGCTCGTAGGCACAAACCCGCGTACAACAAAGACACACACAACCAAAAAACGTCTTACCTTCGACGGCGTACACCACGGGGTACAGCAAGACGCTGCATAAAACCAGAAAATAATCCATTGTCATAAATGGGTGAAGTGGGACATGTAAGTAGGCCCCAGCAGAAGGAGATCGGGCACTATCCGAGGTGATCCGAGGCGCTCCGTCGACCCGGTCCCAGCCACGTCAACCCACCAGCACCAGAGTTACCACCTCCATACACCAACAAACGTGGAAATGGGAATACTTGAAGGGGTCCCGAGGGAAGGAGAAGACCCTTCGTGGGGAGGAGGGGGAACACAGCAGAACCTCCTCGGCGCTTCGGCGATCCCCAAGCTTCTGCACTTGACCGGGGAGAGAGAAGCGACGGCGGGCGGACCAAGTGTTCCTCACATCGGCCACCACGGAGTGTGGAAACTAGTAGTCCCGAGCGTAAAGGGGCACCCACATCCGCGGAATATTTCCACAGGTATTCGGTTTGAGGTCCAATGCAAAAAAAAGATCAGCACGTATGTCCCCTTCACACAGTCCGTCTCTGGGATGTCCAAACACTTTCTTGGCTGACAGAGATGGTAGTCTCCGCTCTTCTGTCGGACATACGGTAAGGTATCGAGAGTGTATGTGCCCGTAAATGTTCTCGTGCGTCCTCTTGATCAAGTGTAATTCCGGATTAAAAAGAAGGAGCTTGTTTTTTGTGGTAGTGTATAGTCCCTGAGCGAATCCGGTGTGCGACTCGGTCGGGTAGGTGCCGTGCGCTCGGTGTGTGCGTTGGAATGATGACTGTTTGGGGCAGAGACACTGGGAGAGTGAACGGGAGAGAGAGGGGGGGTCGGCGAAGTGGGCGGGGTTACTGTCGAAGCTGTCAGTCTCTCTCTGCACGGTCACACCCCTCCAACTACGGCTCGGAGAGTCGCTCGGCTCCCGGCTCCCACTATACCTCCATTCTGCTCGGGAATCCCATGCCAGTCTATAAAAACGTGCGGTTTCGGCAGGAGTGCAGCGCCCCCTGCGGGTGAATTCAATATCAATGAGTCAATTCAAAAGATGAAAGAACGTCCTCAGTTTTCCTTAATTCTTTTGCTTATTTTCGATACAAAAGTACGCATGCTTTTTG
>NC_140279.1:12224297-12239297 GCF_964030765.1 Micromesistius poutassou | reverse complement strand
GTGCACTCAAAATAAACGTTAATATTTAGTTGAATAAACGAATAGACTCCCCACTCGCTGCTAAAGCATCATGTTCGGATCTCGGTTCTCCCCTGCTTTTCCCCAGTGCGTCCAACGAACAAAAACACCCGTTTACTGTATCCATGCCCGGGTATAAACCCATGCCAACCGTGAAGTTGTTTTGGACTCTTAAATATCCTCGAGTATCCACTGGGGCTGTTCGTTTCTTCGTGCTACTTTGGACTGCTAAGAGAATTTAAAATTTACTACAATAAAGATTTATTTTTGAAGAGAGAAAAAGCCCTGGCATCGACGGGTTTACCATCCAAGTTTACGAGCGATCCAGGGGGGGTGGGGGGGGTGGGGGGCGGGGGAGAGTGGGGGAGAGAGTGGGAGAGTGGGGGGGAGGGGGGGGGGGGTCGACGGGTACTCCAGTTGGCGTCAGGCAAAAAAATCAAAGGTCTGGGATGAATAATCACCCGTGTTGGCCCAATAACAGAATGATTGATTGGACCGGTGCCTCCCGCTGTCTGAGATAACATTGTTCAAAGTATCCAAACACAACGTCAACACTGCGTCTCCCTCACGGCCCGCGTTCCTTCCTCTTACCCACAATGCCCCTGTTCTGACCCCTGACCCCCCCAAGCGTAGCAAAACACTGTGACCCCAACGGGCCCCGTGAAGGCCAAGGGTCACGATTTGGTAGGGACATCAAGTGCTTCTCGCTCGCCCTACTGTTGAGTCGTCAGGGGCCGCTATCAATACATCCCCTTAAATACACCGGGACCACAGAGCTTATTCAGCGGGCCCCTGAAGGAATTCGACCACCATCGTGTCCTGACGACCTGGATCTCAACCGCCGCCTCAATGTTTGTCTCTTGAAGCACACGTCTGAGGTGAAGAAATACAACGTGCCTGAAGGCCCGGCGATGGTGCAGAGTTCATCAGCGCTGGAGTCGATTTCTTCAGACGACGGCTGAATCTAACAAATCAACCTTGCCTAGCGACGATCAATCAGGTGAAAAGGGATTCCGCTTATTTTCCCTCCTCCCCTCTCTTCCAAAATAACTCCCCCGCCATCTCTCCCCCCTCCAGGCACTCCCTAAAGCGGTGTAGCCGCAACGCAGCTCACCGCAAAGGCACATGGTTTTGGTTTACCCTTTTGCTACCATTCAACCCAATGCCCCCCCCTCCCCCTCCCCCCTCTCTCAGCCGCCACCCCCCCCCCCCCCCCCCCCCCCCCCCCTTCACCCCCAATGTCACTCTCGGCACAATCACCCCCAGCACCCTCTCCCCCCTCCTCCCTCCTCCCGTATACGGCGTACTGTGACCCACGACTCCCTAATGGGAAACAGAGGAGCGACGCTAACCGCCGCCACCTCAATATCTGGAGACACCATGTCAGCCACATCCCTGAGTTAATGCTCCCACTTCCAGCTTCCTCTCTCTCTGCTTCTCTCCCCTTCGCTCCCCCTCTTTCTCCGTCTCCCTCCCTCCTCCTCTCCCTTCGCTCCCCCTCTCTCTCTCTGTCCCCCTCCCTCCTCCTCTCCCCTCGCTCCCTCACTCTCCCTCTCTCGGTCTCCCTCCCTCCTCCTCCTCCTCCCCCTCTCTCTCGACTTTATTCCTGTAAGGTGGTGGAGGTTCCCCACCCTCCTGCCTCACCCTCCACCCAGTCCAGCTCTGGTAAAGGAGAATCAGACTCTACATGTGGTGTGTATCCCAGGCCACGGTGAAGGGAGGAGGTCCGAGGTGGGAGGCTCGGTTGGTCGGCTGGGCGGTCGGTCGGTCGGCCGGCCTGCTGGCGCTCCCACCCCCCCCCCCCCCGGCTGGGTGAGTGATGTCAGGGGTGGTAACGTGCCAGCCGGCCCCAAAGACATCTGGAGAGATTGAGCAAGACTGCAGGAAAGGGAGGTATGGATGGGGGTGTATGTGGGTATGTTTTATGTATAATATGAGCCAGGTCCTGTTAGAGTGTTTCTGTATATATGTTTTAGTCTCTAGTGGGGGGAGAGGTGGTGATGGTGGGTGCAGGAGGTGTGCATGCAGTCTCCAAGTGGTGATAACTTAACTGTTTGTGTGCGTTGCATGTGTAGGGGCTGTGTGTGTGTGTGTGTGTGTGTGTGTGTGTGTGTGTGTGTACGTGTGCGTGTGTGCGTGTGTGTGTGTGTGTGTATGCGGCTCTGCTTCGTCACACCTTAATCCCCATTACCTGTTCGTAGAAGATGACCTATATTCCCAGAGCACTAGTTAGCATGTTGTACACTGGAACCCCGCCAGGAATGTGATGTCAAACAGCAAACTAAAGAAACGTATTCATCTTTACTCCCTAAAGTCTCAAGACTGTGGCCTTATAGCTATAGCTTAGCTTATAGCTTATATATAGCCGGGAGGGTTGAACAAGAAGCTATGAATTCTCTCACACAGGTCCCAGCTTTGATCCTACTCACACACCATGATAAGCAGTCTTGGATCTGCCGGGACTTCTGTGTCTTTTTTGGAAAGAATATTAAAGGTTAGATTCCTAATTTTTTTTTGAAAAAAACAACAACACTATTTGCATCCAAGCAAACATTACTGTGTTTTCGAGACTCTTACAAATAATGATTTGGCAAAATGCTGGATGACTATTAGACACTTATTAAAAGCATTTCGGACATCATTTTTGTTTAGTAAGATTTAATACAATTTAAAAAAAAAACGTATGAAGCATGCATTGATAGTATGTGAAGATTCGCAATAGTTAACCGGCCATTCAAAAATAATTCACACACAACAAATCCAAAGGGTAAGCATCGCAGCTCCAGGCATACTGTCCTATTACAGAGATGACAGGTGACGAAAGAAAAATAAATGTATCATAATTAACTCTAGCCTTTTGAACTTCTAATTTGAGCTTGTCACAAAGTCCCAATTCAAATCCTGTGTGTCAGATGTGTCTGACGGAGTGAATGCATTCTAATGGGATTGCAGGCTCCTGCGTTCACACTCCCTTCTGATTCCTAATGTAGATAGTCTGGCTGTGGACATGAAAAGGGCCCCTCTATGACAGACTGAGTCTCGGCTGACACTTCTCTGACAGAATCTCTGACAGTCAAGGCGCCCAACATCGTTGTTGTTTTGCCCGGGGACACCTGACTAGCCCGTACTCCGATTACATCAACAATATTTTCGGAAGAGGAAATTAAACGAATGCTGCTAGGCTACTACCACCCCATAATAGTCCTGTGAGTCACACAGCAGTTGGCGCTTCTATGGACATACAGGTTCCTGTGTAATTACTACAACTCTTTTTTGTCTGGTATCAGCCCAACAACTGTAAACTGTAATTATGGAATGAGTATGAATCACTTTTAGCATTGTTTTTCTATATATATATATTTTCCGATAGATTGTGATTCTCACACATCTTATCTGGATTCCCAGAAGTCTCCTAATCCATCTGTAGCCTGCGTTTTGTCAACTCGCCCCTTCTCCATAGTATTAAACATTATTTGTAAAGTTTGCCCAGTGTGAAGTTTTAATGACGGGTAATTAGTTGATGATAGCAATAGTTTGTTAATGGTACTACATTTATATTATTATTATAATAATCACAGTATAGTTTATATTCTCCACCAACTGGAATATAATTCTAAAATAGAATAGAACTCTAAACCTACTACAATAGAACAACATATTATATTCTATTCTTGTTAGTTTTTCTTAATTTCCCTCATGTAATTAAGATAACGATGCAAATTCAGTATAAAACAAAAATGGAGAAAACCAAAGTTCAGAGAGACACTAGTGTATATAAAGTAAATAATAGGCTTTTCACCTTGTACCCGTGCCTGTTGCAACACTGGGACAAAGGAGTAGAAAGGATAGATTCCTGGCAAACGGTGCTTAGGTAATCAGGTTAACATGAAATATGTAGCCCAATGCACACACTGAATTACATGCATTTTTGTATAGGCATGCATGTCATCCAACATGCACACACACACACACACACACACCAACCCACACACGCATACACACACACACACACACACACACACACACACACACACACACACACACACACACACACACAAATACGCACACACACACACACACACACACACACACACACACACACACACACACACACTCACACACACGTTGCTTATATTTTCCTACAAATGTCAAACTTTCTCTTGTTTTTCTCTGTGACTCTCTCTCTTGCTGTACTTCTTTCCATCCAGCCCCTTCTGCCCCCCCACACACACACACACACACACAATAACAGACACCACATTCACACACAGAGACTGAGGCATTGTTGCACACACACACATTCGACAGACATACTCCCACACACATGCACACGCACGCACACAAATGCACGTCATCCACACACACACACACACACACACACACACAAATGTACACACAAGGAAACACACTGACTGTGGCCTAAGCACCATCCATGGTGAGCCTCTGGAGCTTGTGTTAACAGACAACTGTGAACCCTGGGCCAAAACGCTCACTCAAGTAAGTGATTTGTTACGAGCAGGTGCGCGGGACTAAATTTACATGAATTTTATCGTGGAGGTGAACCCAGGTAATTTACTGCAGGTGAATTTATAGTCGATATAAAGCAAAACAATCCTCATTGCCAGGGATAAAACCAGCACGACATCAGCTTGTGCAATAATACAACATTTCTTATTCAGTGTAGATTAAGATGTTTTACACACTTTTGTGCAAAAAGACGATGAAGTTTTCCATTGTTTATGCCGCACAATATATATCTCAACTACACATCTCTGTTTGCAAGAAGCAAAAATGACCGAAAGAGTAGAGCATTGCCATTGCAGTTTCAATTTCATACACCGTGTTGGACACACTAACCAGATGAACAAAGGGCCCCTTTACACACGGCTCTACACACAGTGAAGAGCCGTAAAAAGATTCAAAAAGGAAGTAAAGGCTAAACCAGAAAACCAGAAAAGAACAGAGAACCGAGAAGTGAGAGAGAGCGGCCCAAAGAGAGAGAAACGCACGGCGCAGCGCCTCAAGAAAGACACCCAGATCTCTCCAAATAAACCCAACTCCACCGCAACAGACGTCTGCACGTCTCAGGACTGTTACGACCGGGTCCCTCCTGCAGCAGCAGCTCATACTTGGGTGTCGCATGGCTTTAGCCAGCACTGCTTCCCCCCCCCACTCCCCCCTCCTGACACACACACACACACACACACACACACCACCACACACAGGCCCACACGTCCGTCACCCATGGCGATGTGACTGATCTCGGCAGGGTCCATGCCCAGAAAGCGGAGGGGGCATCTGGTCTGTCTCCCCTCTCAGCCACTGAAATGTAAACACCCTGGTTGCTGGATTTGCCAAATGAGCACCTGGTATTTCAAAGTGCTCTCTTGCCTCAGACTTTTTTTTCTCTCTCTCTCTCTCCCTCCCTCTCTATCCCCCTGGTCGGGTGGGAGGCATGGCTGTTCTGTATTATCAGGAAGTACACCAGCTAGGCTATAGTCCACTGTATCCACACGTGTGTGTGTGTGTGTGTGTGTGTGTGTGTGTGTGTGTGTGTGTGTGTGTGTGTGTGTGTGTGTGTGTGTGTGTGTGTGTGTGTGTGTGTGTGTGTGTGTGTGTGTGTGTGAATGCGTGCATTCTTTTATGTGCAGACCTAAATGAGACATTATTTAGGGGTTCTGGCAAGCAGATTCAAACATGTTTCTGTAGACTTTTGTAGTTTTTATTTTTGCGCAGACACAATTCAGAAATACAGCATAGTTTTTGCACAAACAAACACACACATACATTCACAGACACCCACACCCACACACTCTATCTCCTCTCTCTCTCTCTTTCTCTCACCTGAGCGGGTGTTTAGTCTGAGTTTTGTGTAATGATATACGTTGGGATTAGTGCCCATGGGCCAGGCTCTGTACAGCGGTGTGTATGTGTGTGTGTGTGTGCAGAGCTGCTTGTCGGGACCGTCTGTCTGTCCCTGGTTCCCCGGAGGCTGTTTGGACCTGTCACCAGAACAGTTAGCCTCCCGGAGCTGATCCAGACCCCTGACCCCCCCACCTCCAGAGCTGGAGGAGAAATGCAGCTCATATTTAGTAAGAGGGAAGCTCTTATTTTACTTTGTGTTCATCCAACAGAATAGACACTGTGTGATGTGTGTTGCCTTCATTCAACTCATAGTACAAAAAACATTGTTTACAAAAAAATGGTTTATGTTTGTGTTTATTAAATTATTTGAATTTAAGTAAAATAGGAAACTGGAAACGAACTGTGAGATCTGGAAAATCGAAGAAAATAAGAGTAAACTGTTTTGCGCTCAACTTCATGAAGAGTCATGCCCTTCTATATATATTTATATTTTATCCCAATTTAATTACACTCTTGATGAAATTGGAGCCAGGATCCAACATATGCACTTATACACAGATGTAGGCCTGTAACATACACAGACACAAACCCAGACACACAGACACACCCACATACAACCACACACACACACACACACACACACACACACATTCACGCAGACACACACACACACACACACACACACACACACACTTACACATGCACACACACACACACACACATAGAATGACGCCATTTCGCCCCTGGTCAAATGCCGTGATGACTTAAAAAAAGGAGGTGCCGGATGCTTTCTACCTCTCCGTAATGGTGGGTTGTTTATTGCTTTCGGTTGTGATTCAGGACCATGTGATAACCGAGCGTGCCACCGATGCACGGCCCGCTATCGACAGCGACGGGGGACCTTAAAACACGTCCTCATCCGTCACAGACGCCTGCGGAAACCGCCGGCGAGCCATCGAACGAGGCATCGTGAACGGAAAGCAAAAGGTGTCACCTTTGAGGCTCGAACGTGCACATTCCTGCGTGCGTACTCACCCGTCAGGCGAGGTGTGAGCAAGTATGCGTTCATGTTTTATTGTGCCTGTGGGTGTGTGAGTGCTGCCGAACAAAACATACAACCGTGGCCACTTAAATCAAGTTTTTTTCTTTTATCTTCAAACGTCTGCGTGTCTGTCACGCAGACAGATGCACACGAGCACACACCCCCCCGTACGTGACGTCTGCACGTTGTCTCACGGTAAACAAATCACGATTTCTTCTCTACGTTTTCCGCGAGTCTCTGGAGGCGCCTCAGAGGGGAGTCTGAGAACGGCTCTGTTCTCTCGCTCCAGCTGCAACTTTAGGAAGCGGCTTTTGGAGGAGCAGAACCCCAGGCCTGTGGACCGCCTGGGAGCGCACTGTACCGACCGGACACGTGAGAAGCAACTCCCTGAGACACAACAGACTACAGAGAGCAGCCAAAGCAAGGCAAACGCTGATAACGGCAGCCGCTGGTTTTCTCTCCCACGTGCATATAGTAAACCCCCCCCCCCCCCCCCTCCCCCCCACACCCCCTCGCCTTATTCAGGGGAATCATCTGTCGCTGATTGTGTTCTCGTGCACTTGTGTTGTCACGTGAACGTCCAGAAGCTTCCCAGGGCTTCTGTGGGAAGAAGGGAGGAACAAGTGGGCGACATTTCAACATGCGAGACAGGCCAAGGTTGCGGAGCCTCGAGTGACCCTGATCTCCTAAGGAGCAATCCACCTCTCCATTTCACTCCTCCTTTGTTCCTCCGCTTTCCTTTCCCCTGGCTTACATTTAGCGGCCGTCTTTATTCCTTTAATGAAACTGATGCAAAATGTCTGCCATCCGGTGCCCTCCTCCGCGCTGGGGGCAAAGGTGTTCTCGATTAAAAAACGAACCTCGCAAATTGAATTCACACTTGATGAAACAAACAGATTTGCGTGCGCCTATCAGCGGAGAGACGCGGTAGCCAGCTTCAGGCGAGACTGAAGCTGTCCCACCTCTGAATGTAATGCGCTCGTCGTCTTGATTAATTGGCTATTACCGCGGAACTGTGTCACGGAGTTCGAGGTCGGGTGACCTGACACCCACGTCCAAAAAAACAGCTTTTATAGCTGCAAATATCTTCAAACTGAAGTCATTTTCTTTTCAAACTAGGGGTAAAAGTTTCCAAAAAGATACCCCCCCCCCCGACCTAAAATATGTGGGGGCTGCCTCAGTCACATTTCTGCAACTGAAGATGGCTTCTGTACCCTTGTTCCCTGCTCTTTTTCAGTGTCATTCTGGCACCGTTCCTTATCACCATACCGCTGACAGCTGTACATTCCGGTTGACAGCTGTACGGCCACCAAACCTCCTTTTTTCACTCATCAAATAACTGTATTCCTCTGCAAACAGGACCGTACTTCATGTGAAAAAATGCACACGTCGAGCCAACAAACATAGTAGTAATTTCCATGAGCTCTCGGGGGGTATTTTTCAATGCGGCGTTCCCATTTAGCGCCTGGACGTCTCCCACATGAATGCCTAAAGGGTAAGGAATCTCCACTGAGCTATCGGCCCGCCTAACGGTGGAGATTCAGGGGCCACACACAGATGGACGGGGCCCCCGTTCGTTACGCCGCGCACCGTTAGCGCTAGAGTTGTGTTAGCGTTCACGGCGGCCTGGGGAACTCTGGCCCTGGAGTCGAACCGGGTACATAAATCCTCCCCAGCGCTCCCTGAGCACGGCGGGGAGGGGAGGCCCGTGGGACCAGTGTGGGCAGACAGGCAGACGCGCCCGGGCGGCCCCTCCCTGTCCTTCCAGCTATTTACCAGACGAAGGGCCCATCGAAGCAGGAATTTCACACCCTATTGACAATGTGGCTTCTGTCAGCCGGGGCCAGTGGCGGCCATTAACACTTGCTCATCCTTTCTTCGTGGTCTCTTCCTTCCTTCCTTGTTTTCCGCTTTTTCTTTCTGTCACTTGTTCGTTTGTTTGTTCAATCGTTCGTTGGTTGGTTCTGTATTTCCTGTTTTCTTTCTTTGGTTTTTCTCTTTAATTCTTGCTCTTTTTATTACAATTTATTATTTATTTGTCCTTTGTATTCTTTTGATGTTTTCTCTGCGAAACATGAAAACAATGGCAGAGCGAAGGGAAAATAAGTCTCATTGACGGCACCGTGTAGATTTGGACGGGGTCCCTCTGTGGTGCGGCGGTGGCGGTGGTTTAGTGTCTTGGAGTTTCTCTGTTGACTTTGGTGGGGGTGGAAGCTGTTGGTAGGATTGGTGTTGAAAAGAGACAAAATGGCCCCCTCGAGATGATGCGCACACTGTGGGTTTCGAAAGGCTAGACTTTAAGATGGGGTACACGGAAAACCGTTTGGACCGCTTGTTTATCAGCCGCTCGTGAAAGGAGTCTCTTAACAGTCACTTTGTAATCTGGGTCTGGGGAAGCAATTGATCAAATTAAGTGGTTCACAGACAACCGTTGTACACCCTTTCCATGGCGGTGGAAACTTTTCCAACTGCCTTCCCGGAGCGAAGCAAAGTAGGGTGATTAAGACGTGACTTTCTTTCAGTTTATTGACCCATGGCAGACCACTTGATAGTTATAAAATAAATCTTCCATAACTCTTTGTTAAAAAAAGTAGCTTGATCTGAATTTCTGTCGCACCTTTCAAATGTCTTTTCCTTATAAATAGAGGGACTGGTCGTTTTATGCCTGTGAGATCTCCATTGTAGTTTCCACAGAGTATCTATGTCAGGCCTAGCAGTGACGGACGATGGGAAACCGACAGTTGACGGATGTCTCCTGGATTGCAGTCAAGGACGCACTGTGTTAACGCCAACAATGTGGTCTTGTGCATTCCCTGACACGTACGTTGTGTGATATGTGATGGTACCATAGCGTTCTCAAGGTAGCCTCAATGAGTTCACACAGTAATTTTAGATCCACATGGGAAACACAAGTTCAGAATGTATTTAGTGTGTATTTGTATAGATAATGTCAGCGTGATCTACCCCATCAGCCAGAGAGAAAGTCAAAGTCATTACAATAGGACCGTTTGACGATTTAGCTAATCCAAGGATTTCATTCAAAAGTTTCCTCCTCTCTCCATCTTTAAAATGCCCTCGACACGAACAAGTCACACTTTTAGATAACAGCAGAGAGTTATTTGTCCTCAAATGTGCTCCTAATGTCGTCCTCCAGTACAAGCAGGACTCCTTTAGAAGACGTCCTGTTTCTCCTTTTGCTGTCTTTGATGATGAATACTTTTTCACTTCTGGTTATTTCATTGAGGACTTGTGAATCTTATAGCAGTTCCTATTTTCTCACACATTGTGGCACATTTCTAGAACTACTGACTGTCAAGGCCCTAAACCCTGGAGTGGTCAGACCTTCATGCTGATGTGTTAAAGTGTCCCTGGGAAAGACCTCTAACTCCTAACTGCTACCCAGCCAGCTGTCACCTAGCATGGTTGACACCTCCACTGATGTGTGAATAGTGTAGATTTGCATAGAGTCCCAAGCAAGAGTGTGCTATAGGATGTTAGCATACTATGCTTTCTTGTGAAAATACAATTCGGAGGACTTAAGGCCCTGACAAACCAAACTGTCTGAAGAACTAGCCGTGACAATGGCCTGTTATGTTGCCTCGTGTCGCCTCTAAAGTGATCAGAGAATTGCCCTTGAACACACCGCAAAGACTACAGCCAACGGCCAACTAGCACATATGTTTTGCGCCTGAATAATGAACTATCAAATGAGATGAAGTTGAAAACAAGATAATCTTTCTGTGCATAGCCTCTTGATGAAGAAAGGCTTTTTCTAACTTCTGTTTATCTTCTCTTGCACTGATTCGCTGATGTTAAACAGCCAATCAGAGTGATTTCTCTCACCGACGGCCTCCCTCGCCGATTCAACATGTTGAATCGGCCGAAAAACCACAGAAAAGGGCAGACTACTGCCAGCAGTCGGGATACACCTTAGACGGGCCACAGACGCTCACAGACGGCAGGAAATTGGCTGGCGAACAACTGTCAGCCCGACGTGTCAGGGCCTTCAGTCAGTATAACAAATTTGCCAACTGCTTAGACAGTTATATTTGCTATAATTCTTATTCAACCTTTCCTTACTCAACTTTCCCAATATTCACACAGATGCAGTTCCATTTCATAGATATATTTACTTTAACATCCCAATGATTGATTGAGAAACTAAATATATTTCTAATGTCAAACGTTATGTCCCCAGCCTGCGTGAGTGAGGCGTTTGAGCAGAAGGATGGCATTTGGTTAGTCCCCATAGCGCTCGGAGAGAAGGGGTCGCGGGGGGGCAAGACTAACTAAATGAGATGGAGCCGAAAGTGGAATGGGGAGAGTTAATTAGCTTAATAGGACTGGGGGGTTGCAGGGTCGTGGGGAGGGGGCGGGATGGGGTAGGGTGTGTGTGTGTGTAGCGAGACGGGGAGTCGTATAGCGTCGTCAATGGTTACAGAAGTTACAGAGTTCAGAAGTGGGAGGTGTCAGGGTTCACCCCTACGGTCGCTACCGCCCGTGATGCGCCAGGGGTGCTATAAGGGCGCTAATCTGGCAAATTGAAAGCCGGTTGCTAGGGGTAGCGAGAAAGGGGGGGGGTGGGGGGGGGTGTGGGGGGGTGTTCCACCATGCCCAAAATGAGAAAACAAATTGAATCTCGGTGCCCTCAGAATTGCCCCCCATTGTCCCCTGTCCCGCCCTACAGACGTTTAGCTGATTAACTAGGTAACTTACACACAGACCTGGGAGTAACTGGCTGGTAATTGGTGTAGGGTTCTGGCAGGTCAAATGACCCGAATCACAATGTTTACATAATTTTCTTCTTAGACTCAACCGATATCTCCTTTTGCGGTTACACGCAACTAAACTCACACACAACGCACAATTTGATAAAAAAAGAAGTGAGCGCTCGTGGTTTTAACAGGGATGGGTCATCCTGTTTTTTACCTTGTTGCAGGTGCCACTCAATACATAATCACCGTTTAATATGGCTGACATCTCCGGCAGCACACTGATCCAACACCACTAACTGCCATCCATAACAAACTTAACAAGACCCCTTGAACAGCTGGGCTCCACCCCTGAGCACTAATCAATGTGCATCAAGCAACACACTCTTCATCAGCCAGGATGTAGCATCCCTGCTCCTTTAAAGAGCCGCCCAGTCAGGCTTTAAACACAGAAACCTGTCAGATAAGAACAATCAGGGTCTCCTCATGGCTATCTCTGCTCTGCCAAAGCTGACACCCCAGAAATCTGTCTACATATAGATAGACAGAGGCAGGGAGTATGAGAGGGAGACATTGAGAGAGAGAGAGAGAGAGAGAGAGAGAGAGAGAGAGAGAGAGAGAGAGAGAGAGAGAGAGTAGGAGAGACAGAGAGAGACAGATGGAACGAGAGAGAGAGAGAGAGAGACAGGGAGTATGAGAGAGAGAGTAGGAGAGACAGAGAGAGAGAGAGAGAGAGAAAGAGAGAGAGAGAGATGGAACGAGAGAGAGAGAGAGAGAGAGAGAGAGAGAGAGAGAGAGAGAGAGAGCGTGTGTGTGTGTGTTGGTCAAAAGGTATCTGTATGATTTAGCAATAAGCTACATTTCTCAAAAGTCTCAAAGTAGGGTGAGCCGGTGTAATTGCAGGCTCCTCGAATAATGGGGGGTCAGAATTGAAAGGTAGATAACAAATGATGTCGGAGATTGGAGAAGACATTGCAGTGTTGAAGTTTCCCAGTCAGGAATACTTTCCACTGGGTAGGATAGTGTAGCGCTCTGAGGAAAGTGTTAAATTGCAGGATGCGTTTAGATTAGATTAGCAAGTTGGATTGCTTTAAATCTTCCTAAAGGTCTCTATATTTGTTTGTGGTCGTGCAGTAAGGGAGTATCCTAACACAACCGATTTGAATCCTTTATTTAGTGGCGTTGTTGAAGAGCTGAAGTAACAAAGAGCAATTCTCTGATATGGAGATCTGTGATTGTATTTTGTACATTTCTCTGAATAGAAAAGCAACAACCTTTCTCGACAGCGAAATGTCGCACCGACATACACTGTTTATTGACGTGACTCGCACAACTCCCTGAGCGGCTGACCAACCGGAAATAACTGAATATAGCACCGATAGCTGAGAGGTTTTGGTTTAGTGTAATGGATTTTATTTCGCTGACATTAACTCGTAGTAATAAACACCAAATTCCCAAGTTGCAAACCATCTAATCCCTGTTCCCTAATTACCTCGATTTATCGAAACCGTTTAATTTTCGATCTTCATCGTAAACACCGCCACCCATGTTCTTCAGGAGTTGTGTGTGTCGTAAAAAACGACTTTGACATTGGGGGGAAAGTTTTCTCTTTCTGGCAGGGGCTCAGCTGAGGATCCACTGTGGTCCGGTGGATTGCAATGTCATCTATCACTGACAAGCCCGCTGTGCAGCGCAGGCCGTGGCTACCACGCAAACAAGGAGCCCTGACTCCATGCCAAGACTTTATGGCATACTTAGTTATTCCATTCCCCCGCCTGAACTTATCAACATCTCCCTAGGTCCCTCTCTCTCCCCTGGGTCTACCTCTCTCGCTCGCTCCCTCTCTCTTTCTCTCTCTCTCCCCGTCGTCTACCTCTCTCTCTCACCCTTTCTTTTTTTATACATCTCTCTCCATCTGTCTGTGTCCTCTCTTTCTCTCTCTCTCTCACTCCCCCCTTGGTCTACCTCTCTCGCTCCTTCTTTCTCTCTCACTCGCTCGCTCTCTCTCTCCTTCTCTTTCTCTCCCTCTTTTTTATCTCTTTCTCCATCTGTCTGTGTCATCTCTCTCTCTCGCTCTCTCTCTCCCCTGCGTCTACCTCTTTCTCTCCCCCTCTCTCTCTTTTTTATATCGCTCTCCATCTGTCTGTGTGTCTTCTCTCTCTCTCTGTCTGTCTGTCTCTCCTAGTTCTGTCTGTCTCATACACATTAAACCTCTCTTTCTGCTTCCCTCTCTATCTCATTCTTTCTCTCATACCCTGAGAAAAAGGGGATAATGCAGAGCAATGATTAAATTACAGTTTCCATTGTAAATATGCCAATAAAAAAGTGAAGTTATTCTAAAATGACTGCAATTCATTATATCGCAAACAGTGCTCTCAGCAGGCCAGGGAGAAAAAAAAGGCACTTGGCAGCGATTTGCCATTTCAAAGGTCAAACTTGGCTCATTACACGCGTGTGTACTGACGCTCCTAACAAGCTGATAATAAAGATATTTAGGGGGAAAAAAAGCACAATGCCAAGAAAAACCCTTCCTCTCCCCCAATTGTCATTCCTGCTCGAAACGCAACAGAAAGCACGACTGACATTTAATCAGCGGGTTCAATCTCCGTCTCCAATATGTTGGACAATTCCTCGTTCCGTTTTTTCCCCCTATTTTCATTCAGGCACCGGGGGTTGTCAGCAAAGCTTTATTCCCTCTTTAATGTGGACCAGTCTGCGTCTCAGTGGGCTGCGTAAGGAGACCGTGTTCCCGCTGGCAGTGGCTATATCTTGGGGGGGGGCTCACCGAGCAGAAAACAAACAGCACCCGCTTCCATTATGTGGTTGTCAGAAAAACGCGCATCCCCGGCATTAAGTAGACCGCAGACAATAAGACCCAATGTCAGTCTGAGAGACAGAGAGCGAGCAAGATGTAGACGGAGGAAAGAGAGGGAGCTGAAGATGCCGGGTGGTCACAAGGGAAAAAAAAGGGAATGGTATCAAATATTCTTTGGTTTTGAAATTGCAACTTTGGATTCAAATGTCCAAAGTGGAGTGGGAGCTCAGCGTGGATTTGTCATTGAGAAGCAAAACGTTTCTTTTTGGGCAAAGAAAACAGTTTAATATGTGAGACCAAAGCCCCAACAACAGGTTTTTCAATTTCCAACAAAACCACAATGAAAAAGAAAAGACCTCCCTCAGCATCGCATCCATTCATTCATTATTCATGCTGTATGTGCAATCCCACAACTGCTTATTCAAAGTCAGGCCTTGTTTTTTGGCCTGGCTCCGTATTCTGATGGCTTACTGATTAACTCCCAGAAAAAAAACCTGGCCTGGCTCGGCTGTAATGAGAATCTAATTGACACCTGCACTCAGCCAGGG
>NC_140279.1:12154297-12219297 GCF_964030765.1 Micromesistius poutassou | reverse complement strand
TAAATGGATAGATAGATATATGCCAATGGGTAGACACATAGGTCACAAGACAGATGGGTATAAACATAGACAGATACATAAATAGATGATTGGATAGTTAGATAGATAGAAAGATGATTGGATAGATACATAGATAGATGGCAAGATGTATAGATAGATGTATAGATATATGTATAGATAGATAGATAGATAGATAGATAGATAGATAGATTGAAACCAAACAGGCAAGATAAGAATGCTAAGGATGTTTCTGGGTCTAGTTCATGGTTTGTCTAATCAATATAAACAATATAATATATTGCCATAACCTTAAAGTTTGTGTAACATTGAAAACAGCCCAGGAAAGTTCCCATCAGTTTGTTATTGGAGTCAGGCTCTGACTCTGGCTGAGTCTTTGGTCTCTCTCTGTAAACGCTGCTTCAACGAGCAAATATAGGTTTACATTGGAACATAACGTATATATATACATATACATGTATGATTTGTACACACACCCCAAACATTTTCATACAAATTTGGTGCAAGGGCACCCACACACTTACACACCCACCCACATCCTAACACCCACACAAACCCCAACACACATATATACTCTCACACACACACACACACACACACACACACACGTGCGCACATAATCACAAACAACCTCATTGCATCACCAAAGTTCTGCCAAAGGTAAAACTGAGAGCAGAACCAAAGCAACATGAACACGTTGAATGTTTGGACAAACGATTCTGACGTTTATTGGATCAAATTGAAATAAAAATAGAGAAACATGAGACGTACCTCGCTCACCCTATCCCTCCCTTTTGGGGGGGTTATTTAAGGGGCCGTAGTATATGTCTCACCCCTCTCACTCCCAAGCAAACACACACACACACCACACACACACACACACACACACACACACACACACACACACACACACACACACACACACACACACACACACACACACACACACACACACGCCACACCACACCACACACACCCACTTGCGCAGTAGTTATATGACCCACCACAATGCGATTTCCCTCACAAATTGTTACATATTGCAGCAGTTAGCAGGCATAGCAGGGAAGGACTTTACCAGGGACTTATACGAAATCCTGACTCATTCCCGGTAAGCCTCCATAGAGGCCACGTTAAGAAGTCTTCAGAGTCTTTCTCCCTCAGGGTGGGTTCACTTTATCCTCCGATTAGACTCCAGCGAGAAACTTCAGACCTTTTTTTCCCCAAACCAGTTCCCATTTCACTTAAAAACACAAAAAAGAACGTCCCGTTTAAGTTCGGGTTCGGGTTTCATCTGTTTTCCGGTGGATTTTTTTCTCTTTTTTTTTACTACGCCTCATAAGGAATAAAACGTGATTTGTTGTTAGTCATTAGCTGTGAGTTCGGGACAATGCAGACATGCAGGCCAGCCACCCCCAGCGGTGCAGACCCTGCCGTCACTGCCGCTGCTGCGTTCCGTCTGTCGGATAAAATACGCTGCGATATCGGGACCGCTGCCACCGGCTGTGCGCCGTGGCCCGGCGTTTGTCGAAATGGCATTTGAGGTTTTTTTCCCCCCTTCTCTACACGCTCGTTTTACCCGATGACGTAATTAGCTCTGGCATCCCTATCGCACGACCCCGCTGCCGCCGAGCCAACACAAACGTTCGGCCGCAAATTGAAACTCGAGAAAAAGTGTGCAGTAACGTCTTTAGTTTCCAAGTTCAGCTCAAAAGTCAGGCTAGAGGCAGTGTTGCGAGATATAGTTTGCAGCGCATGTTCCAGAGATTCATCAGGATGTGTGCGTGTGTGTGTGTGTGTGTGTGTGTGTGTGTCTGTGGGGGGGAATGCCGCACAAATGATACGCTTGTTTACGCTGCTTGGATGCAAATGACAGGCTGAGGTCAGACCCCCCCCCCCCCCCCCCCCACAGACACACACCAAACACACACACACACACACACACAGACACACACACACACAGACTCCCGGACAAAGGTGTCCTATGAGCAGACGTGTTTGGAGGGGTAGGCCAGTGTTGTTTATTTCCCCATCCTTGCTATCTCCCCTCTCAGAGGAGGCGGTTTGATGAGCCCCCCTCCGCGTCCTCATCTTGGGCCGGGTTCTGTCTCGGGATGCCCTCTCCTTGGTTCAGGGTTTTCTCCTGCTGGATGTTCAAAGGAGCCCTCCCATAGGAGAGGGGAGAGGGTGATTGCGTGGCAGAGGGAGCAGGGTGTGGAGGTAGGGGCAGTCGGGTCGACTGGGGATTGAAGAAAGCTGAGGGGAGAGAGAAGGGGGGAGAAGAAGAGGAGATTTTTGGAGACAGATGGCTGCTCTGAAATCGTCTCCACAGCTGTGCTGCAGAGGATGATTTGAGACCTGTGAAGTTTTACTGGCCATATGTGCGCGCGCTATTGGCCTGAGTTGCCCGTCTGTCTGAACCTCTCTACCTGTTTATCTGCCGGTCTACCTGTCTGTCCGTCGTTCTCGATGTATGTCTTTGTGTTTGGCTTTCTGTCCACATAAACAGATCCATCTGTTTCCAGTTGAAGGCTACATTATTGCCTCTTTAGCTTCTACCGTCGAATAAATCTCCCACACAGGTCTCCAGTCCCCTCATCCAATGACCTCAAAACCTGCTTCTGTCACGACCGTACCTCTGTGCATCATGGTGGAAATACTACTCAATAAGACTCAAATAAGAAATAAGACTCAACATGAAGTACCTTGTCTGAGGTTAGATCTGGTTGCTTGGCAACATACAAGCATCTTTAAAAGCTCCTTCCAAAGTGCTTCAGGGTGAAGCAACACAAATAGTGTTCCTATACTGCCAAGAATCCTCTCAGAAGTGTGCTAGCATAACTTATATGGAGTTCTTTGGCTTTCCAGCTAAATAGTTTCTGCAGAATCTCAAATATTATAGTTCATCTTGTCTTTCACTACTTCCAACTACATCTTAAACATGACGATTGAGGGAGAGAGGGGTAAGACAAGGAAGTTCCATCAACAACACCATCGACAAATTCTTCATCATCATGATCCTGCAGTGTCTGGAATGCTGAAAGCAAAAGCTTTCCCAGCCACTACCCTATACTGTCTACTACTCCCAAAAGCTCTGAGGGAAATCAAGTGTATTCATTCATATTTTCACGACAATGCATTGTGTCGTCTCTCCTGTAGTAGACTGTAATCGAACATTTTCTCTCACAGTCACATGCAGACCTGAACAGTAAATCACCGGATTTGGTGGCCATCATCCGACATCTAAACAGTGGAGCTAACCTAACACATTACAAGAAGGTTAGGACGTCAGACGCACACACAAAAAGCACATGGAAGATCCACCTCCATAACCCATCATCCAATCAACGATGTTCCTCCTCTCTGACAGCTCAAGGGCCCAATAGGAGGGCTAGAGGCAGACAGCACACAGTACACAGACGTCCAGACAGTACAGACAGTATACAGTATGGATCTCGGTCCGGCGTGTGGATCACTCATATCATAGGAGGAGGCCTGGGTGGACACGTCATGACAGACCGGTGGAGAGGGAGCGAATGAACGAGGGAGAGTGGGAGGAGATGGAGAGCAGACCGGGAGGACAAGAGGTGGGGTGAAGTGCAGAATGAGACAGATAAGACGTGGAGGTTAAGTGAAGGAGAGTGAGCGCAGACCTCCGTGTCAGGAGTGTAAACAGAGGAGTCAGGGGTATGAGAGGTGTGCAGAGGGGACGGCTTGAGAAGAGATCATTCGGTCGTTTTCTGACATGCATCTATGTTGCGATGTACAGGTACCGATACAGATACAGACATTTGAACAGTCTATTATCTTGGTGAATAACCTTGAAATGTGTTCAGTTGGTCGGTTACATCATTGAAAATGTATTTATTTGTGACCGTATTAAAAGTTCTGGCGCTGTAGCCACCGGAAATGTGGACATAAAGTTACCCTTTGCACTGATACTTTGAAAAACGACAGTTAAATGAAAAGAAAAGCGAAAAAAAGCCATTCCTGTGCAGATATTTCCCTTGTGCCACAAAGACAACATCCTTGTCCGGTGAGGGACTGAAGTGATCCTGAGCAGCATCCCGTTGAATGTTGAGCACGTTTCATTTTCTGGGGCAGATGTGCATCTGGAGCAGGGGGAATAATGAACCCATCAGAGGTGCATTGTGGGGGGAACTCGGCCGTCGGCTCCCAGGAGGGAAACAAATCGAAAACACAAATATGTGTCTGAGAGACGTGAAGCGCGGAGCTCGCCCGTATGCGAGCACAACGCCTGACATTTCGGAGTGACTCTGTCACCCGGCGTGACTTGATGTTTACATAGGACAAGCTTGTTTGCAGATTATGAGGGGGGTGGAGGGAAAAGAGACGAAGAAGTAAAAGAGCAGAAGGGGGGGAGGAGTGCGGGAGAAGGGGTGAGAAGGGGGGAGGAGGAGGGGGAGCCTTCCCCTGGAGAGAGCCCAGCCAGGCATTAATCACCCCTTGACAGCTTCCCCCAAAAAGTTTCTCAAGAAGTGCCATTTCCTTGAGCCATTATAGCGCTTCAGTCAGGCGCGACCCCGACGCTGGATGGTGGGGGGAGAGAGGGGGGGGGGGGGGGGGAGACGAAGGGAGGAGAGGGGAGGTAGAGAGGTAGGGGCGGAGACGGCTCAGGTGGGCAGGACCGAGCTGTGATGGATCAGCCCTGTCTCTCGTCTCATAATGTGGAAAATAGGACGCATGGGGTTTATTATGCACATGTGACGCGACGTCGGAAAGCTTCCAGACTGATTGTTTTGTGTTTTAAAGGCGTCTGGATTGAAAGTGGGTCCCCTTCAAAGGACGGAAGTTCATAATTTCACTGTATTTTATTATTCAATATACAGCACTTTTACTGGAAGTTTTTTTCTTTACTGTTCATTATCTGCCGTGTTCTTGAATAAACAAATAATATATTTTTCACCTCAATGACAGATTCAATTAAAAGGCTGTTGTCGTAATTACCCACATTAGTCAAGGCCACAAAGAACTACACCATCTTGAGGCCCTTCCTCTTATTAAAATCTCACACCAATTAGTTTCCCTCCTAGTCAGGTACTGTCAATAGGCTTCCAGGTAACAGTGTTGTATGAATACATTGTCTGTATCCGTATCGCATGTGAACGCAATTCAAACACTAAACACATCTTGAGCTCATTATCGAAAACGAAAAAGAAAAAGAAAGAAATTACTTTGGAAGCACATTTCCTAGTTTGTGTCTCTATGTTGAGAATTACTTCACGTCATTCCCGGCACATTGACACATACCCAAACAAACAATCACCCTCCACGTCAAGACCCCCATTCCGTGTCCCACCTGCAACGCTCCGGCTGGGAGTTAAGATCCCGCCAGAGCCGACTGAGATGAGCCAGTGCCTCTGACCTGGAGGGCTGCATCGGAATCAGATGACAAATGAGTTTCTTGACCCACTCCAGTTCAAGGAGAGCCTTGGACACCACATCACACACACACACACACACACACACACACACACACACACACACACACACACACACACAGACACACACACACACACACACACACACACAGACACACACACACACACACACACACACACACACACACACACACACACACAATCACCCCCACACACACACACACACACACACACACACACACACACACACACACACTATCTCTCAGTAGCACACATGCACACATACACTATCTATCTGTCACACACACACAAACACACTGTCTCTCACACACACCCACACATATGGTTCCATGCAAACACTCACATGCACACCACACTCAGACACCCTCGCCCGCTAAAGTTGGGAACAGCCATCGGATGTTGACAGAGGGACATCGGTGAGGTCTGGTGAGGAATGTTAATGGTTGGTACAGAATTATATGGAACGGTGAAGACTTGTAAGGAATGATAGGGAATGGGGGAGATGGTAAGGAATGCTATGGGGAATGTGAGTGGCCAGGCATGATAAGGAATGATTGATAAGTGGAGAAGACACTAAAAAGTGTAACATAGAAATTAGCAACATTAAATGACAAGAAAAAGATGAGTCATCGTGTTAATCATCATCATCAGGATCTTAGCATTACACATAGTCATCACGGCAAAGCATGTACAAAAGTAAATGAGGTATGATTGGTACTACTTAATGGCATGGTTGTTTGGTGATAAAGAACACACTTGTTATTCCAAAGCACCCTTTCTACTTTTGCAACAGGCACCACAGTTTGGCATATTCTGTTTTAAGTATAACTAGTCTTGGAGGACTTATCTTAAGGAGCAGTTATCTTAAGGGAGTCTGGGTATCTCTCTCTCTCTCTCTCTCTCTCTCTCTCTCTCTCGCAGACTGGCAGCCATGTTGTTTGTGTAATGAAGAAAGCTAACGCAGGTGAGATAAAGATGAGAGGCTGCAGTGAATAATGATGAGGGAGGAAATGCATACTCTTGATAAAAGAAAAAAAAGTGACAGATTACATCTCGGGTCCTGACGCCACAGGTGGAGCGCGGCTACTAATACCTAATGAAGACCGAGCCGTCGCGGGCGCCAGAGTCGTTTAGCAATAAAGGGAACTGCACACTTAGCTCAATCCAAATATAAAACTCCCAACTGCAGATGTTGAAGAATTGCCTCCATTTTCGGCAATTTCATGGTTCATTTAAGGTTTAAATGTTCCATTTTGTTGTAGCGATATAATAAGACAAACATCATTTCTGGAAATGCCACGATACAAATTGGCGCAAAACATAAAAAAACAGTCTATCCCTGTGAAAAAGGCCTAAACCTTGCCATGCATTACATGTAACACCCAATGTTACATGTAATGAACACATGTAATGAACACATGTAATGAACACATGCAAGCGTTGACAGAACTGCTCATTCTTTATTGTAGATAAAGAATCCATTCTTTGGAAGCACCGCTCCACTACCATCTAGGGATGACTCTGTTGCCACCATCACGACTCCCTCTGCGGGGACAGTTCCGGACAAGTTGTCCTGGACTCGTTCCATGTTCAGCCCAGCATGGGGCCCCCGCGGCACGGCATTCAAGCGCCACCATGCAGACGCCCATTCACCACTCCTTCTCAGCTCACTGCCTGCCTGCTCTCCCCCAGAGCTGGAGAGAGAGAGAGAGAGAGAGAGAGAGAGAGAGAGAGAGAGAGAGAGAGAGAGAGAGAGAGAGAGAGAGAGAGAGAGAGAGAGGAAAGAAAGAAATAAATAAAGAGAGTGTGAGAGAGAGATAGAGAAAGGGAGAGAGGGAGAGAGAGAGGGAAAGAAAGAAAGAAAGAAAGAAAGGGAGAGAGAGAGAGAGAGAGAGAGAGAGAGAGAGAGAGAGAGAGAGAGAGAGAGAGAGAGAGAGAGCCCCCACAAAAGTCAGGCAGCAGAACAGGGGTCCTGGGAGAGAGAACACTCATGGTCTTTCAGCAACAAGTGTTTCCTTTTTAATTACCTTTAATTATCTCTAAATTGGGATGGGAGTGGAGGGACGGGGCTTTGGGACGGGGGGCTTCTCCATCGCCAGGGGCCCCTGTCAAAAGGCTGGGAGCCGTGGTATATACGCAACCATGTGAGCAAACATACACCCTTTTAACGACGAGACGCACACACACGCACATGCACCACTGATGGCTTTTGGCCTAGGGCAAAAGAAAACAAAGGCTGAGGTTTTGGCCCTCATCGGGCGCTGAAATGTGTGGTGGGGTCAATGGAGCACGCCGCGGTCCGCTATGGGTAGGCCACGATCAGGACGGTTTGACTTGCAAACGCCGACAATCGTGTGCGGCTTTGATTGAGCATGATGAAATTCGGCTGACAAAAGGCGAATGGAAAGACGGTAACAATAAGTTTTGAAAGGCCCAGCTGGTTCCGTTCCGTCGGCCACGCAGAAGGACATCGCTCAACCGCGTCGCGCACGCTCACATGTTCAAACGTTGAGGTGAAGGGATTTTTTGATACATCGATCAAACTACATTCAGGTATAAAATAGAGAATAAAAAAAACAGCACACCAAAGAAAGGAGAGGCACAGAGAAGCAAAAAAAGCAGCTTTCAGAAAACAGGAAAAAAGCCACACTCTATTGAAGACAGATAACCTCTCGGTGATGCGTGACGGTCCGGGGGAATTGATATTTAACTATCAGACCTCACTCCTTATTTTCCATCCCATCATTCATCGTAGGAGGGGGAAGGGGCAGACGGATTTCAGACTGGAGAAAAACTTTTCTCCACCATCACGCCGGACGGCTGGATGAGCTATCTCCTCTGACCCTGGAGCGCCCGGCCCATCCATCTTCAGACAGCCGTCAGATGGTGGGAGACAGGGCCGGCCTGGGTGGGGGGGGGACGCCACTGTGGACGGATCCACGGCAAGGTCCTACGACGTTTCGTTTTCAAACACAGAGTTTATATAGAGATTGGCTGGGACAGATAGAAAGATTCACCTGCACCTAGAAAGATAAAGACGGATAGCTAGCCAGATAGCTAGCTAGACAGTCAGACAGAGAGACAGACAGACAGAGTGGAAATCAATGCCGATGTAAAATGTATGTCTGCCCGGCATCTGCCAGTATTGCAGTAATTATTTTGTCATAGTTATTGAGCATGGCAGAGTCATTACACATATGAATGGGTACGTATACATACACTCACACATGGAACCGCACAATGTAATGCAAACACTTGGGCCCGCAACGAGGTCAAGCCCGCCGTCTCCTTGCAACAATCACAAGCTATTAACATCTTGGGAGATCCATTGCCCAGTAAATCAGCTTGGACAGCCCACTGAGGCTGATTGTCTTCTAGCCATTCAAGCCTGTCAGTTGGCCCCATACAGCCCCATACAGCCCCATACAGCTCAAAGAGAGCAGCCAACCAATCGGAACACAGCATCCGTCACCCACCTCTACCTTAAAGGCGCAGCCCCTCCAAGCCTCCGAAACTATATGGAAAATGATCATTTAGTGAATGCCATAACATATCCATCCATCTCTTTATAGGGTATTGGGCATAAATATATTCATAAAATATTCCATGAATTCTTCCTTCACCCATCAATCCACACACCCACCCATAAAACCATACATCCGCCAATTCACCCACCCATTAATCCATCATCCATCCATCCATCCATGGACACATTAACTTAGACACCGGCTTATAGACACTACCGTCCAGCTGCATATCTTCTCCCTGGAGCCAATGTATGGACTATAGGCTGCGCTTTATGAGCATGAATGAAAAAGACATTTAAATGCCCAGACTGTCAGTACTGACAGCTTTTGGAATTTAACTAGGGCCTGCATTTGTAATGCATTAGTGCGTTAGCTGTTGTTTATGCAACTGATCGCCAGTTGCGTTAACAGATTTGTATACAGAAATCATCATATTTTAAGGTTCATCTTGTATTTAGTGTCAATAATGCCAAAATCAAATAGATGTCTTAGGCAGATAGTGATTATGGAACGTAAAAAGCACTCTGATTGGCTTAGGATATAGCCAATGAGGTACAGAGAATCAGCAGCATTAGGAGAGTAGAGTTACATTTAATATCACAATTTGGCCAAAATATGACTCAGGCAATTATGCTTTGAGGCTAACGAAATGCTTGTGCTCAAAATAATAACACAGCCACCCAAAGCGGTCCCAGACTTCAATCAGAATCAGAGCTGGGCGTTGGGAGATGCAGAACGCTGAAAACTAGCTGCTCCACTGCAGTGCGACCAATGCTGACCTACGGGAAACTTTCAGAAATATATCAGCATTTGCAAACCTATAAATAATATCTGACAAGTTGGCCATTGCTGTGGGAGCATTGCTTAATCAAGAACCGGGGTCTACTGCAAGAATGCTGAGAAGTTGTGGCTGAGATATCCCAGCTTCAGGGTGCGGGCAGAAATCCAAAAACCCTCTCTCATATTGTATTCATAAAATATATTAGAAATATGGTCTATGGTGGGCCAGGAGATCTCGCCTGATGGTTCAGAAGGACAGCCACAGTCATAGCCAGCTGTTGGGTGGTGCTGGTGGCGGGGGTGGTGAGGGCTGGTGGGTGAGTAAGACTTTGACTGCTGTAAGTAATGGGCCATGCCTGCCTATGACAGGGCTTTGGGAAATGGAGTCCAAAGCGATCAATACGTTATAATGTTAACAACGATCCTTCCCTCCATTGTGCTGCCCGGGGCCTGATCTATTAAACATGTGTCCTGTTGTCCTTCCTGAGAACCCTTCTGCCATCCACCGCCGATGGCGAAAAAATATGAAAGAGAAATAATGGACCGAATAGGGGGCTGAGGAAGAGAGAAATACAGAGACAATCGTCTCAAAGAGAATACTGCTCACTCCTCTCGGACTAGTTTTCTTCCTTTGTGCCCTTTATTTCCTCAGGTTCAACGTGTATTATCTGACCAACGAGCTGGGAATCGATTCTTCCACTCGATGGAATGCCTCTCTGAGCAAAGAGATCCTCTTGACGCTGGCATTGATTAGCCATTAACGAAAGTGAATCGACAAAACCCGGTTGGACGTCCCTGAATTGTTGAATGTGTGAGAAGGCGATCCGAGGGACACTTCTAGGCAAACACACCAGTCCTTTAGGAAGGATTTAAACGACCAGTGCATAAAATTTAAGCAGAGGAATATTCTGGTCCTTTGTGACATAAGAAGAGGAGATGCATCGAGACATACTCTAACAAGCCAAGCTCACCCAACACGGTGCATCCCTGCAGAAGACTTGGACACTTGTGTGTGTGTGTGTGTGTGTGTGTGTGTGTGTGTGTGTGTGTGAGTGTGTGTGTGTGAGTGAGTGTGTGTGCACGCGTGCTTGCTTACAGGGGAGTACCCCTGGCCTTCAGACCAGGACAGCCCGTGGGCGCTCAGCCTGCCAAGCAGACCTCGTCTGATGTGGTGCATGTGGAATTTTCATTACAGAGGAAAGTCAAGCAGTCACACATGCATGCAGCGGCCCTGCACATGACAAAGACGAATGGTGGAGCCACGGTCGACTGAGGCCGGCAAAAATAGAGGTCAAGGTCTCCTCAAACCCTGGGTCTGCCCAGGGCTCCCCCCGCTCCCCCCCAGCCCCCCGTATGCTTCCGCACAGGTCTACGTCTCCGCTAATTCTCCCTGCAAAGAAAAGGACGCTTTTTCCTCATTTGACAACACTCTCTGAGCGAGAGAGAGAGAGAAAGAGAGACAGAGAGAGAGAGAAAGAGAGAGCGAGACAGAGACAGAGAGCACCAAGGTCGTATTCGCGGGGCGTGATGTCACAGAACACGAGCTGCCTCGACGTCTCAACACAATCTGACACACACACACACACACACGCGCGCGCATGCACACACGCACTCACACGAGCCTGCCAGCCTCACAAACACACACAAACACGTCGACACACCGAAGGTCACAAATAGGCCTGGGCTGGGGGGCCCCACCGGACCCCCTGCAACCCTAGCAACTGTACATTCTAGGAGTTTACGATCTTGACCTCATATGTAGGTGCCACATGGTTACAGAGAAGGGATCGGCTTAAGTGAAAGGGCCCCCATACCGGCCCCTCACCCACGACCCCCCGGCAGCCCAGGCTGCAGACGCGGATCGGTTTCGTCCACCTCCAGATGTGACACTCGGAGGAACGGTCTGTATAAGATCTGGTACCGTGCATATGCATATGCCTGCATGTGTGTGTTTGTATGTTTGTGAGAGCAGCCTGAATGCATTTGGCCTTATATGTGTGTCCCTGTGTTTGAATGTCTGCTTGCATAATGTGGGTATGAGTATGTGCTCTGGGATGGCATGCATGTGACTGCATGTGTGTGTGTGTGTGTGTGTGTATGTGTTTGTGTGCAAGAGCAGCGTCAATGCATTTGGCTGCATGTGTGTGTCCCTGTGTCTGAATATCTGCCTGCATATTGGGTATGAGTCTGGGATGGCATGCATGCATGTGACTGCGTGTGAGCGTGTGTGTGTGTGTGTGTGTGTGTGTGTGTGTGTGTGTGTGTGTGTGTGTGTGTGTGTGTGTGTGTGTGTGTGTGTGTGCAAGAGCAGCGTGATTGCATTTTGCTGCATGTGTGTGTCTGTGTGTGTGAATTTCTGCCTGCATAATGTGGGTTTGAGTATGTGCTTTGGGATTGCATGCATGCATGTGACTGCATGTGTGCATGTGTGTGTGTGTGTGTGTGTGTGTGTGTGTGTGTGTGACACCCTGAGTGTCAGTCGGCCCCCCCGTGGTGGAATGTGACACTCTCCAGCACTTGACGCCACCGGCCTGTCAATAAGACGGATAGAGCAGCGATGCCGATGTCGTGTTGGCGTGCTGGTAAGGTACATATGTATGGATCTCCATGACGTCCTGACAACTACCCATCTCCACAACACCCCCCCCCCCACCAGCCCACTCTCACCCAGCCCCCGACTGGGGTGGTGCTGGGGGCGGAGGGCCGGTCGGACCCCCCGTCCAGCCCCTATCACCAGTCTTTATTAATAGATGTATTTTAAGAGCCCGGTTCCAGACAGCACCTTGTACGTCGGTGTCTCGTCAGATTCGCGGGAGTTATCGCCGTCTGCAGGAAAACGCCTTTGAACCTCGCCGACCTGAAATATGGCCCCCGCTGGTTTGTATTGATTGCTGTCAGGGAGCGAAGAAGACATCAGTCCAGCTCATGAGAAGAACGGAGGGGTTCTGTGATCTGATCCGACCATTAGACGTAGAATTCAGAAATAAAAAACATAGGCAACATGTCGTTAGCCTCATGGCATAATTGCCTGAGTCATATTTTAAGGGACATATTGTATTTCGCGGTGTTCCTTTCAGATGACTATTTCTACATGACCGAGCAAAGCAGGGGACAACCAGGAAAACGCTGAAACAGGATCCTAAACAACCGACGGCCATTTCCTTTGAACACATTTGTGCCTGCGCCGTGTTGAGTGTGGTCCTGCTAACCCTTCAGGAGGGTGTGAGGAGGGGGAACAGCAGAGCGGGGGGGCTCCAAGCAACCACATTCCACCCAGCGATCACCAAACACCGTGACCGGGCCTGAGCCCAAAGGGAGGGCCGGTCGTCGATACAAACGGCCAAAGTGAAAACACTTAGTGACCTAACCACCCGCCCCACCCCCCCGCCCCACCACCCCGACCCCGGCGCGACACAGGGGGCTCTGAATATTTAATACCTTAGCGTCTGGTGTTAGGACCTTCAAGATGGCCGCCGCGCAGAAGGTCTGTCGTTACTAAGTGCGTGCCAAGTCCTTCCCCGACGCAGGGCCTGGGCTAGTTCACACGTCGGCGGGTTCTAATTTATGTCCCCGACACCCGGCGACGGTCAAACTCTAATCAATAACGCTCAACCCCGGGAGGCTGGGGGGGGGGGGGGGATTGGGCGTTCCCAGAAATCAATTTCCCATTTTCCCAAAGTCAGGTAATAGGATGATTCTCGCTGGAAATCCCCAGCTGGAATTAAAAGTAATTTAATAACATGTCCATCATGCACACATTTCTATTTTAGCTTCCAAATTAAATTGAATTGTAAATTAATTGTTAAGGATTAAGATAATACATTTTGGTGTGGTGGATGTGTAATGCATATGGATATTGATAGTGATATTACAGCGTCAAATTTCCACCCATCATGTGGAGTATGATCATAATATGTCACTAGGCATCAATGGAGAGAGTCCAGGGGACTGCGGTCAACATTTGCGGTCTGGCTAAGAAATACATGTGATGGTCAGCCAATTCCCCTGGCTGGAAATAGAACCATTTAGGGATGGAGTGTGCGCGTTCATCCCTGCAGCAAGACGAAACTCGACTGAGCCAGGGTCGGCCGTGCATGTCACAAGTTTCTTAATCATAGAAGCACAGACGCCAAGACACACTCTCACACACACACTGCAAAAGGTGCTTGTGACTGGCAGTCAGAGGTGCTGACACACCGCCAGGAAATGAAAAACATGCATGTAGAAGCAAATTACATTCAAACATGGCCAGAATATGAATTCTTAGTATTTATAGATTTTATATTAGTTGAGCCCTGAACACTGAATTAATGAAATATTGTATTTTGTAAATTGCCAGATACTTGTTATTTAATGAATGAAAAGCGCTAGCAGTTCCAAATGCTATTCATGTACATTCACCACCACACCTCCCCCTCCCTTGACACAAAGTGCACAAACACACACACAGACACACAAACACGCACGCACGTGCAAATCTACATGTAGCTCAGACACGGTCACATGCTAGGACACACGTGTTTGTTGTGTGAATGTGAAAATTGGCACAAGCATTGCCCATCACACTCTCACCCCCCCCCAACCCCCCCCCCCCCCCCCCCCCCCCCCACTCACCACATTCTCTAAGCTCCCACCGAGGCACGCAGCGGAATACGCACAACGTATGTCATTTACACACAGTGCTTGTGGACACACAAATTAATGGAGAAACCCTGTCACTTCCACACATTCTCCGGGGGGGATTTACTGCATCCGCGGGCAAATGTGCTGAGAGAGACTCGCATATATCAACATATGTTCTTCTGTGTCAGCGTGAAGACGAGCGCCAGGACGGTTTGGCATGTTTGTTAGGGGCCACGCTACGACGAGTAGGAATTGTGAAAAATGTGCCTCCGCAGACGCCTAACTAACTAGACAGTTGTGGCTGTCTCATGATCCACTGCTCTCGGCTTGGACGTAAGCAGGAAGAGAGGCGCTTGTCTGTTTGAATTAAAATGCACACTGTGGACGCTAGGTTGAGGATAAGAAGGGATTTGGTACACAGGCGGTAGTCTGGTTAGTGTTTTGGCTCGGACTTGTGTCTATTAAAAGGGCTGTAGTTGGGAGGGCTGTTGGGGACCGCTGGGAATTACACTTTTACATGAAACACTACCGAAGGCATGAAGGCAGGACACACACACACGCACGCACACACACAATCACACACACACACACACACACACACACACGCACACATACCAAAACACACATACACACACACACACACACACACACACACACACACACACACACACACACACCCACACACACACACATGCACACACACACGCACACGCACACACGCACACATACCAAAACACACACACACACACACACACACACACACACACACACGCACATGCACCCACACACACACGCACACACACTCAGGTCTGTGTGTGTTTAAAATGCATCTCCTCAACCCCCTGGTAAACAGGACCACATGCGTCCAGCTAAAGCAGATACTGTTACGTGCATATTGGAATTAAATTAGCACACACTATCTTGTTTCCCTCGACAGCAGGCCCCATTTGCAAACATTAGACATCCCTCTCTCCCTCTCAGGAGAGTGTTGGCGGCGGCGGCAGCTCCGATTGTTCAGTCCCAGCCCTCGCATCTTCCAGCCAGACTCAGGCAGTCAGCACTCACACACAGGGTGTTTACACCCAGCAAATTTTTCATTAACTGTAGCAAATTACATTTTAATCCACCGAGCACGTTTTCATTGATGAAATTGTTTGAGTGTCGCTCCGATTTCGAATCGAGTTTCTGCCGCACTCCGGCCAAGGAAAATACCAGTGAGGGATGATGGAGAAGTGGGAATATTTATCTTGATTTTCTTTTCTAATCCGTCTCCGGCTGACAGGCAGATGGAAATTAGTAGAGACACAACAGTCGAAAAGATGCTGGGTTTGGTAGCAGAGCTGAACTACCATCAAAATCTTGCCGGTTCCTAATCAGTCATCTTTGGCAGACGGCATGTCTCACCATGTGAACGCTCAGGACAGACACCAGGGAACAACATACAGTTTTGATTGCTGTCCATCTATTCAGTCCGCTATTAAACAACCCACGCTATGCTACACGTATAAATATTGAATGTACTGTAACGCCAAGGTGTACATTAATGGGTCAGGATCCCTACAGTCCAACTCTTTGGTTTTTCCTCTGAACCTTTAGTCCTCTGCAATGTGTTTTCCCTCCAGTTGTCCCTACTCTGATCCCTCTGCTGTTTCAGTGCCTTAATTGCCCCTTAATTTGTGTGACCACCAGACCCTGATGTTAGGGGCCGATAAGGAGGCAAGCTCAGTTGGATAAAAACAGGAGCCTACTATGTGGTACGCTCAGCATGCTCTGCATCACCCCCGCCGCCCCACCGGCCTCCAGTCCTCCATGCTGACATCTACTCAGGCAGCAGAGCCGTAGCCTGGGGGTCCGGCAGTAAGAACCCCCAGTGGAGATGCTCTCACAGTGGGCCCAGGACCAAAGGTTTTTCGGGGGCCTTAATTACCCGGGCGTGGATCGGGTAGCTGGAACTTGGAGCAGATCCGTGGAGCAGAAATCCTCCGCCGCTGGTGGGTTACGCTTGGGGTACTTGTAATTAAGGGGGTGCTCTCCAGTGGGAGCCAGCTCACCAATCCCTCCCTAAGTCCAAACTAGGCCGGTGCTCTGGCTGTTGCTAATAAACATGCGCATCGCGGAGAGACGCACATCTGTGTGCTAGGCCCCTTCGAGGTACCGGTGCGGAAGGGAACTCTGGCATGTTGTGGTGAGCAGAACGCAGCCACCTAATGCAGCTCATCATGGACTTTGCGTGGGGAACAATGGCCTCCATTGTCTGCCAACATCTGCTAGCAGACACCGCTAATACCGCCGACCAAACAGGAAAATGAGGCATGAAATTCAGGGGTGATGTTTACATGTTGCTATGCCATTCATAATACATGTTTGTATTGTATTTATAGTGGCGCTGGTAATCTTGTATTCTGCCAATATCTATTGATACACCTCTTTGTGCTAGCCACGGTGCTAAAGAAGAGATTTAGCGTTCCCACAGCAAAAAAAAACAATTATGTTTGCTGACGGTAAAAAGTTCTTGGTGGAAACGTCCATGGATTTTGAAGGGTGAGGAACTGAATGCTGAATTGCACACTCAGTTCATCGGCCTGCTAGTGTTTAGAACAAAGACGAGAAACAAGAGGCCCACCAGGCAAATAGGGCTGATGGGTCATCACTTAACCCTCTGACGAGAGAGACAAGCTACTGACCAAATAGGTGATGTGTCCTCGATCACAGACCTCTGCTCCTTGTTTCCTCAGGGCAGCGAATCCAGCAACCAATTCTAAATCCTCTCTCTGTTCCTTCTTTCCTCCCTTCTCTTTTTTCACCCTCCCTGCAGCAACATGTTGCAGATGAGAAGGAAGAAACTAATGAAAACGTGGCGGCGGCGCAATGAAAAAGCACTGCTGGTCAACATCAACATGGCCCAGGAGATGGTGGAAAAAACTTCACAGAATGACCTTTCGCTTTTCCCTTCCTTTTGGTCCATGCAGATAGCAGATGTTCCGGCGGTGGTCTGGTCCTGTAAACACGATGAGGCTCCACCAACACACCAGTTGAATGGGCTGGCAACACTTAGGGAACACACATTCGTACATGGGAAAGGAGAATATCGACTGCAGGCTGGACAAAGAGAGAGAAATGGTTTTGTGCAGCTCTACACAGCGTGCACAGGACCTTTCTGCGTGTTTGGTCACTGTTTGAGTGAGCAATCGTCTTATATGGAGGGGAGAGTTGGCCAAGGGAGGCTTAACAAGATCGTTAAGAAAAGCTCCCGCAGGTTCTGAGAGTTGCAGAGGGCTATTGTTGTGCAGTTGTGCAGTGTCTTCTTTAGGTTTAATAGATAAACGGTCAAAAAGTACATCGGGGGATTACAGATAGATGAATGGATCAAAGGATGGGCATTTTGTTTTCTTCTAAAAATCTGTATTGTCCTTTAAAAATCACACAAGAATGTCATGTGATCACTAGAGAACAGCTCCATAAGCCATACATTTCCCCCATACTATGTGGCTGTAAACACAATTGTCTTGGGCTAAAACCTTTGCAAGCAGAGCTCCGTTATTGTCCACTGAAGCAAGGGGCGAGACTGGGGAAGGGGAAATCATGTTGTGAGCTGCTGACAGTCACCGGTGAGAGATCATGCCATTAAAGTGGAAAATAATATGCCTTCTGGTATGGAAGCCAAATAGGAAACGACAGGTAATGGGATACGGTCGAGAGGTATTTCAAGGTTGGAAATATTGAACATCTTGTAAGAAGCAAATTCAAGACTGGAATAAGTTTATTTTTCTTCTTTAAATGCATGAACTTCTGGTGGTTTGAATAGCAAGAGGAAAATAAATATATGCACTGCTGACATGGAATAGTTGGATTGTTCCCTCGTTAGGCATGCATCCTTGTCACTGACCTCACATTGCCCCCTATAGTACAATCCTAGGGTCCATCAGAGAAGATACTCAGGGGCTTTCCAATATGTTTCCAGAACCCTTAAAAGCAGAAACATCCGGTAGTATTGCTCACTGCAAAATGAATCAAGCCTGAGGAGTCACCAGAGACCAGGCTTATTTATGGTGGATACTATTCAAATAAGGTGTCTACTAACTTAGGTTAAGAAAAATTGCAATCTTCACAGCCCTCACATCTGTTCCACGGTGAGGGCTGGGCTTGGAGGGCCGGATTGGACTGGCTGCCACTGCCCAGCGCCCGACTTGGACCTGGTAAGTGGAGAGCGTGGGCAGAGAGTCTGTTCCACAGTCTGCTCAAACAGGTGACGCTGAGAGACAAACAGGTCCAATTACACACCGCGCTCAGGAGCTTGGTACGGAATCAACACTCCCGGTCTGCTCCTTCCTGTACTGTCGTGTTCGGGACCATATCCCATATCTCCCCCATATGGCCATGGGTACTAACAGTACCGTTACGGTAGTGCACCTTATTATCTGTTTGGTGGATGAAAAGGAGGAATGTGATTTAGTGAGGGTAAGCTATGAACAAAGACAACGGATTCTCATTTAGAGAGTGGTTTAAAGAAATTTAACATATACAAAGCTGAGTTTCCCCTCAAATGGGTTCCTCTCCCAAATGTGCCTGCATAATTGGATAGATACCTTTGCCTCACACAAAGTTTTTGCATAAACACACCCACACACACACACATATACACACATACACACATACACACACACACACACACACACACACACACACACACACACACACACACACACACACACACACACACAGAGACATTGACACTCACACAGACACACCCAGGGATTTATGCACGGCAGAAACCAGACTGTGAGCTGGTTGAGCGCTCTCTCCTTGTTTGACATAACTGTCCTGATTGAATATGAATGATGTTTTAAATTCATCGCCGCTCCATGTGCGTCGAGCCGAGATCTGACATAATCACCTGCAGTTTAGCGGCTGGGTTCTCAATAAAAACCTCACTCTGCATGCTTTGTAACATTAATAAAGTGGAGTGGATGGCTTCTAAAAACAGGCAGTGCTTTTTATTCATGCCACTCTTGCAGTCTCCCTAGACTGCCGTCTTTGTCTGGCCTGCCCATAAACGCCAGGAAGCCCAGTGTCTTGTTTACCTCCCTCTCTCTTCTCTGAAATGTGCCATACCCCACCCCCCTCTCTCCCCTGATAAATATTGTTTAACACCACATCATTAATTTTAATTGAGGTTATGCCTTATTATTCCCGCACAATTGTTTAGGGGACAGTTAATTTTTATCTCTGCTTTAATATCTCTAGCAGTGGGACAATTTTTAACGATGCAACGAACAGGTCAGGATCTGTGGTCCATAGCCCCCCACCACCACCACCACCAACACCCCCCAGCGCTCGACATCCATTTAACTCCTCCGTAGCGGCCCGGCCACTTGGACCAGATATGAATCATACATCTTCTCCACCCAGGTATATTATTGTGACGGGGGAAAAAGCAGGTACTCAAAGGTAACAGGGCTATAGAGGAGCGTGTAATGGCCTCCTAGCAGAGCTCCGGAGTGGCATTATCCGCTTGCAGAAGGAGTGAGAGTAGCCCCATGCTCTCATCGGGCGTTCAGCGTGTGTTGAAACCGAGGTAATTACATTCAATCTCACGCCAGCCGTTCCCCCCCCCCCCCCTCTCTTATCGAATGGCCGGCAGCTCTCCTGCAACCCATTTCACCATAATTAATGAGCGGAGACTCAAGCCCAACTTGGATCACTCCGTTATGAGAGGGAGAGAGAGATGGGGAGTCACAGAGAGAGAGGCGAGAGTAGAGAGAGAGAAAGAGAGAGCGAGAGAGAGAGTGTAGGCAGTCACAGAGAGAGGAGAGAGAGTAGAGTGTGTGAGAGGAGAGAGAGCGAGAGAGAGAGAGAGAGAGAGAGAGAGAGAGAGAGAGAGAGAGAGAGAGAGAGAGAGAGAGAGCGAGAGAGAGTGTGCGTAGGCAGTCACAGAGAGAGGAGTGTGTGTGAGAGAGAGAGAGAGAGAGAGAGAGAGAGAGAGAGAGAGAGAGAGAGAGAGGGGGGGTAGGGGGTATGGGCAGTCACAGAGAGAGAGTAAAGAGTGTTTGTGAGAGTGAGAGAGAGAAAGAGAGAGGGTATAGGCAGTCACAGAGGAGGAGAGGAAAGACTAGTAGTGTGTGTGTGTGTGTGTGTGTGTGTGTGTGTGTGTGTGTGTGTGTGTGTGTGTGTGTATGTGAGAGAGAGTGGGTTTTTTAAAACACTTTCACAACCACAGAGTCCTTTGTGGTTAGAGAGAAATCCCCATCACGTCTAAGTGCAGTCCCATAACAATGGCGGTATTAATGACATTATGAATAAATTGATTGCATGTGTTTGATTCCCCGGCTACAAGTGCTGCTGCCACCCTCATGTGAGAAGGGTTTAACTGAGCGCGTGCAGAGCAGAGGAGGCCTGGTGGAGAGAGATCATTTGATCTCAGAGCATTGCTCAATTAGAAGTGAGGAGAAACGCTTCAGCATGCAGGCCCAGTCGGGCAAGAGCTGATCAATATCACACAGAAATACGATGCCGATTAGGGGGTTTCTCAAAGTCAGACGAGGTCAAGGAGAAATTGTCGATATGGTAATTTTTTACTTGCAGAGTCCAAAAGATTCTGGATATTGAGTGAAATGATTGAACCTTCCTATACGCTGGGGATGAAACTATGTACTGATTTGTAGCAATTCAATCCCTAATTAAATTGCGAGAATATAACTTTAGCTAAAGTTCGATTTTTTCGAATGACCTAAGGTGACCTGCAGAGGCACAGGGAAACTTCTGGGAACATCTCGCTTGTTTACAAGTAAATCGCCCGTCTAGATCAGAGGAGTTGGTTCCAGTGATTGTGGTTCCAACACCCAAACCCAAGCTAAAGACCAAAGATTAGCCAAAGCTAGGCTAAGAACAAGAGGAACCAATCCCATAAGGTCTGTTCAGCCGTCTCCTCCAACATGGCTGCTCTTTCTTTCTCTTTGTTTCCCTCTCTCCATTTTGTGATAAAAATAAATCCTAGTTAGCCAGATTCATCTCTTTGAAATGCGGTGAGTTGGTGACAGTCCTATTTCCAAGAGGAGCTTTACTTTGATTTGAACAGAGCCTGCAGTGCAGAAAGTCCTGTTCCAGTTCCGAGTTGCGTTGGAACATCTGTTTTACTGACCAAGGGAATGAGCCATAACCCCATTTCACCGTTCAAATCCTTCACTTATTTACATCTGGCCCCTCTCCAGCGGCCCCACATACTTGTTTTGTTGCTGTTTTCAACCAGTTTTCTCCAGTATAGCCTTTTTCCAGTTTTTCCTCGACAGATTCCCTTCCATTGTTTCAAATATTTTCGATTTATAAATATGACTGGAGGGTGGATTTTGAGATTGCAGACCACACATACTCCTGTCCTAGCCACCTGGATTCTGTTCCACGATGGAAGAGCAATAGTGAAAACAGCTAATGTAAATAGATATGGCCAGTGATAATTGAATATAGCTAAATAGATACAGACTACGGCCATCTCCGGTGCCCTTCGGCTGCTAATAGTAATGGGTGGAGGGTTTCTGCCGTTTGGTAGCCCGGTAAAACAACAACAGGACGTGAGGATTGTTTTTGCTTTGTGTGTTTGGTAATTCATATTATGATATGATTATTAGTCGATCACAGAGGAAGACAAGCGCAGGGTCCCACTGAGGCGTCTAAGACGATGTTAACCGACATTCAGAGCACGCACTGGGAAATGAGGGTGGGAATAAGATGAGCGTCAGGATGTGGTTTCATCGTTCATGTTTTTATTGGGGGATATCTGGAAGAGCTAAGCACTTATTTTCAATCAAATTACATTTATTTTATTTCAAATTAATTTAACTTCAATGAGTTCAAACCAAGTAAGCAAAGGGCTTAGTACACAGGTAACTTAAGGTAAATTAAAGGTGATTTTTTAATTAATCTCTCGACATTCATTGGCGGTCCTTCTTGAGGCAGCAATTCGATTGGACGCACGTTTGAAAAATGACTTGTCGCCGCCCCTTCCTGTCTGACGTCTTGTGCTTGACCTCTGTTGGCTTTTTGTTTTTAAGCAGAGTTCTGGAAACCCTAGATCAGTGGTTCTCAAACATTTTATACCGCGTACCACCTCAGAAAATATTTGTCTCCCCAAGTATCATCATTAGGAACAATGTTATAAAATATAACAAACTACAGTAGCGTAGGCCTGCGAACCTATTCTGCTACACACAGTTCACGCCGGAGGCACATTTAGTCTTAAAATATATATTATTTATTGTCAACTGTGGTCAGCTGTACATGGTGGTAGCACTAGAATAGACACAGAGACACACATGCACACAACAAGTGAGAACATTAAGAATAACAACTGTGTACCAACAACCTGTTTGAAAATGTAAGGCTAAATACAAATAATATTGAAAGTTGGCCAGCCCGCTGATAACTGAACTTCCATAAGCCTCATGAGACGGGCGTGCCTGCCTCTGCAAACACAGTCCTGCGATGTCTGGATACATTGAGGTCAGCTTCAGTCTCAGGTGTGGCTCAGCATCAATCCTGCTTCTGTATTTTGTTTTTATGATGGAAAGTGAAGACAAGACTTTCTCGCACTGGTGTGATGTGGTCAGCTGATATTGAAACAAAACTATTACAGGAAAGGCAAAACTTATTTTAAACTCAATTTTTAATGATCTCTTGGTTAACGTATTTCCATTCGTCCTAGTATTTTGATATTATGTTTTTTGTTGTTGTTGTAGTAGTAGTAGTATGTATGTATGTATGTATGTATGTATGTATGTATGTAATACATACATACATACATACATCAACAACAATTACTACATACTATGTAGTAATGGATGATTTTGAAACTCTTTTGCGTACCACTTAATAGTGCATCACGTACCACCAGTGGTACGCATACCATAGTTTGAGAACCGCTGCCCTAGATTACTGTAGGCTACCAACAAAGGCTGGACAAACATCTGCTCACAGGTGAGACAGAGAGAGAGAGAGATGAGAGAGAGAGAGAGAGAGAGAGAGAGAGAGAGAGAGAGAGAGAGAGAGAGAGAGAGAGAGACGCGGCGAGATGCAGGAAGTGAGGAGAAGCTAAATAAAATAAATAGACAGCAAGAGAGAGAGAGACTTATGGCGGTTGCCTGGAACGATGGAGAGAGATGAGGAGATTGAGTGAGAGGGACATGATGGAAGAAAGAAAAATGGCCCGAAAGGGACGGCAGAGTGAAGAAGTTAATGATAACCTCCAGAGATAGAGAGGCGAGCAAAAGAACGGGGAGCAAGAAATATGGGCGAGCGGAGCGTATCCGTTATACTGCGTAGGTGAGCAGAGAGAGAGCAAGAGAGAGCTTGACGTTGCTCTAGAGAAAGATAGAGGAATACTGGGAGAGAGAGAGCTTGATGTTGCTCTAGAAAAAGCGAGAGAGAGAGAGAGAGAGAGAGAGAGAGAGAGAGAGAGAGAGAGAGAGAGAGAGAGAGAGAGAGAGAGAGAGAGAGAGAGAGAGAGAGAGCGGGGACGGAGAGTGTGGAAAATTGAGAGGCTGCCTAGCACTTTCCTCAGCGGGCTGACAGGGCCTGACTGTGGACTAACAGGGCTGTTTTGACAGGTGTCAGATGGTCCATATTACTATTTCACCGCCGCGCCCCTGGGACCCTGCATCAGGAGGCACAACAGGACCGGCCAGGCTGGCCAGAGGGAAAAAAACAAGCTAAGGAGAAGTGGCAGCAGGGGCTAGGAGCTAGGAGAGGAGAAGGCAGCACACTTGACTTCCTGTCTCTGCTCCCCCCCCCCCCACAGACCACAGCCTGGCATCTGCTGCATGTTAGCCACAGCCCTATACCTGTGTGTGTGTGTGTGTGTGTGTGTGTGTGTGTGTGTGTGTGTGTGTGTGTGTGTGTGTGTGTGTGTGGTGGGAGTGTGTTGGGCTTGGCGCTGTGAAGTAAATGTGTGTGTTTATGTGTAGATGTGTTTGAATGTATGCATGTGTGTGAAAGGTGGTGTGAAGTGAATATGTGTGTGTGGGCGGGTACTTGTTGGGTTTGTTTCCTCAGGGGTGGAGGAGGTTGAATGCTTGCTTGTGTGTTTATGTAAATATGTGTGTGTGTGTGTGTGTGTGTGTGTGTGTGTGTGTGTGTGTGTATGTGTATGGACATATGTGTTTGTGTGTGTGTGTGTGTGTGTGTGTGTGAATAGACGCCTGCTCATAGGTGTGTGTATATAAAGATGTGTGTGTGTGTGTGTGTGTGTGTGTGTAAAGATGTGTGTTTGTGTGTGTGTGTGTAAAGATGTGTGTGTGTGTGTGTGTGTGTGTGTGTGTGTGTGTGTGTGTGTGTGTGTGTGTGTGTGTGTGTGTGAATAGAAGCCTGTGTGCCGGCTCCTGATTGGACCAGAATCCCCGGAAAGTGTCGAGGATGACTGGAGTTCTCCGGTGATGAAAATCGATTGCGCCTTTATCTAACCGACAGTTTATCAATGTCACAATCCCGCCCGTCGACACAATAACTGATGAACCGAGCGTGACAGCTATCAATTACCATATACAGGAGGCAGAAATCAGATCATCCCAGCGAGAGGTTAAGTTGCGACAGAGAAAGGCTCTCTTTGATGCGGTTAGACCGCGCCTCTCCACGGAGCCACGCGACGTATCGATCCAGCGTTTCTTTCATGCTTTAATCCATTATCTGAGTAACCCAATGAAAAAAAAAAGACAGCCCCAGATCCTCATTGATGGGCCGTCCAGTTTGATGGTCTTCTGTGGCGTTTGTCTGCTCAGCGGTTGACATGAAAGGCCCAGCGAAGAGGAGGATCGTGTCGTCGTCCAAAGCCTCGAATGTTTAGCGTTTGAATCGGACTGGGTTTGTTTAGTCGTGTTTCGGTTGCTTTGGTGGACGCTCCCTTCGTTGATCTCGTCCTTTTTTTCCGACCGAACCTCGCAGTATTTCACAATCTTTTGTCGGGTGTTGAAAAAACACAAACGCAAAGACAAACACACACGCAAACACACACAAGGGGTCTATTAACTCCCGGATGCATGCAGCCCCTAGATTTGCACAAAGTATGTAATTGTCCTTGGGTAAATGTTTCATGGGGGAATGCTTGTGGTGTTGGCACGGTGACAAGTGTGTGTGTTGTGTGTGTTGTGGGTGCAGAGTGTGCGTGTTCCATTGTTGCCGTGTGAAATCAGAGTCCTCCCGTCTGGGCGGATCGGACACAGCATCGAAGCCTCTGAACGCCGACCGGGCCGACCGGGGCCCCAGAATGGAGCGGTTTGGGACAGAGATGAAGAACCATCAGACAGACCAGGGGTCTTAAAGATAATGAAATAATGGAGGAAGAGAGGCGGCCATTTTGTTTGATCCACAGGGTTTTTGAAGCGGTTGTTGAAACGTTTTCTGGACTGCGACTCACTTGATACAAGAAGCTAAAGAGCAAAAAACTAAATTGGACCCCTGGCAGGTTTACAACCTGGCAGAGCCGCATATACAAACACACGCACCCCTGAAACCCAATTTCAAAATATAGTATGACATATAGAATTGTGTATGTGTAAATACGCAGTGACATGAAAACACCAGATGGAACAGATTAGCCGTGTATGTATTAATGGATATGGAAAGGATCATGGATATGATTATGTTGTTCACTAGAGTTGTTCACTATTGTTTAAACCATATTTTACTTCTTCTCCGGTCAGTATATATCGGGCAGTTCAAGACGCTCGAAACAAACAACAAAACAAAACAAACCACACACATGATTTGCTAATTAACAAGTTAACCTTTAAGGTTACACTTGTTTTGGTCTTGAAGTCTTCAAGGGCTACGTGGGAACTAGTCACAGACTTAATGCACATGAGTTCCCCTTAGAGGTGGGCAGTGTATACATGTGTGTGTGTGTGTGTGTGTGTGTGTGTGTGTGTGTGTGTGTGGGTGTGTGTGTGTGTGCGTGTGTGTATACATATATGTGTGCGTGTGTATGTGTGTGTGTGTGTGTGTGTATGCGTGCGTGCGTGCGTATGTGTGTGTAAGTGTGTACACCTCTCCCTCCCACCCCTCGCCTTCCGCTATGCCAACTGTTCCAGATTTCAGGAGAAGCGTGACCTGGGCTGTACCATGACCTCTGCGCCTACACACCCCAGGAAGCCCGGACCACACACACACACCGCACATATGTGTCAAATCCCATAAATATGCAGTGATCTCCAGGATTAAATCCAAGTAATCGGATATGTGGCCAAATCAGTTGATGTGATTATGTAACCAATAGAAATGTCCTCTATGTCGGATGACGTGAAATCGGCCCTCATAAAAAACACCTCCGCCCTTGTGCATCCATCTTAGATACCCCATGCTGATCCCTGATAACAGGATACAAAGGCCATAGGTGTGTCCATTTGGAAATCAAGTATATGGAAGGTGGAGGTTTTAATAATAATAATCACTCGGCCTGGTGATTTTTATTTTATTTCTTTCTGCTCCCAGTAGACTGTCCGCGGCCATAACCGCGTTACAGAGGGCTATTGTGCATGGTTCCAATATAAAGGGGCACCTATGGTATGAGGGGGGCTGTTTGTGTTTTTTAGTCCTGCAAGGACACACTTTATCCCACCCCTGCGAGTCAAGGTTGGCCGTATCAGCTGAAACGAAGCAGGGAAGCATGGTAAAAGGAAAAAAAAATCCCTCCTGAAACTTTGTCTGTCGCCTCTCGCTGTCACCTGATCCAAACACTGAGTTCTTTCACTAAAAACGTCCTTCCCCACCACCTATCCCCCCGCCCATCTCCTCACCCCTGGACGCATGTTAAAACCGGGGGCCATGTGGGGGGGCTTTTACGAGGTGTCCTGTTTTCCTAGTGAACCTGGTGATTTAGGTTGTGTGATTGAAACCGAGGGGAGACCCTCCTAAAACCTTCTCCTCAAACCTTCTCCCACCCGTCCGTTTTCTCCCCTAGATGAAAACTGTCTGTGATCCCCAGATCCAAATTAAAATCCCATTCCGGGCGAAAGCGCCGTGTTTGGACACATGCGTCCAGGACCCGGGTCTATTGTGGGAACGCCCATGCGGTGGCTGGGAAGATGACATAACGGGAGGAAAAACTAGGAACTCAAACCCCCGAGTTCCTATTTCAGGGTCTCCCCGGCGTGTCTGCTCTTCGTTGAATCAAGCCACATTTGTCACATTTCTGCGAGCAGGACATTAAAAAAAACGATGACCGCCTCGTCTCGGAACGTCGCGTTACGGTTCAGAACATCTCGTCTCCTCTTGAAATGTGGAAAGCGCACAAGGGCCAAGAGACATGAGGTAGAAGAGTGTCGGAGGAGGGTGAGACTTTACGGGCGAGCGGGGGTGAGCTGTTTCTGGGCACGCTCGCTGAGATCTGGCCGCACCTCCCCTGGTCCAAGGGAAACACTCGGGCGGGGGTTCTCAGAGTGCTGAGACCTATCTAAATGTCGTCCAACAACATCAAACAGAGTAGAGGAAGGCCGTGCGTATGCACTCACAATGGCTTCTTCTCTGGGCTCTCTCTTTGTTCTTTTCTCTGCATGCCTGACACATTTTTTACTTTCTGCTCTTTAAAACATTACTTAACCTTTTATAGAATTGATTTTGTTTCTCTTTCCGTAACAGCAATTCTAACACTTTTTAATTGCTTTTCTGTTTTTCTTCTGAATGTTCTAGGAGTATTTCAAGTTTCATTTTTTTTTATTCGGCGGAAGTTGTGCCGAATGATGTCACTGTTAAACAAACTTGAATTATTTAACTTGAAGTAACATCACCTGGCACTAATGATACCTGTCTGGTGTCTGTAGGGTTTGATGATCGTGTTTGGTTACTATTTAATTAAACATAACACCGTCAACAGCACAATTTTAATGATGCAATCCCAATATTCTGATGTTTGCCACAAAAAGAACAGAGACAATTAAAGATTCACAAACAACATATTTGTTGTTTTATAAGTATGACACTCCATAACCCCCCTAGAGAATATATTTTTTAAACAAATTGGATATTAGATATATTTTGTCCCTCTACAAAATTGAATTATCTATTTTCAGTAATTTTTGATGAAGAATTATAGAGGGATTCATGTTTTATGTCTTGTCTTATTTGTATTTTATGTTCACAGCCTTCTCCAACCATAACTCTGACTGAACGTGATTGTAAGCGACTTAAAAAAAAGAGTTCTAACAGCCATTATTTCTACTGTGGCCCACATATATCTCACTTTAGAGGTTGACAGTGTTTGTCGGCCATTTTATGTCCTGTGTATGTTTTACGTTGTTGTCTTTTACAAATTAGACCTGGAGCGCAAATGATTTGTCACAGCGTCTCGTGCGGGCAGCTGGAAGAATTAAATAGGGTTCCTGGCCATCTTCCAACAACAGGCTTTTTTTTGTCATTCTCTGGGAACATTTTACAGTGTTTAATAATGCTGCGTTTCCCCTCACAAGCTAATGAGAGAGAGGAGATACAGGCCTCAGCCAAGGACAGTGATAAAAGTTACTTTGTGGCTGGGGAACACATGTAAAAAATAATTAAAAACACAAGTAGAAGAATGAAAGTGTACTTTGCTGAGAGCATGCGGTATTTTGGTGGTACAATATATGCACCCTTTTGTGGCTAATATTCTTCAAAGGAAAAAATATTGTCTGAAATTGTACTAAACATTTACATTTAGCAATTTGGAAAACTCTGTTTACCGAAGCAACTTACGAGCGAGGCTGACAACAATCGAAAGAGAACAATGGAAATTGGAGAACCTACAAAAAAACAGAGCTTGTGATGTTGATTTGCTTCACAAGCGAATCAACTGGACAATCTTACAATTGCCTTGGCAGGCCGGACAAGGTACGGACAATGGACTTTTTGATCCTACGCCACCAGTAGAAAAGCAACAGCAGCAAACAGCCAACCTATCAATGGGAACCGGCTGGCACACACATCTCAAGACGGCTCGCGGAGAAGGCACCGTTGCGGTACCGGGAAGCCAATCCAAACGCAGACCCTCGTGATAATGAGCGCTGGCCCAGTGTTTACCATTGCTTCATCACACACTGTCATCACGCCGTCTCATGTGCACATGCATCTCCAGAAGGGCCCCAACACACACACACACACACACTTTTATATTTATAAGTGCACAGTGCACACATGGAACTGGAAATCACACATACCCAGAAGAAACAGACATGTGTGATTTAGAAATGATGAGACTGTGCTTACAGTGATGAACCAAGCCACAGATACACACACACACACACACACACACACATATATGCATCCCACATGCACTCAAGCACAGTGGAATTGAGCTGAAATACAGATTCAGCTTCAAAGTAAATGTATGAAATATTAATATATAAATATTTAGCACACAAGTAATTAGTCGACAATCTTTGGCACCATAAATCTTAATTTATCTTCCTCAACCTGGGAAATGATTCAAATGGAGTGTTGCAGGAAATTTATTGCCCTCAAATTATAAAATAACAGCGGGTAAACCAACACACCTCAGTGAAGAAGGACATTATCATTGCATGTCTCCTTGGTGCAGGTTTTTACGGCCATTTTAACACCAATAACAGTGTTTACCACCATAAAACAACTTGGCTCCCGTTCAGCCATGTGGTTCTCATGTCATCTCTTACTCACATTACGCCAGCTATTCGATCAAATGATCAGAATGGAAGAGTTTGAGAATATTTAGCGTGTCCTGTGCCCAGCTGACATTATATGTTAACGTCGTGAAGTGAGTGTGAGTTTAGTTATTTGTGACGTGTTTTGATGGCAACTGATATATGACTTGGATGACTATGTGTATGTGTGTCACTGTTTGTCTGTGTGTATGGAATGGAAATTAGAAAGCATGGATATAAATCATGTGTGTGTGTGTGTGTGTGTGTGTGTGTGCATGTGCGTGCAAGCGCGTGTGTGTGTGTGTGTGTGTGTGTGTGTGTGTTAGTGTGTCTGTTCAAGATCAATACAGATACAGACAAAGACAGACAGTAGACACAGTATGATAGTTAGATAGATAGATAAATGCACAGTATAGCCATACAGATTGAGAAGAATACAGGCCAAGGTCTCCAGCAGAAAAGCAGCTGTCCGTCCTTGTACCGCACACTCCTATGATACGATAGCATCTCAGTGTTATTCCTCCCTTTATCCAGCATAGTGGTTGTTAGGGTTCTCAGCTATCTCCAGGGAAGGCTTGACCTTTCACCCCACCTCCCTCCTCATCTCATCCAAGTGCCACTAGTGATACAGCCCCTTTCTTCTGACTAATGTAAGCTAATATCCCCCCCCACCCCCCACTCACTACTCTGATGTAACCCAAGCCGCCATGTTGGCTCTGTCTGCTTTCATAAGGCCGGGGAGTGTCATTGCTAATGGAAGTTAAAGATTCCTCCTCACTGTAGCCTATACTCTCTCAAGGATTACCGGGAACCAAAATAGAGGGCACCCTTTTGCGGTCACTTCTGGTTATTGTCCAACTGGGTTGTTTTGTATAGCATGGGTTTGAACGAAATGAAAATATGAGGTAAACACTAGAGACACGCAAGACAGTGTTTTAGTGTATATCGTCTTTACCATGTGTCTTTTGTTTATTTAATTAACACCACCCAATCAAATTGCTTGTTAGGATGGTTTGAATTATTGTCCGGTATCACAGTATCGTTGGCATTTTCTTGTGGTTATTTTGAGAGCATTTCTAGGTAGCTCAGAGCACCTGGTACTAAAGCTAAATGAAACTAACATTAGGAGGGATAAAGGAGCAGGCAAATAGAAGGTCTGTGTGAAAGATCTGAAAGCAGGAGGTATTTTATGAAGTTAAATTAAGCCACTGGCTTAGCGTGGTTCAAAGCCCTATTTTAATCATTGTAATATAGCCTTTACAGTTATTATCGACAAAGCTTTTATCACAAAGACTCGCCTGCTGTTTTCTTGATGGAAAGGAGATTTTCTTCCTCTCCGCTGGACCGCTACTATTATAAGATATTCTAATAAAGATGTTATTATTAATTGTTCAGAGTCTTTTGTCAGAGTGGGTCTGCGTGCGAGATAAACGTCTGAAGCCGTGCTTTAGTTGGCTCCTTATCAGAGGACATGTGTTGGCCAAACCACTCTTACATCTATCTGCTTTGTTAAAGCTCCGTCGGAAGAAAGGAAAACATCTTCACTCCGGAAAAATATCTTATTCCAACACAATTATTTCTGCACCTTTGGTTTGGTTGATTGACTAAAACAGCAATCCAAAAAACCTAAAGGGAAAATAATTGTCCAACAAGATAGTCTTACTAAAGTACTTTAGTGTGTGTGTGTGTGTGTGTGTGTGTGTGGGTCTGTATCTCTGTATGTGTGTCTGTATCTGTGTGTGAGTGTGTGTGGGTGTGTGTCTATTTCTCTATGTGTCTGTCTGTGTTTGTCTGTGTGGTTGTGTGTGCCTGTGTGTGTGTGTGTGTGTGTGTGGTTGTGTGTGCCTGTGTGTGTGTGTGTGTGTGTGTGTGTGTGTGTGTGTGTGTGTGTGTGTGTGTGTGTGTGTGCTAGCTCTCTCCTTGCCCTCTCCCATGCAGCCGTGTCAAAGCATGTGCAGCTATGTTGGGATCCAAGTCAGGCGTTAAAGCATGTGTGCGTGTGTGTGTGTTTGTTTACTTATTTGCGTTTACGTTTGAATCCCTATACAGCTATCATCGCTTGCTAATTCTCAGCTCCGACCCAAGAGCCAAACAAATCCAGCACTCCAAAGAAGACAGAAAAAGCAAAATCTCATTACATGAATCCTCTGGAGGTCTATCTCCTACTAAACTCATTAATTTCCCTCCATTTAAGTGTAACAGAGGGCCAGTGGAGCTAGGGGCGCCCCTCGAGGTTTGTTTATTTGTCGGTTGCTCTTCCATGACCATGTTTAACACACACACACACACACACACACATATACACACACACACTGACACACACAGACACATATACACGCATACTGACACACACAGACACACACAAATACAGACACACAGACATACACGCACACACACAAACATACACATACACACACACACACACACACACACACACAGACACACACACACACACACACATACAGACAGACACAGACACATACACATACAAACACACACACAGACAAACACGTTCATACACACACACACACACAGACACACACATACACGCATTCAAACACACACACACACACATACAGACACCGACACACACCGACACACTGACAGTGTTACACACACACTGACACACACACTTTTATATTTTTCTTCTTTTCTTCTTTCAGAAACTATACTTATTTCTCATTGAAAGTGTCTAATTAAAAAGAGAACATGCTCATATAGGCTTGGGGGTATGTATAGTGGTTATATTGGTGGGTTCATATATTCAAAGCTTATGCATATGTATTTATACATATTAATATATATATCATGTTGAAACATAATTGCATGAGTGAGGTGTGTATAGGAGTGAGGTGTGTATAGGAGTGTGTGTGTGTGTGTGTGTGTGTGTGTGTGTGTGTGTGTGTGTGTGTGTGTGTGTGTGTGTGTGTGTGTGTGTGTGTTTTTGAGTGAGTGTGTGTTTTGTGTAGTGGAGTAGTGGAGACATTGCAGTGATCACGGAGGTGATGCACCTCCATGTCTCCTGTGGTGGGTGTTGAGGGGCCACTCTGTGCACCTGGACCTGAAGGTTTCCTCCCTGTAGCGACCGGCCCCCCCAGCTGAAGCAGATAAATCCCACCCAGTGATTACAGTCCATAGCCCCCTCCTCCCTCCTCCTGGCCAGCCCCCGGTTCATCTCTCTCTGCCGGGCCCCACCGCTCAGGGCTCAAGCCCCTCGTTTTACTGGTGCTTCTGCTGTGTTTTTCCAGAACATTAGCATCAGGGCCCACAGTGAACGAACCAATGAGAAGACAGGTTAAGAGAGAGAGAGAGAGAGTGACAGGGGGCGAGAGACATAGACGAGTGAAGAAACTGTGGATGGAATGTCTGGGAGAATGACGGCGGGAGATGTTAAAGGAGGGGTGTGGAGGAATGCGTTATGGGAACGACCGCCGTGAGACGTTTAAAATGTTGTACTAAAACTGAACTTCAAAATGAACTCTGTTAAATAGCAATATGGGGACCATGCAGGATTTTGAAGCTTTGAAAAAATTTCTGGACTGCAGACATCTCAGAAGATCCATCTCTCTTTTTATTGCTCTCTCCCTTGCATCTCTATTTAATACTGAATGTACACACACACACACACACACACACACACACACACACACACACACACACACACACACACACACACACACACAGCAACCTGGCAGAATGATGTGCCGTGGAGGCAATGTCAGTGGTGATGAAGACTTAGAGGTGGGGGTGGGGGTTGGTTGTTGTTGCAGAGGTGGTGGTGGCAGACTTGAATATGGTGGGGGCGACTCTCATGGTGGTGCATGTTTTATAGCTTTCCTGCCCTCTGCTCAGCTCCCTCACCTCCCAGCATGTTGTGCGGTGAACTCAACAGCTATATCTCCTATCCCGCCTGCACTCTCACCTTTCACAGCAATGGGCCTGGTCACTGCTTACACGTCAAACTGGCAAAACACAACGGGGTATTTTAGTGCTTGTTTCTCCACTTACATGCAACTGTGAAAGTCTCTCATATTCTTTATGTCTTGATTTATGCCCACTTCTCAAAGTGGAGGGCTTCGAAAACGTCTCTGAAGAAATTGCGACATTTATGTATTTTTCTTTGTCTGTGGTCTTGCGCCTTTTTATTTTAAAGCATCGTTTCTGCACAAGAGATTCAATCCTATGGGGGCGGAATGAAAACATATATGTATATTATGTGTGTTTAAAACATGCCTTAGTTTGGACGGAGACCACACAACAAACATAAATTCAGGTTTTATATAATTTACTAACAAAACATGAAATGTAAATTGTATGTATTTTGTTTTTCACAGTGTATGCAATTTCTCCCCAGGATCCTAAATCATTCCAAGACTCTGTGGACATGGATATGGATATTGTGTCATGACTGTTTGAAACAGTCATACCCACAAAGCAAAATAAACAACATATAGCAGTAAGTATTCGAAAAAGATATCCATAGTCAAATCATGCACATCACCATCCAATCCTCTTATCAATGAAGTGCAAATTCATCAAGTTGTTTGACTTCAGTTGTTTTAAGGTGACAGTTTGTTCCTGCATAGTGCAGGACCTGTGACTACTCTGTGATCAGTTATGTCTGGGAGGTTGATGGGGTGGTAACGACCAAATTTGGTCATACCACAGTATCTGATTGGAATCTATTGCTCCAATCAGATCAGTGACAAGATAGTGAGGATCAGCAGTTCTGGATAATTAACCTGGGTTATTTATTAGGAGATGTGAGGACACATTCTTCAATGCGAGAGAGAGAGAGAGAGAGAGAGAGAGAGAGAGAGAGAGAGAGAGAGAGAGAGAGAGAGAGAGAGAGAGAGAGAGAGAGAGAGAGCACGCGAGAGAGAGAGGAGGGCAAGAGAGATCGAGAGATAAGAAGGAACGAAAATGATTAGAAGTAATGAAACACACACAGAGAACCTGCCGAGTGTCTGATTGTGTGTGTGTGTGTGTGTGCGGGTGTGTGCGGGATTTGTTTTTGAAATCACTACAAAGTTTTCTGCGGTCTTCAAAAGCAATTTCTCACCATAACTTTAACTGCGCTGGCCTTGTTGATTTTCAGGAGTGAAAAAAAAGAAATAGTGTGCATGTGTACATCGAAGCAGAACCCTCTTTAATTGCCCCTGAACACACCGCCAGAAGACATTGTGCAAAGTGCACCGCATTTAGTTTCACAGTAAATCCACAGTAAAAAGGGGAAAACCTTTGGGAGTGCACTAAGCAGGGATGCTATGCAGCACAGCATCACTTGACTGCCCACTTGTGCTCAGCCAAAAGAAATTCTGGCTTTTTAAGTGCGGTTTTTTTTCCGGAAGATTCCATGGACCACCACTGTGTTAGGTCGGATCGGAAATAGACAGAAATATTTAGTCGGGCATGGATATAAATCGTGTGTGTGTGTGTGTGTGTGTGTGTGTGTGTGTGTGTGTGTGTGTGTGTTGTGTGTGTGTGTGTGTGTGTGTGTGTGTGTGTGTGTGTGTGTGTGTATGAGTGTGTGTGCGTGTGTAGATCAATACAGATACAGAGAAAGTTAGACAGAGTAGACACAGTATGTTAGTGATAGATAGATAGATAGATAGATATACAGATTGAGAAGAATACAGGCCAAGGGAATCCAACAGGAAAGCAGCTGTCCACGTACAGAGCACACAAATAGGGATTAGGGTGACACGTCTTTCGTAGCCTCAGCCACACTCCTTGAGGTGCTGTTCAGGTGTGTGCTGTTCGCAATGTCTCTGGATGGATTTATGTGATTGGTCCAGGTTTACTAAAGCCGTCCTAAACCCCACTATTTCATTACCCAGGCCCAGAAAGTGGCCTGGGTTTTAGGGAGGAAATACAGGGGGCCCCAGCAGCGTAGCCTCCGACCAGATAGATATTTTATAGCATATGGCACCCAGCCAGTGGATGGGGAGTGAGGAGAGGGGAGAGGGAGTGGGGGGGGGGGTTCCTCTGTGACCGTGACTCTATAAGATACTGTTGGAGTGGTGAATCCTCAGAGACAGCAAAGCTTATAAAAGCATCTTGGAGACATATGGCTGAGTTCTGAGTCTGGAGAGTGATAACATCAAGGGCGGGGGGGGGGGGGGGGGAGAAAAAAGAGAAAGGGGAAAAGAGCTGAAATCTCACTTGCCCCGGCGTGACTAAAGAGGAGGCCAGGCATGGCAACATTTGGGAGTGAGGCTTTGGGATTGTCTCTGGTTTCAAGCCGGGGCTAAAATCTATCACTTAAGCTTCTTTGTGTGCTGTTTTGACTGGTCCAAAGTGGCTCGCCGTCGACGGTATCCAGCGTGTGAGGCATGGTGCTGGGAGGCGCTGGAAATGAACTCGACCTCGGGCCATTAACAGAGGGGCCAGATACCTGGCGACACGGGCCTTGTCTATCCCGTGCCCCTCCACTCTGTCTGGCTCCACACGGGGCACGAGCCTGTCTGACGCTCTGTGAATATAACGAACAGCGGGATGGGGGGTGGGGGGGGGGGATGGGGGCTTTTACTTTGACGAGAAGCAGCTCGGTATCGCCGCAGTTGTGCTTCTGTTCTGCTTCCCTCTGTCCCCCCACTGTCCTCGGCTTATATCAGAATCCACACCGTCGGACGCCGCCCCTGACGTGGCGGGGAACCCAGGGAAGGCCTCTCTGTGTGTTTCAAATTACAGTTCAGCACTGAATCCTCGCATCTATGCCTGCCCCCCCCCCCCCCCCCCCCTGCCGTCGTCCCCTTACTGTACGCCGCTCATGCTGTCCTCCTCTGGGTGATGTGACACTCACCAGACGGTGCCGCGAGCGGAACACATCGGCAGCCCAGAGCGGGAGAGGGGAGGGAGGGCTGTCGTGGTGACGTCAGCGGGAGAAGAGAGAGGAAATGGTGGTACCATGAGGCATACGTCTAGAGGAGAGAAACTGAATCAAACGAGAAGGCTCATCCCCTTTCCACAACCACCTCTGAAAAAAACAAGGGCAAGCTTTTTTGGGGGTCGTTTCCATCGGAATCTGTCCACGACGTTGGTGATGTAAAGGCATAGACCCCAAACGACTAGTCTACAGCAAACGACTTATCTATAGATCTTCTACATACTGTATACCGTGCCTGGAGGTAAACAAAGATCTCTTTTAATAGCCTCCCTGCTCCGCCGAGCGAGACTCCAGTGGAGGAACGTGTGGCAGTTCACAGATGTTCTGTGAGAACAAGTCACAATTAAAATAAATTATACAAATTATAAAAGTTTGGTTAATGAGCTTGCAGGGTGTTCTGTCTTTGCCTTATCCTGGCGCTCTGAGAGTTGCACTCTTCCCTGACACTTCCCCTGTACGTGAGACAGCCAGAAAAAAAAACACAATCCCGGCTGCTATGAAAGCGACATTTCAATACCTTTTCCCGCTTTTTTTAGAGGAAACCGTCTGGAATATTGTATACCATGCCGTATGATCCAAGGGAGATGAATATCAAAAATATATATCCAATAAGGACCCGGGCTTGAAGCTTGTCACTGTGGAAGAATACTATCATATGGTGTTCATCCGACTAGAGGGACGTATGCCGCATATACAAAGTGTGATCCCTCACTCTTTATTATCAGGGATGGCTGTGAGGCCCCATGCCTCACACACATACACACACTCCCACATTCAAAACTAGAATTGAACAGAAAAGGTGCACGTTGGAGTAGACTCGATAAATAATACACAGTTACACGCGTACACACATGCTTGCACACTCGCGCACACACTAACACACATGATCTCCCACTAACAAAAGCACGTGAACATATGCTTGGTTATTTTGAGCTGGTTCCACCCCCCATGTTGATCCTAGATGACGTATGAAAGGCACCGGTTTGCCTCTTCCATCGTGATGTTTGTGGGTGTTTACCGCCTTCATGGGTATCGTTAGCCTCATAGCATAAGTCATATTTTGGTCATATTTTGGCCAAATTGTGATATCTAATCTAACCTAACTCTACTCTACTAACGCTGCTGATTCACTGTGCCTCATTGGCTATATCCTCAGCCAATCAGAGTGCTTTTAACATTCTATAGTCACTATCTGCCTAAGTCATCTTTTTGAGCAGAATTTCTATGCTAAATATGTGATGTTTATACAACTGTTTGTGTTGTGATCCTATTGTATCGAGTGTAATGCTCACAAAACTTCATGTTATTAATCATTGAAGGCGTCTTTTAATGTGTATATCAGCGTACGTAAACTATAGGTTAAACTATAAAAACAGGCTACTCTGCTAAACATAATCCACTAACAGGACTTTTGTGCACGACTCAAGAGTTTTTTATCTCTGCCATCTTGTTGACTGCGTGTAAGTTATGTGTTAATAAGGTTATTTCTGCTCATGGCGCTGGCCAGCTGAGGGGAGGTGAGGAGGTACTCATTAGTTTAGACACGTGTGGAGAGGCTCTAGCCGTGGTGTTATCGAATAATGTTGCACACCTTGCACACACTTGCTCACTTCTACATTATAATCTATGTTAGTAGCTTAAAACATCACTAGTAGCTTAACACATCACTAGGCTATTTATTGATGAATCGTTTCAAATCAATTGCTGTCCTACCATCTCTGTTAAGCTGGAGCTGGTGTTCAGCAGCTGGAGCAGGTTGATCAGAGATCTGCTCTGATTGTCCTGATAGTCGATCAGTAGGAATAATCATCCTCTTCTGGGGCTTGTTGCTGGATGACTGCTCTGTTAGCTGTTTCTCTATGATATACATTTTTAAAATGAAGAAATGTGTTCTCATATAGACCCACTCACCCTTCCAATCACACATTTTGTTTTGTTACTTTCTTTTATCGTTTAATTCATTCAAACATTTTTTATGTAAAATAAGTGTTGTGTTTTCTATGTACAATAAATTAAGGAATTTTGCATTGATTACTTTTCAGGTATGTTCAACTTTCACAAACATTTATTTTCAATTTGACATTATGCAATGCCATATTCTGTTTTGAATATTTCAATAAAAGTGGCACACAAGAAGTTGTAGTAGAAGTACTATTAGTAGCAGTAGTAGTTATAGCTGCTGTTGTAGTAACTTTAGTACAGGTAGCAGTAGTGTTATTTTTGTTGCTGAAATAAGCCACAAGTCGAGTATTTACCAACCATTGCATCACCAGTACTTCTTAATGTATTCCTTGTTCTTTCACTGTATTGACAGGCTACCCCCAGTGCACCTTAGGCGCCTGCATCCACACTGAACACACACACACACACACACACACACACACACACACACACACCTCAAAAAGCCATTCACAAAATTCTTCCTTTAGACCTAGTACACACACACATAAACATGACACATTCGCACACACACACACACACACACACACACACACACACACACACACACACACACACACACACACACACACACACACACACACACACACACACACACACACACGTTAGGAAAAATAACAGCTCTTTACAGTCCAGATTACTAGTATTGAGCCCTGGCACTCTATCGATCATTGAGTTGGCAGGATTACAGCTGTCCAACCTCTCCTCCACATCATCTCCTCTCTTGCTCTCTCCCACTCCAGCCCTCCCTCTCTATCTCCCTCCACCCTTTCCTCTCTTTGAACCATCCCTATTTTTTACACACTGCCTGCGTGCTCACGTGCCAGGTGTAGGATTTGATCCTTTGGGTGACACGTGATCCTTTGGGTGACCAAAGTCCCCTGTCATCAACGCCTTCAGGGTGAATGAAGTCCGAAGCCATTGTTATTTCTACTCCGGGGGCGGTGGGAAGGTCACACAGGTCGCAGAGGTGGCCTATTTCTTATTCCGACTGAACATGGTTGATTAGCGCTGCTATCACTGGGCTATTCTACTGCGTGTGACCTTCCTTGAACGAGCGAGCCCCTGACAGAATGTGGTATATGGCATTTAATAAAATACTTTTCAAATGCTGCAATGCTGGAACACCGGAGTAAGGGCATGAAAATAAGAATACACAGCTCAAGCCAATTTCTTTTGTGAACATCTCAGATAAGTTGTGCAATTGGAATTGTTTGATGTTGCCTGGAGTGCAATAACTGCCCATAGTTCACCAAACTTTAACTGCTCGTGTTTGGCAGAAGTCTTCGCTTTGGCCTGTTGTTCCTTTCCTTGCTGAGCCAATATCCTTATATTCTCTCTCTCTCTCACTCTCTCTCCCCCTCTCTCTCGCTTTATTTTATTTTGCCATCTGCCGCTGTGTCTCTCTCTCACTTTCCCTCTCTCTCTCCCCCCTCTCTCTCTCCCTTTCCCTGTCTCTCTCTCTATCTTTTATTTTCCCAACTGTTGCTGTCTCTCCCTCTCCCTTTCTATCTCTCTCTTATTTCCCCCTCTGCCACTCTGTCTCTCCCTCTCTCTTCCTTTCTCTCTCCCCACCTCTCTCTCTGTCTATTATTTTCCCAACTGCCGCTGTCTCTCCTTCAATCTCTCTCTTATTTCCCCATATGCTGCTGTGTCTCTCTCTCTCTCTCTCTCCCTCTCTCTCTCTTACTCATTTTTTCATCGTGTTCCTTCTCCCTGTCCTCAGTTGCAGATGATTACAACCATTCCTGCTAGATTTATAGGAGGCTGGTACTTCACAGGGGAAGGGGGGGGGGGACGGGGGACGGGGGGGCTCAGTGGGCTAGCACTCAGCATACCGCTAGCTGCTAATGGCCGCTGTCAGAGAAGCTATCCTTCTTTCTCTCGGCACTCTTACACAGAGAGTTTGTTATATCTCAGCCACACTCGCGTTCCCGACAACCCCTGACCCATGCGGGCGTACGAGAGTGTCGCTCCGGAGAGAGGGGATTTAAATCCTCTTCCGTTCCAAGACAAACTGTTTGCGCTTTGACTTTGAACCGGAGACAATGGGAATAATTAGCATGTTCAAAGAAAAGGGGATTAGCCTATACAGTGTTCTGTGTTCCTGAATGAAAGTTAAAAAAAATACAATTTTAATCAAGAGTCATTTGGTGACAAAGTAATACAGTTGTTAATTATTCCAAGGAATAGAACATGACAACAATCAATTAATTGGATGCACTGTTCTCGGCTTTAGACAAAAAAGGGGTAATTCTGCGGCAGATGAATGTGTATTGTGCCCCTGATTGAATTGACTAATTAAAGCTGATTCCTGTGGAGCGAGATCTCAGTCACTAATTAGTGCAGCTTAATCAAATTGTTCAATTAAATTAAATCAAATTGTGCCACGGTAATAATAGGGCCTTTACCTGCTGAGGTCTTTGTGTAGATTAAACATAATTGTTTAAGCCCGCTCATGAATCCATCTATTTGTCGCGATCACTGCGATTAAGTAGCAGGCTCTCAATTTCCAGCTAAGCACACACACCCTTCAGAGATGTTTGCTTTCTAGATCCGTCCCCTCCGCCCGGTACATGGTGTTTGCCTTAGGGCAAGTCCCCCAGGGACGGGGGATCTGGACCAAATGACCTGTGGGTCTCTCACTTCAGTGCGCTTTGTTCCCCTCGAAGCCCCACTACTTACTACTACTGGTTCAGCATGTGCTCGCACAACTTGCACTGAAACGTCTCCTGACCGCCACGGAGCCACAGACCTCAAATTAGCAGAGCAACATCCACACGAAAACACCCGTCATTTTCCACACATCACACACACACACACATGTCACACACACACACACACACACTCATAGACTCATAGACACACACACACACACACACACACACACAAATGCACACATTCACACAGACACACACACACACACACACACACGTCACACAAACACACACACACACACACACACACACACAGACGGACAAACTCACACAAACACACACACACACACGCGTCACACGCAGACACACACACACACACACACACACACACACACACACACACACACAAACTCGCACACACACATATAAACGGGTTTTCGCTCTCTTTAATTAATAAACAAGAAAGTTCCAAGGCGAGTGCCTGTCACAGAGCCACCCACAGCAAAGGGGACCGCAAGTGAAATGCTAACGCTAAGTCACGTCGTGTTGCTACGCCGCGTCAAGATGCCGGCGCTTGGCAATAAATCATCACTGCACTTCTTAACCTAACCGAGCACTTTTTCTCTGCAAGCATACCAAACTTCTTCTTTTTAATTATCTGTCAGGGGAGTCTGCTTACCCAAAGTGCACATTGTTTTTCCATACACTTTCCACTTATCTCCACTTATATATAAATAAATCTTGAGTGGATTTTAAAACCTTACATTATTATGTAAGGTTAGAATAATGTAAGGTTTTTTATTATTATTTTAATAATGTAAGGTTTTTTCATTATTATTTTAAAACCTTACATTATAAAACAACAATTCAGAAATAATCCTCTCCCAGTGGCAGGGGAGATTGCTTCCATTCCAGCAAAGACTCGGTCTTGGTAACAATACATTTAATACATATAGATATACGTTGATATCTAGATTGAAGTTGATATTTTTTTTGCGTCAAAATGTCCCAAAATGTAGAATACATCCTCCTTCGATAGTGTTCAGTCCTACATCGTATAGGGTGCTTGAGATCACACCAATCGGATGATCTCACAACGCAGATTTAGAGGCAATAAGAGGAACTGCGGGCTTCACACACACGTGGGATACTGTGAAACCAGCCGAGGGTACAGTCATCAGCGGGCCGCTAACGCGAGGAGACGGAGACATCCGCCCTTTATAACGCTAACCTTTCTGTCCTAATTCCATGCTCTGTAATCCGCTTCTTCACGCCAGGCGCAGAGAGGAAACATCTTGGCCACACATTTTTCGCTTTTTTTATCTTCCGTCCTGTCATCCCTGTATTGACACAGACAGCATCCCTCCTTTCTTCCTCCTCCTCCTCCTCCTCCTCTCGTCCTGTTCCCTTCATCCTCCCATCCGTCACAACACTCATCTCGCTGGTAGAAAAAATAAGCGAGGGGACGGGAGGGGGAGTTGAGGGGGAACGGGGGGGATGCGTCCAGCTTCCTGCTTGGGATTCGTGGAAATGTAACGTGATACTTTATCGTTGAGTTTTTGTCTGTTTTTTTCCCCTTCTCTTTACTCTTTACTAAAGAAGATTCATCCTGTATGTCCATCTCTGATGAACACTCGGAAACTAGGAAACGTTCATAATGTTGTGTACATCAGAAGGGCAGTAGTGTGGTGGTTAGGGTGTTCATTTGACTCCCAGGGGATTGAGTCGACTGAGTAAAGGCTATGTTCTGCATCATCATGCTGATATAACTAGCCTTGTGAGGCTACCGTCCCGACCTCGGGAGTTTAAATTATGTTTCTATCGGCAGATTGATCTGGCCTTGATCCCGTTGAAACTTATCCAAATATGTAAAAATGTGTGTGTGTGTGTGTGTGTGTGTGTGTGTGTGTGTGTGTGTGTGTGTGTGTGTGTGTGTGTGTGTGTGTAGCTCCGTCTGGGCTGTGGTTGATTTTGATATATGTGTCCGAGAGAGGCTTTGCTTCTCTGAGACTTTTAGTATAACACCACGGTGTGTGCCGCATTTCATATACAACATGGCTGATTATAACGCTCAGACACAATGACGGTACTAAACAATTAACAAAAAGTCGGCATGGGTCGTAACCATGGGAATGAGGAACTCTCTTTTGCTCTTTTTCTCATCATAGTGTTAGAATTGACCCTTTAATTGAGAGTTGATGGCCTCCATGGAAGAGGACCTGCTCAGTATGTAAACATAAAGGGCTCATTCTCAGATCACAAAAACACAACCTTATATTATAATCTTATTTTCATTGGATCATACACTCAGACATGACATTTCTTCCAAGTCTGTTCGGTTAAACGCCACAAAAATCCAACACACTGCCCCTTTAAAAACGAACAGAAAACGATGGATTAGAACATGTATTTACATTACCTCCAACCGGATTTCGCAAGGGTGAAAATAGCACGCGCGCAACTCTGATTAGCCAGACCCCAGCCAAGGCCAGACTGATATTTGTTGGGAAATGCAAAACGTGAATATCAGGACGGTCTCACGGGGCCACGAGGCCCTATCATAACCTTATTATCGACCAATCCCTCCACCTACACATCCACCTATGGCAAACCCACTCCATGTTGCATGTATACCAAACAGTGTATGACATCTGCCTCAAGGCAGCAGGCGGTCCAGCCAACCAGAGATGTGCCAGGGGACGGGGCTAATGACGCTGGCATTAAACACACAGCTAGCATCTGCCCCCCCCGTCGCCTCCCCCCCTGCCCTCCAACATTCTCCAGCACACTTCAGTCTGAGCAGCAGCAGCAGCAGCCCTGCAGGCTCCTCGGACCAACGCTGAATACGTTAAAGGTGCAGGGCGTCCGCTGATGGAGGCAGCATGCAGACTAATTGAACGGCCTCCTCATCCGCTCGCTTGGCCTGCGATGAGTCCACTGTTACTGCGCGGGGGTTACAAACGACCCGATCCGTTTAATGGCCGACAGACATCGGTACCGCCTGTGTCTGGATGTGTTTATCTGTGTACTTTTCTGCTCCCCCCCACCCCCCAATTAGGGACTTTTAGTTTCCGTTTGGTTCAATGTGGACCGCTCCGTCTGGGGAAGCTCCAGGAACAGCTCTCTGCATGTACTGTGTACTGTGCCTTCCCCGGCCTGAATAAAGGCGTACTGTGTCTCTGGGATTGCTCAAATGAGCCTGGTTGGGCCTTTGCATTTGAGGGATCATCGTGTGTAACCTTACGCTGATTAACAGCGCAGCATGTCCTCCGTTTCTGATTGCCTCGTTGCGTTGGATTGGCGCCTCCAGGTTTTTTAGGAGGGTTTGTTTTGTTTATAGCCGTGGTGCTTCGGTGCAGTGGATCGCCGCTCCCGCCTGTCGTTGGACTGCTGGAGGAGAGGTTGTGAGAGACCTAAGCTAACTAACTGCAAGCACAGAAAAGGTGAACGCCAGTCGTAAACAGAGGAGCAGCCAAGGAGGAAATGAAGGGGGCTGGGTCCAAGGAGAGGGATGGGGGGAAAGAAAAAGGGGCCGATCACAACAAAATAAGGCAAGAGAATAGAAAACAGAGAAAATATGTCGGGGGGGAATAGTGGAAACACAATAGGTGAAGAAAAATAGAGAAAAAGGGGACGGAAGGAAGGCAGATGGAAGGCAGGAGCAGAGAAATGGACAGAATAATGGAGAGCGGTGGGACTGTGGAAACGGAGACCCGCTAAATGTGACTGACTGTTGGCTGGTTCCAAATGTCCCGCCAGATGTTCCCCGATGTGCGCTCTGCTCCTCAGAGATGGTGCCGTGTTAACCTGCCCTTATTGTTACAGATGTGGCTCTGCTGACGCAGGACAACCCTGATTTACACCCCGGTCTCAAGCTGGGGGCCGGTCTCACCTCTCAGGACACCCACGTACAATGACCAGATGAGGTTAGGGTGTGTCGGACAGCCATGTGATGTGAAAACATTTTACAAAAACATGCCATTTTGTGTCGTTCACTCTCCACTTCTTTGCAGCGCGCACGTCACGTCACGCTGGGAAAATCTGAAGCTGCAACTGAGCTGTTGGGTTCTTGGCTCCAGGCGAGGAAGCACCGTGCTCTACGTTCCTGCGATAGGGTACAGTATTGTGACCCTGATTTTTTCCTCACAATATGAACACATCCATCCTCCCTTCTCCTCCTCTTTTTCCACCCAATCGGTTGCTGTTTCCTTTCAGCTTACAGTGGACTGTGGAAAGGAGCTGGCAAGAGACGAAAAGACACCGCTTTAATCAATACCACCACATGATCTTGGCTGAAAAGCAGGCAGATAGGGGGGGGGAGAGAGAGAGAGAGAGAGAGAGAGAGAGAGAGAGAGAGAGAGAGAGAGAGAGAGAGAGAGAGAGAGAGAGAGAGAGAGGGGAAAACAACTAGACTAGGATAGAGCAAAGAAAACCACAGATCAGCTGGCTTTGCCTTGAGCATAGATGACTTAGGGAACCCAATGACACTGAGAGAGGGACAGGAAACCACTAATTCACTTGGATTAGTGGATCCAAAGTACAGCTCGACCGGAGGATGAGCAGAAAGGCCGACTAAGATCGCAAGCAGCCTATCTGCTGCGTGTGTGACTAATCCAAGAGAACGAAACCAGAAGACAATGGGCGTGATCAGGGCCAGCCACGGCCAAAGTCGTCCCTGTGGGTTTCCTCCATGGGTCCGGTTAGCCCGCCCCTCGTAGGTGAGGTTCACGTGAGATGAAATTAGGTAGGAATGCGTGTGTGTGTTTCTTGATAGGGTCTGATCGCATCAACGCGAGGCTCTCGATGCGCCCACCTGTTTTCCATTAGCTCCACACAGTTCATGTCTTCTGCAAGGGTTTCTCAGGACAGCCGCGGTACTGACGAGAAGCAGGGTCGCTTCGGAGAGGCGTCCATCCACTGAGCAGATGGCGAGGGCCGGACTTTACTGATGTGGATGAAGAAGGCAATTTGTACTTTTTTTTATTAAGGGTAATAGAGAGAGAATAATTTTTTCCCGCAAATTACCTGACTGGGTTTTTCTGAGCCGCTGCCAGCATCCATGCCAAAAGCTTCAGCTTCCAAATCTCCTTTTCCTCTAACTTTAGGAAGCGCATGAAAATACCCACAATTTGCTGTGAGATTGGTACCAATATTCTAATTCTCTCGTATATATGTTTTTTTATTTTTTTCTCATAGGATTCCTCCGGGCATCTCGCTGACTGACATTTAATGCTCTGAGCCATTCGCGCCCAGAGACAGATAAAAAACGCTTGCCGGAATACTTTGAGAAGCTCTCTGACTGCGTCGCTGAATGCATGTACTGGCCACCCCATTTATCCATAACTCAGAAAGAACCCAAAGCATAATTAAAGTTTGACTAAAAAATATAAATTCTGTTAAATCCCAAATTTATCACCAGACAGCTGCCAGCACTATAAAAGAAATATAAAACGTGGAGAACTGGAAAGGTAAAATCTTGCAGGACATTAAATTTAAATGTACGACATTACAGCATGCATTACAATTAGAGAACAGCTGTAAATTCACCAAATCCATGATTCATAGTTATTATTATTAGTATTATGATGATGAGCTCATGCCGAAACAAAGCAGCTGCACCTTGTCTGCTTTCCCTCACTCCATCTGAGCGGCTTACAACTTAAACTACTTTTTAAGCCCAGCGATATCTCCCTATCTGCTAATCTTCTCATCCTTCCTTCCTCCGTCCGTTCCTCTCTCCCTCTTGCCCCCCCTGCCTCTCCGCTGGTTCCCGGGACTCTCGCTAATCGCCGTCTGCGCAGACTGATTGGACTTTTCATTAGTCAACTCCCCCTGGCTCTCCGTGACCTCCCCCCCTGGGGTCACTGCCTACTGATTGCACCCCTCTATTTTTCTTCTACTGCTGCTCCTCCTCAGACATCGTCTTCTGGAGGTGGAGATGGCATAACACCAGGGCGGTGTATGCTGTCGGAGTTTGGGGGAGACTTCAGCGTAAGCCCTGTGCCCCGACTCAGGTTCAAGGTTCACCATGTTGAAGCAGTTGGGAGGAAACTATAAATATAACTCAGAGTCTGATTTACAATCAGTATGTTGTGCGTACTGCGAGAAAGAGTATTGTAAATGGGGTAAATGGGGCTTTGCGCTTGAGCAAGAAGGGAATGTTGGGTTGTCCATGAGATGGCAAGACCCGTCGAATGAACCGCAGACTTTACAGTGTTGCAAGTCACATATCCTTAGGACGGAAAGTTAAAGAGTCGTCCAAGGCCTCAATGCAACAAGGCTAAAATAACTACACCATCTATAAAACATGGCCGTAAAGCCGTCTCTCAACGTAAATAAAGCCAAGTCGGCCGTCGCTGCCTCATGATCATCTTTTAATGGTTTGGAGTTCTTTGCGCACTGCATATTTCCTGCTTGGCGTGACATTAAAGAGAGAGGGAAAAAACCTGGCCGGCTCCGAGGCATTACCTAGCGCCTATGTCATGTCCTCCTCAGAAGTCAACAAACCACCTATAACTCAGCGGCTGAGGACTTTTTAATGGTGCGGTGGCACCGCAGCGTGCCAGCGCCGTGCTCCCACCGTACTACTGCCGCCTCCCTCTCCCAGGACGGGACTGGAATAGTCCAGAAGCGAGCCGTAGGGGAGGGAGGCAATAGCATTGTGCCGTTCAAAGAGCAGTGACCTTGTCCAAATGAAGATCCCACCCACCACCACCACCACCACCAGCAGCAGCAGCACCACCAGCAGCAGCACCAGCACCAGCCTGCGCTCCTTATCCGCGTTCCCCCGACCCACGGCACGCTCCAAAAGCTGGAACAGATTACTGCCCCAGTGCGCTTGCCCTGGCCCTGATTGCTGCAGCATCCAAGATAGACTTTCAAGTGGCCTCCTGTGTGCGCTGGGTCTCGCGGGAGACGCCCCTGCGCACAACACATGGGGACTATTACTCAAAAACCAGCAGCAGTACCCTCTGTGTGTGTGTGTGTGTGTGTGTGTGTGTGTGTGTGTGTGTGTGTGTTTGCGTGTGTGTGTGCGTGTATGTGTGTGTGCGGGTGTGTGCTTGTCTGTGTGTTTGTGCTTGTCTGTATGTGTGTGTGTGTATGTGCGACGCGTGTGTGTTTGTACAGGCAGGCCCCTTCCGGGATTGGGCATGCGTGCCCACTTTCTTATCCATTCACATTCTTCTGAAACCATCGCATCTCCTTCTGAAACTTTAACAGTCATCAGCGAAGCACAACACATTTCCGGTTACCTTGGCCTACGATGCCCTGATACTTTTGAGATAGAACGAAGCGGTACTTTACTGCATCCTTTGGCTGATGGTGGTGGTTCTGATAACCACCACAATCAGACCAGACGTCATGACCATACACACACACACGTCACATGTCTACGCCCACACATACCCAACGCACACATTTTCTCACATACACACACACACACAACCTTGTTGTTCCCATGAATAAAATAACGTTATTGAGGCATAGTTATCTGCATCTTGTCCCAAAAAGAAAAGTATGGCGATTCACCGCTGTGACATCTTCAGAGACAGCATGACCTGTGGGAACAAAAGGAGTCCTCTGTTGCCAAGGGCCAGGGGCCTCACAGACCGGGAGGAGGAAGAATGTGGAACTGGGAGGCAGAGATAACCTGGGTTGAATGGGTCCGTGTTGCAGAATGCCTTTAGATATGGTGTCGGACTGCGTGATGAACATAAAGGAAACATTGTGTGTTTGTGTACTGGTCTTATGTGAATGGGAGCAGGTGAGAAAGTGTGTGACTTAGAGAGACAGTGTCAGAGAGCGGCCAAGAGTTATTTTTTGAAAGGATGTGTCTGACTAAGTAGGTACGTTCTTTGTGAACACATTCGCGGTCCTCTTCTTGAGACTGAAAAGGAACACATCTTTTGTGGCGAGTAAACATGCTGCCAACTGATTTTGTTTATTCATTCTTCAATTTGCAGCACTGAAGCTCGGAGAAAATGCAAGCAGTCAAACAGACGAGTTTGTGAATTGCTAGAGAAGATCTTGCGTAGATAATTTCCTTAACAACCACACTTGTCATAAGTGAGCTTAAGGACTGCAACCATAAGTGCGATTTTTGGGTGTGGGAGTAGAAACACTGATTTTCCAAGCACTAATTTTATCTAAGCTACTGGAGCAGAAAATCACTTACCACAACCCTGCAGTTTGAACCATAGCCGGCTGTGTCCATATGGGACAATTGCAGGGTCTTGATTGTGGGTTACAATAAATGTACAAAGCATTACACAGTACACACACGCAGTCGCTGTAAAACACATTAGACAGAAGATTGCACCAGTGTTTAACCTCCTCCCTCTGAAAGATTAATGTTGACAAAGGACCATCCGTTTTCTTCAAGTATGGCCGCCACCATCTCCATACACTCCCATTTCTCTGCGTCATTGAAATTGCATCATAGGTCGTCTGCCATATAGGTCAAAGCAAGACAAATGGAGCAGTGCCATGAGAGGGAAACCACAAAAGAAGAGCAGATACACATCCTAGATTCACAGAACTAAATGGCAAAAGAAGAAAGATTGCTGTCTGAGAATTCATGGACCACAGAAGGAGATTTAGGAGCATTAGCATTAACATACCACTAATGCGGTGAGCAAGGGAGCTTAGCTACTGGGATTCAACACTGTGAAAGAATAAGTTATATATTATAGTTATATACAGTAAGACACAATATTTCTATCATGTCCTTGGCTCAAGTTGGACCAATGTAATTAAAAAGCCAAAGACGATTACCTTCCAAGTCATATGCTAAATATATTTAGTGGTTTTAGTAATTATTCTTGATTCTAGATATTAACCAAGTTCCTTGTCTACATTTCTTGTGGGTACAGGTCTGATGGAGCTCAATATGGAGCTTGAAGAGCAGTGTAAATACAGGCTGTAGATGAGTGACAGGTTTTAAAAGCCAAACCTAAGAAATGTACAACAAAGATGAATAACACGTCTCATTCCTATAACCTGAATTGAGTGATTTGTAATGATAATATACAATACAATAATAAATTATCCATGAGACAATTAAATAAAATTTTGGATTCAATCAATTTACTTCCAAGTAACGCTCTTCCAGCGATCAGTAATGAAAATGATGTAAGCCTACTGCAACTTTTGGGTTCTCAGTAGGTTTACTGCTAGTTTCCTTTCTCCCTATAGTGTATGGAGTGAGCAGATCCAAAATGCCCACCAGAACACAGAATACAAACATGGATTCTCCATAATTTAATGATGTCCCTCTCTTGCTAAATTGCAATGGCATGTTCTTTTATTTGTTTATTACCAGTATCCCCAGTAGACAATGCCTTGACGACCAGCTAGCCTTCTGGGGTCTAAGACCTGCTTGGGAAATTCTGTAAAAAACATTATTGTCACGGAATATTGTTTATTTTGCTGCTACTTGGTAAAAAACCTACCCTGAAAACATTCTCAATGGCAATTTGAGAAACCTTGGTTTTATTAATGATTGAAAAAATGTCCCTTAGAGCACAGCGGGCCACTGCAGTTGTTAATTAAATAAAGTCTATCGCGAGCGACGTCAGAGTGGGGGAACCACATGCTCACATCACGTCAACACCGTTTGTTTTACAGCCCCCATTGTGATCGGTCCAGGGCTCAGGGTCAGTCCGGTGCCTGGGTGACCTCACCCATCACCATTCAGCTGACATCCACCCAGCACTAACCTCGTCAGTGCCCAGAGAGAGCGTCTCCCTGGTAGATTACCATCAGGGTGTCTGTGTGAACCATCGGAGCGGCGAATACGGTCCGCCACCACGAGCACAAACCCCACCGGCGAACACAGACCGACCACAGCTCCACGTGTGACCAACCCCGGGGGGGGGGGGCGGACCAACACTGCTCCGGGCAGTTCCCATGGCAACATGTTATGTCTGACGGTACCCACGCCGGCGACACGCCAAAATAGAAGTAAAAAGCATTTTTTTGTTGTTGTTTTTCACCGAGCCTCCTCTTGTCTTCAAGAGGGCTGACATCTCGTGCAATGTTTTATTTTCCGTTGTTCTTTCTTTCTTGTTTTTTCTCTGGAGGAACAGTTCCTGGCCTGTGTGAGTGATACGTACTGGAAGTAATGTAAACAGCTCTCACTTCAGCCTTCACGCAGCAATCAGAAACAGCTGGGGTAGCCGACCGCAGGGGACAGAGCTGACCCGTCCTGTTGCCTCTTTTTATTTATGTTCTTTTTCTCCTTTTCGACGTACAATGTGTGCAAAGTGTACGCGTGAAGCCACAGCACGGGACAGCACACTGCGCACTGTCACAGTCACATCACCCAGAAACAGCAGCCATAAATAAAGAAAGAGAGGTCAAGACTGGAGGTCCCTGCCTGAGCTCTGATGTCTGATATGGTGTGTGTCTGTGTCTGTGTGTGTGTGTGTGTGTGTGTGTGTGTGTGTGTGTGTGTTATTGTACAGCACACTACAGAAAATATCTACCCAACGTATTGCGTAATGCCTTTTCCCTTTTATTTGGACTGTGTGGAGTGTGGAGTGCGACTGTTTTATGTCCTGTTGCAGGAATTTTGTTCTTTTGAAGATGATAGCAATATAATTCAGATCCACACTCTTAAAATGTGTTCCGGCTTTTCGGTGCCATTTCCATGACTTGGATATGAACGTTGTATTAAAGCTCACTTAAGGATTTTGGCCATCGAACAATCGGTCAATAAAGACTTCATCACGCAGGCCGTACATCAAAATGACAAGTGGGACTGAAACAGCTGAGTCTTTATGGGAGCGAAAACAAATAATTTCACTTTGAATCATGGTGAACCGAACCAGACTCGTTTCCAGCGATCGAGAACGAACGACCCGGCGCTCCCAGACTTAACCAGCTTCCCCGGCCCAACTGTTAAGTCTGCAGCTCGATGGGTCTGTTTATTGTTGATGGGCCTGGTAACGTGATCTACAGCCATGCAGTAATAGCTGACATGCTATCGGCCACGGCCATAAATACTACAGAAAATCAACAAGTAATACACAGGTTTGATTCCCGTAAATCTTCCTGTTGCTGCAGTATGAGAGAAAAAGATGAATTATTAATGCTTCTGGTGGAGGCTTTTCTCCTGCCAGACAAATAATCAATAGGAACGGGATGCCCAGGTGGAAATAGGGGGAATGTGCATGTGATTAGCCGCCGTGCACGCCAAGGAAGAGAGGTGGTTTTGCATGCGGCAAGCAGAAATGCATGATCAAGTGGGATAGTAAACAGTCAGAGATTTGATGAAAAACACCAAAAAATGCTGATTAGGTCGGGGGTTAGGGAAATGATTACGATAAATAATTCCCAGATTTTCTTCCTTCGTGTAAACTGGAGGTGGATGCGGTGAAGGGTGAAGGGGGGGGAAACAAGGGATTTAAAAATAGCCGTGGGCTATTGCAATTCGTCTCCACGCGTATAGTTCATGCACTGCGACAAGCTCTGACTGAAATATAAAAAAAGGAGACAAGCCAATTGAGACAATCAGGCCTCGGGTCCTGACAGCTGGGGAGAATACCTCATGTTTACCTCCATGGTCTAACGGAGAATCAAAAAAGTACACTTTGATAACCAATCCATCGAGTAGCACACAGACAGACAGAGACAGAGAGCAGCCAGCCACACCATATGATCGACAGAGTTGTGGTTATAAAATGACAACTGTTTCAACAACAACCAACAAAAATACATCTGCTCCATTATCCGCAAGCTAACATAACAACACAACAGCTTGGCAGAAGAGACGTCCGCCCTATAAACAAACCATACACGTCCTGAGACCAAAGCACTGTCCAGTACGTTTGTAACTGCCAGTGGGCAGTGTTGCCCGGTAGCGGGCTAGGAAGCTAACACAAAGAGTGAGAGGTGGAAGGAGGGAGTGAGCCGGCAGGGGTGAGGTGAGACTGCCGCTTTTGATGACCTTTTCTCTGGGAAAATCCCCCTCTGTCAATCACTGCCAAGCCGTGCGGAGCTAATGTTACCAAGCTACGTTCCACTATTCTGTCGGACACGGAGAGGGAGAGGGAGAGGGAAGGGGGGAGTGACACCTGCGGTCTGCTCTGGGTCATTTCCTTTGGCCATTTTTTCTGTTTCGTTGCTGTATTTTATTCCACCGCCACCCATATGGTCCTTTCTCAGGCCAAGCGAACTAGATATTGATGTATGAGTGTCTGTCTATCTGTCGACTCATGGCAGTTATTCACGTTTCAAACGATTCAGCAGAAAGTGCCTCCTCTCGGGGCACTTTCCCACTAATGAGGACGATATAGGCCCATAGCTCGCCATTGATTTCTAGTGGGATATAAAATGACGTTTCCTGCCAGAGTCATCTAAGATCAGCGGCAAAGTCGCATGTGCAGATTTTATCAATTGAAAACCACCGAGACCACAAACAAAAATAATTGCCCCCCCAAGGGGTCTCTGTAAGAGGCTTGAATAAGTTAGAGCGGGGTCAAGAGTGACCGAGAGTAGTGGAGAGTGAGAGCCTGTCTGTCTGTCAGGTTGTCCATCCATCTTATCTATCATCTCTTACTTTTTCTTTGCGATTGGATAATGTCAAGTCGGAAACCATTTCCTGCTGTATATTATGAGCTGAATTATCCACTTGTATTGGATATATTGAGAGACAGGTTACAGGAAAGATTTATTTAAGGCACATTGACTGTGCACAATAAAACTGGTAAATTATGTATATAAAATATTTTTTTTTTTCAAATATGCAACATATTTTCTCACTTGGACCGTACTTGTTTCTCATAGTTATATGACCTATCTAACTATTTAGCAGACAATCAATCAAAGGTGTCTTAAAGTGCATGCAGATTAATATCATTCAGGAGCTGGTTATGGTTAGGGTTAGCATTAGGCTGCTAGGCTGCTAGCATCATGCTCCAAGGTTAGGCTGCAGTCATTGGGAATCAAACCCAGTACCTTTTGGGATGGAAGCTGAACACCCCTTGACATTACAGTACCCAGTAGATTTACTGGAATTAAATATATGCTGCTAAGCCCCCATGAATCACCGCAGTTGATCATGTTGGTTAAGCAGACCTCGCAAAGTAAGACACCACGTCCATCTACGCTATCGATCCAACATCCTGATTAGAATTTTTAATTATGAAGGAGGCTAATTTAGAGAGAGAGAGAGAGAGAGAGAGAGAGAGAGAGAGAGAGAGAGAGAGAGAGAGAGAGAGAGAGAGAGAGAGAGAGAGAGAGAGAGAGAGAGAGAGAGAGAGACCTGCCCAACTCTTGATCCAGGCCAACGATGTGCACCGCAGCTCTGAGCCGAAGAGTTAATTTACTTAATTTTTGATCTGCCGTGCCACAGATAATATGCTGTGACACGAGTTGACCTGCATAGCTCACCTCTCACATGCACAGATCAGCGACAGAGCGATCGAGAGAGAGAGAGAGAGACACACACAGAGATCAAGGAGAGACAGAGAGACAGGCAGATGGAAGGGAAAATAAAAGCGGCTGTGTTGATACAGAGATCAGTATTCATGAGTAAGAGGCATAAACAGGGGGTAAGATACGGACCCGAGCTGTAGCCTAGCCTAGCGCCTAGTGTTTTTTTGGTTGCCACGGTAATGAGGCTGTAATTCGTGGGGGGAGCGGGTTGGAAACATAAGGGAGGTTGGTGTGGTGGGTGGTTGGTGATGGTGTTGGTGTGTCGAGGGGGAGGGGGAGGGGGGAGGGGGGTACTCTGCTCCAGGTTTGATTCCTCGACAATAAGACCTGCTTTTTCCCTGAGCTGTGGGAATAGAAGGGCCACCAGGGGCACTTCCACGGCCTTAAGGCCTTCCATTAACTATTAATCTCCTCCTGGAGAGTACGGGGGCAACTGTGGAATGCAGCTGCCATCCCCTCCCCTTCCTCACCCAAAACCCCTCCCTCCCCCTTCCTCCCTCCCTCCCTCCCTCCCCTCTCCCTCCCGTATTCTTGCTGTTACCATTGGCAAACAATCCCACAAATTAATTTTAAATAATACACATAATGGTTATGCATAATTTATGCTCAAAGTTCCAGAACTAGCCCGGTGTAAGATAAAAATATACAAAACATCCATACTGGATTTCCAACCACTTCACGTTTGGAAGCATGCGCCTTCGGGCCGCCCGGTATCAAAGCAAACAGAGCCGCTCAGACCCTCGCATTGTACAGGGCTGCGACTGTCCAACCCAAACAAACACTGCGGAGGTTCAGTTCAGGAACAGCAGCATTAAAAGTCATGAGCACCTGATCCCTTCTGCTGGGGCCGGAGTGGTGCGATGAGAGATGGGGTATTCTGGTACTGATCGTGTGCAAAAGAGAGAGAGAGAGAGAGAGAGAGAGAGAGAGAGAGAGAGAGAGAGAGAGAGAGAGAGAGAGAGAGAGAGAGAGAGAGAGAGAGAGAAGAGAGAGAGAGAGAGAGAGAGAGAGGGGGGGGGCAGTCATTATGAACAAGGCCGTTTTTACCACTGCGCTAGAAACCTAGATTACACACTAAACCAAGAGCACTTCAGGACATTCGTAAAAACGTTAATATAAAATGTTCTTAATCCAACATGTGATTGAGTACTCCATGAAACTAAGGAAGTTCCTAGTGTGTCTTAAACAGATTTATATTTAAATACACAACGACGCCAGAGTGCCCCTTTGCCACGTTGAGGAAAAAAAGGCAGTAAAAAAAAAAAAAAAAAGTTAGCAGTTTGGCCTCCGATGCGTGCTTTGATTGGCCGAGAGGCTTATGAATCTGTCACTGGTTATTCTCAGCACTGTGTTTAGTGTTTGCATCTGCGGGGTCGTTGCATCTCGCCCGGCCCCGCTGACCCTGCCGGAGGAGAGGCGGCTCGGGGGAGGTTTCAGTGTTCGTTTTGTTGGTTGTCTTGGCTTAACCTGGAAAACAACGCGAAAACTCAACAAAAACACACAAGGAAGCGTGTGCAACTTCCGCTCGGTTCTCAAGCCGTTTTTCCCCCTTCCAGGGGCGGGGTTCGGAGCCCGGAAGCTTCTGAGCCCAGAAGGCTCCGGGATTTATGGCCTGCGCGGAGCGAGGAGATGGTGGAAGGCGGCCATTTCGGGCCGAGGAAATAAAAACTCTTTTCCGATGGGTTCTGTGTGGCGACCAAGAGAAACACGAGGCGACTTTTATAGAGTCGACTCCATAAATACATCTGCGCTCTACACTTCATTTAAATAATACCTGCAGTGCTGGTGTTGGCTAAATAAATAATGGTCGCCGTGTATTTTTTTTCATTTGACCTCAGGTCTGCTCAGGCGGTTATTTCATCCCGCTGGGTCGTAATTCATTCCGCTGATTAGATGTCTCTGCCACTATTTTATCAGCAGAATATACTTTAACGTCGGGTCGCTCAGGAAAGACATTAACGCGAACACGAGGGGTGCAATCGGTGTGGCCCACCCAGGCAGGCGGGGGGTTGGAACAGATTCCTCCTTTGTTTTGAGACAGGAGACACCTAGAGGAGGACCGACCGACAGGCAGTGAGCTGTGGACAGAGAAGACCAGAGATAGTGGGAAAGACCGGCAGAGAAGGCAGAGAAGGAAAGGGGAAAAAAACGAGGAGTTAAAGAGTTAAAGTGCAACATTCCCAAGTCCGCCTGGTTAATTGCGTTGGATTAGAACCAGATGCACAGCCCCAGTGACGTGATGTTAGACTTTTCTCTCTGGCTTTTGGAGAGACAAAAAGAAAGGGATGCTTTGGCAGGGCTGGGGAGGGAGAGGGACAGCAGCAGATAGAGGAGATGACAAAGAGGCAACGATGGAAAAGTAAATGCTGCCACTAAAGCAGAGCTAGCTAGGAAAACGCAGCCACAGATCCTGTACACTTGAGAGACTAATTAGGTGCTCTGATTGAAAAGGAGACAAAGCCATCAGGAAAGCGGTTCCCGTCTCCAATATGGAACGTCGGTGCAGGACGACCCCGGAGGTCACCTTGTCGCCCGCGGTAGACCTGCTCCGGTGTACAGATCTTTAGTTGCGTTATTATATTAGCCTGGGCTCAGCCAGGTGGACACTGAACACTCTATCCGTCTAATCAAATGAAGCCTTTTCGGCGATGCTCTTCTCTGCTAATTAATCGAAAATCTCTTCCCCCCCTTAATGACAAAGCGGCAAATTAAGTTGTAATGGCAGAACTCAGAAGAAGCTGTGTTAACACATGCCACCGCGCTTTGACTGGCCAATTACCATTCTCTCTACCCAAAGGAGAGAATGAATGGTACTACGGAATTGAATTGTAAAATACTATCTGGTGTTGTTCATTGTGTTTTTTTATATTGAGCACCGAAAAAATATTATTTAGTTTATTGGGTTCGGGATTGATTACATTTTTTCAGATTTATCTCTCACGCACACACACACACACACACACACAATTACATGAATATACAAGTGGAAACACACACACACACACATACAGAAACACCCACTCACACAAGCACATCCCCACCCACATACAGGCGATTATATAAATTGACGCACACGCACAGGAACACCCACACACACGCACATCCCCACTCACACAAATGAACAAACACAAAGTTTCAGATCAACCCCCCCACATACACACACAGAAACCCACACACAAAGACGAATAAACAAATTGACATACACAGATATATCACATGCACACCCCCACTCACGCAAATGAACCCACACAGACTAACATGCACACCCACTCACACACACACACACACACACACACACACACACACACACACACACACACACACACACACACACACACACACACACACACACACACACGCACGACTCCCCGCGTTACCTTCAAGCCTGACCTTTATCCATTAGGAGGTTTTTGGTTCAGTTTCCGAGGGGAGCCACCTCCTGGTGTGCTTTGTGATTAGTGGGCGGATCAGAGTGCTCCGAGTGGATTTGATGGGACCCCGGGGCCCCTACTTTCATAATTACACTGTGTCCCTCGGGAGAGACCCTGCAGTGCCAGCGACGCAGCTCCCATTTTTACCAGGTCAGACCCAGCGATTGAGCACATCCTGTAACCCGCCACCGGCCCTTTACTATAAAAGAGCCGGGTTCCCAGGGAGCCTGGGACACTGGGACCAGCTCCACATTACCAGCAGCGGCAGGCAGGCACCTGCTCGGCAAACTAGTTTAACGTCTGGGAGGACGCAGCAGCGTCAGCAACGTCATGGGGGATTTGGGGCTGTCTTTAGCCATCAAAGAAGGATGTCAAGTAGAGCTTGCGTTTTTCCAAGGATCTCTTTGAAACGAAGAGCCAGTTTTGAGGCTCTTTGAAAATGGAGAGCGGAGAGAGGGACATCTCCGTTAAAATGTTTAACAAGCCAAATGTTTGCTTTTTCCATTGATCGGCCAAAACCCAAAACTTTCAGTGAAACGTTGGTGTTTTCTTTTCGTTTAAGAGAAAATACATTTTAGAGTTGGGTTGGAAATGCTTAACATGTGTTCTTAAGATTTGGTTGAATTTTATCACTTGAGGTTTTAGTAAATCCATGAGAAGACACGCTGTTCCCATCAGGGAGATTTGTAAATGCTGATTACGAGTGAGGATATTATTACATTATAGACAATAAAGTTATAATATGACGAAATGAAAGGCTCTCTCATAACAGGGTTAACATTTTTTAAGGATGAGCATGAGCTTATAAATTGTACATCACGTTGTACTTGTTATTAAAAATCGCTACGTTAACAGATTAAAATAATGATGAATTAAAAATAAATACATTCACATTTCCTAATTAAAATCATGCTGTCCATTTTCCCGTTCATTTTTACGGTTCTTTTTCCGAGGATCACCTTCGTTTTTGACCCTTTTCCCCATCCTTAGCTTATCTCTTTTCCCAGATGTATCGCCGTTGAGACACATCACGCCATCTCTTTTATTTACATTTAGAATGCCATTTTAATTTCCCTTTACGTTGTGTAACACAGCACGTCAGCTGGGTCTTTAAACAACGCTTCTGTTGAGAAATTATTACATTTGGCCCCTAAGCAGAGGGCACGGGGTAATTGTTTCGAAATAGCTCACAAGCAGAGGTCCTTGGGAGCCAGAATCTGTTTGTTTTCTGTGTCAAAGTCTAATTAATCTAGCCCACATCAATCCCCAGTGCTGTTGCTTTCATTGGGACTAAAGTCTCCCAAGCCACGGCATAATTTTTTTGTTTTAATGTTGAATAGCGCACGCATGGTAATGAAATGAAGATCTATACAGTTCTCTTGCTGAAGATTTGGCATTAATACAAATATATTTTACATAAAAAATATTTCAGTGTACCAATGGTAATTTTTAAAGTGTAAAATACGGAAATGTCTGCTAAATATTTATATTTAAAACATGCCTGGAGCAACGGGTATTTCCATCGCTGACAGAAAAGTGGCTGGGAAACCAAATTGCAATCACTCCTATCAAACTAAAACGTGTGTGATCAAAAAGAGCGCAAATTGAATTCCGGGTCCATTTGGTCGGCAGTTACAAAAAAAAAGGCAAGATCAAGGTGTCCTTAACCGTTGCAACATGCAGCTTTATTTTCCACACTTAAAATCACTTGTTCCACCTCCCATTTTCCCTCCTAATCAAGATCAAATGTGAACAATCTCGCCGGAAAGAAAAAAATCAGACAAATTGCCTCCTTTCATCTCTCCGGCTTGAGCTCGGAAGACGTCTGATACATAAAACATTTTAATAAAATATTTAACCAGCGGACGAGCCATGGTTCTCCCCGCAGTCTGGTGCTGGGAGCGGGGAGGGGAAGGCCGCAGCATGGCTGACCCTTATCGCGGCGTCTGGTCGCCAGACAATACACCGCTGCCTCAGCGTCGTTTGTCTCCCGGCGGGCCCGGCGCGCGCGCTGACAACGCCGACTTAATCCCAGGCACCGGTGTCACCCCCACGCCATCAATATGTGTCCGTGAGAAGCGCTTCCTTTTGTCCCCGACCAAACGTGGTTCATCCCTCTCATGTTTATGCACCAAAGACTGGTGATTCAGATTCGACTCTGGTCGAAGGGACGGTTGGGAGGTTTTATTAAGATCAGGGCTGGATTTTGTCAATCATGTATGCTCCTTATTTTTCCATATCTTACTGTGAGTGTCGACACATTTGTATGGGGAGATGGAGAACCGAGACTGGGCCAGTGGTAGAGCATAATATAGCGCATGCGAGCAGAGCCGCAATGCCTCAGACACTATTTGCCTAAGGCTTAAGTACAAAGTACAAATAAAAGTGGTAGGAGTTGCACTGCACAGTGTGTTTAGTACTGAGTTCATTATGATGATAACTACAACTGGGTATACCATGCACTATGCTAAGGGAATGTGTGTGATTGTATCAGGAATAGTAGGCCTAAACAAATTACTTGTTTGACCTAAAACTCTTGCTGTACAATATACATTCATCATCCAATAGTTAGGTCATGATATTCAGAATCAGGGAGACATAAAACACAAATGACATGCATTTATAATCTATATTGTACATTATTCTCCTCTGCACTGCTGCCCACGGTTAGTTCACTAAAACATAACACCCAACAGTCACCAACAGTTAATTAAATACAAATACCCCCCTATTAGGACAGTTTGGTTGGACAGGTTACCTCGGAATAGATTTCAGGTCAATTCAGTTCAGACCTAACTTTTGTGTGCCAGCCACAAGAAAACTTCACCCTCAATGCTCTCTGCTCTGGTTGGAGCCTAGGGTGGAATCATCATCATGTGAAGACAACACAGTCAAACACTTGTTCTTCACTCTTTTAAGGTAACACAACAACGAGTCACAACTCTTCTCTGGAGAGTGTGAGTTCCTTCATTAAACTCTCATATTCATCCTTCACTGATCTCTTCTATTCCCCTTCTCATCCATAACATCCCCCCTCCCCCCCCCAACCCCCCCTGGGTCCTGGAAAACATCTGCTTCTGCTCTTCACTGCACCTACGGTCCCTCGTGACACCCAGAGATGTACAGTACCCCCCCCCGCCCCCCACTCGAGGTACCACCTAGAGAACGTCTCTGATGCAGCACCTCCAAGATAAACACATCACATGTTAATCTGTGTGTTGTACATCCATCCATCCAGCGGTTCAGACTCACATTCCTCAAGGACAACGGATGGAGACCCCCCCCTCACACCCCCTTCACATCTCCCTCACCTCACACCCCTCCAACCAACAGCTCCTTAGCCTCATTTGCAGTTCATCTCTCGTGGATACCTGTCTCACTCCCTCCTCCTCCTCCTCCTCCCCTCCTCCCCCTCTTCCTCCTCCCCTTGATCACATGATTCCCATGGCTCGCCTGCTGCCTAATATTTTTCCTTTCAACTGGAAAAACAGCCCCCCACAGCCCCACACCCCAGACGAAAAACAGAAGTCTGGACGGCGAGAGGAAGAGCGACCAGGACAGTAGCAGGTCGGAGGTCGCCGGGAATGATAAATGAGCAAATAAATATGAGTGCGGGGATCTTAGCCCTGGGTTGGAGAGCGGCATTCCGTTCCACATTCCAACGACTGGGAATGGCGGGCTGGTTGGCTCCGGGACTCCACACGGCGGAGGGGGAGGGGCCTCCGGACTACATGGTAGGTTCCCACATCCCTCGCTGCCCCCTCGTTCTATCAAATATGGAGCGGGAGACAGGAGCCACTGTAACTCCACACCATGTGTTCCACATTTGCAAAGAAGCCACGTTTGTGGACACCCTGGTGTTCCAGCGTGTGTGTGCGCATGGCGGGGGTATTTCTGTGTGTGTGTGTGTGTGTGTGTGTGTGTGTGTGTGTGTGTGTGGGTGTGTGTGTGTGTGTGTGTCTGCCTATATGTGTGTGTGTGTGTGTGTGTATGTTCTATATGTGCTGCCACTAGCATTAGCAGTGAGTGCTTCTATGGGCTTGTTTTGATGGCTGCCATTTATATACAGCAGCACAGTAGCATGTTGTTTATCTCCCCAAGTTATTTCATACCTCTCTGGTTATACAGAGAGAGAGAGAGAGAGAGAGAGAGAGAGAGAGAGAGACAGATACAGAGACAGAGAGAGAGAATGTGCTGTAAAAAGAAATATCGCTCTGCTTCCATCAACCCCAGATATATCAGCCTTAGATAATAAAAAAAATACTGTCACTTGAGGTGGCCATCTTTGATAACAACAGCAACTACAGCAAGTTACCAATACAGGAATAGAATTGGCTGTATCTGTTACTATTCACTAATATTGTTTTTTTTTGTTTTTCTTCATGACATTTTCCTCAACTTATCACTCTACTAGATTCTTCATGTTTTGTTAGCCTCATAGCATAATTGCCTGAGTCATATTTTGGCCAAATTGTGATATCTAGCCTAACTCTACTGTGCCTCATTGGCTATATCCTTAGCCAATCAGAGTGCTTTTTACATTCAATAATCACTATCTGCCTAAGTCATCTATTTGACTTTGTTCAACATTGTTGACGCTAAATACAAGAGGAACCTTAAAATGTGACTCAGGTAATTATGCTATGATGCTAACAATATGTATGAATAGCGCCAAATTAACGGCTGATGTATTCACTGCCTCCATTACGGACAAGAACCTAATCCTTCAGACTGGCCCCCCACTGGGCTCGGATGCCCCTGAATCAGGGGCCTGATGTCACTTCCTCTGCAGGATCCCTGTCCTTTGGCTGCCCTTGTGCCCGCATCTACCTGTGCACCGGGCAAGGAAGGGCACCATTCCTCTCTTTGAGGATCAATCGGAAGTAGGAGAGCCAAGAAAGCCACAAAAAAAAAATCACACGCCACCTTTTGCAACCAGCTTCCAAAGTGGATGAATAAACATGTCTGTCTGTCTGTCTGGCCCAGCCCAGCACAGTGCCCCCGCCCACGTCATGCCAGACATCAAACGCCGTATCAAAGCTGTTCTGGTGATTCCCACACAAACAAAAAAGTATGGGAACAACAAACAAAAGCACCTTCCTTCACGACTGTTTGACGGCTCTAGTTTGGAGCCATGGTGATAAATCTGCGATTCATGTACACACAGAAAAGAGGGAAAAAAACCTAGGGTTCTCTGCCTCGACCCAGCTGGTGTGCGGCTAATCCTAACCTGGCACGAGGTCATCAGCTAAAGGGCTGCCACCGTCTCCATGACAGTTAATTTAGGTGAGGAGTCGCTTTTAGAGTCGACCGGGCGGAGAAACGTGCCAAGGGATTATCGGTTCATCGGAAGGGCTTTGCAGCCTCACACAGAGGTGAGAAATAAGGGTGGCGTCGGGCCAGAGGAGGGGGAACACCGGTAACAGTATGGTAGAAACACAGATCATACACACATAGTAGAACCACTCACTGCGGCCGGCCTTAAGCATTGATTCTTTGTGGAAGTGAGGTCTGATCGTACGTGATCATGGAAATTCACTATGATACAATCATTAAGCACTGCTTAATGATTGATTCTGCGCAGCTCTGAAGCAATCACTTTTGCATTGCACTTTTCGCTGTCACTTTTACGTTTCACTTTTCACGTGACAAATAAAACTCTTGAATCTTTTGAATCTTAAGCAGATGCTTCTATTCAAAGCAATTTATTTAGGTACATGTCATTAAGGAGCAGGGACAGTTAGGCACCTTGCGCTAGGATGCCTAGGCCAGGCAACAGAGGACTCCAACCCACTGACCCCCTAACCACTGGATGATTACAGTATGACCATAATCTGAACGTATCATAGTTCCATATTTAAACATTGCGAAGGATTTGCCAATACAAAAACATAGGTGTAGAAATTAAGGTTAGTGATATCCAAGATCTATTTGTAGATATGAATCTACACACTTTAAAACGATCCCTACAGCCCCCTAAGCACTCCAAAGCCCCCTTTCATATACACTACATCTTCAAAAGCATCAGGGTGAACACCATATCTGCATACCAGCCACCTGTCTACCGGCCAAGGTGTCGAGGCAGCAGAAAAGGTGCAGTCTGCTCTTGACCGGCTGAGGGAAAACACTGTGTTCAAATAAACGACATGAAGTGCAGCATAAGGTAACTGAAACGAAGAGGGCAGCGGGGGTATCTATAACATAGACCCCCGTTCAAATGAGCCTCTCAACATGTTTTCATATTCCAATCCGAGGTCACCCCCTGGTGAAGAAGTATATTTGAAGGTTCCTTTAAAGTGCTTTTTGGGATGTACTTGAAGTCGTGTTTATTTAATTATATGGAATGTAATCTTTATATTAAACACTTGATTCATGAAGGCTGTGTCTCGTTGGAAAGTCAGCTTCCCAGCATTCCAGGTCTCAGTTTTCTTTTATGTTTTTACCACATAGTTAGAATACTTACTTTAGTGTTGATCATAGTGTGCATTTTTGTATTCAAATTTTCACCAAATTACTGTATGATAATTACAAATTATATCTGTTTATTTTTTTAAGTATACTTATAGATTATATGCACTTCTAAAGTAGTGTTCTGAGTTTCTTGCTCAAAAGTATTAAAAAACAACC
>NC_140279.1:12082446-12154097 GCF_964030765.1 Micromesistius poutassou | reverse complement strand
ACTGTAATGGCAGCGAACCGTACGTTGAAAGCAGTCACATAAGTGCTTTCAAGGATGAATTATGGTTTAGACTTCTGAATCAAAGAGGGTTAACATTTCTGACCTTTATAAAAAATTACTTTATACTTACCCTAATTATATATAAATTGCAGTACTAATTGGGATAGAGATTGCAGTAAATATTACATCTCCTCATGTCAGAGTATCCGAAGTTTGAAATAAAAGTTTTAACACTCGCAGCCAAGAACCAGAATACTTTCTGAATACTTTAATCATTTTAAATTTTTTGTGAAATCATAATTTTTTGTTTATTGTATTTTCATGCTTTTCATTTTTGTTTTGTATTTTTGATATGTCTGAAATAAATTGAAAAAAAATTAATAAATAAATAAAATACACTCCAGGCGCTAATCGCTAATCGTTTTTTTTCGGACCGTAACAATGAAACACGCTAATCTGTTTGTTCTCTTGTCCTTTCTCATTTCCTTCTCGGTCTGCCTTAACCATGCAGTCAGATGTTTTTTCTCACGTGCTGTTGACACTGAGAAATCCTGCTTTCCCCGCACCCAAACAATCTGTCATTTTCATACACGAGTTCCTTAAAACTTTTCATGCTTTGTCGCCATGTTTTTGTTTACATCACAGGGAGGTTTTCGTGACTCTTTGGGAGGTAATTGCCGTCCATTTCCTCCTCTCCTCCCCTCTCTTGCCCTGCATGCAGTCCCCTTCCGGCTAGCCCCTTTATGTGGCTGGAAAAAGAAGTTTGGTGCGTGAGTAGTACAGTGGTTTTGAAGCTCAATGAGAAAAAAAAAAAAAAAAACAGCCAGCAGCAGCAGCAGAAGAAGAAATGAGAGCAGAGGGAAAGTGAAGACTCAGAATAACTAGGTGTTTCTTTTCCCTCCAAGGGCACACACGCACACTCATACCCGAGTCGTTTCCCCGGCCCTCGGCTCTGTCTGTCTGTCTGGGAGCGTGAGAACAGCATCGCTGCGAGAGGAGAAGACATCCTCTAGTCCCCTGTCAAGGCTAATAGATGCACGCCTCCAATAAGGCCCGTGTTCCGTGGACGGTGGAGCTGCTCTGGGGATGCCCTCCCCATCGCGGGCTGTCAGGGGGAGCCTCTGCCAGAGTGTGAACCGACAGACAGGTGCTTTCTTTGGCGGACCTCCCTCCCTCTCCTTTCCGTTGTGTAGTTTACGACTAACAGCGCACTGCCAGCTTCTCAGCAGAGAGGAAGGAGTTGGCGTTGAATCATTTCATATGGTTTGACGTGTGTGTGTGTGTGTGTGTGTGTGTCTATCTGTGTGTTTGTTTGCGTGTGTGTGTGTATGTGTCTGTGTGTTTGTGAGTGTGTGTGTGTGTGTCCGTGCGTGCGTGCATGTCGTGTGTGTGCGCGTGCGTGCCTGTGTGCGTGCGTGCGTGGGTGTGGGTACACTCACTTAGTGTGGTGTTTTGACAGCAAACACGCCATTTGTTTCTAGAAAGCACCTGTAGGAAGACAATACAACAATAAACCACTGTCAGATCATTTTTTGTGCAGCAATAACAACCATCAATCTCAAACGTTTTATCGGGTTAAGTGCTGCTGGCTGACAAGGCCCCAGAAGTATTCCCATCGTTAACTGTTTTGTTGATCCAGATGGAATATGATTACGAAGCTGCAGAAGTATCGGCAGCCATAACCTCATCCTCAACCCCCCGATGTCACAACACAGCGCGTGGTTTCAAGCTAGTGCTGCTCATCCTATTCTACGAGGTTTGATTGATGTCCTGGTGGAGATGGAGCTCTATGGACAGCTCCCGCACATTCTGGACAGGCATACTGGTGTAACTCGCACGATTCACCGCGCTCCTCGGCGGCCAAACCCAGCCCGGCTCCAGAACATTGAGCCGTGAAAATGTGGCACACACCCACCTCGTTTTTTTGGTGTGTGTGAATGTTGGAAGATCCGATCCCCCACCCATCACCACCACCGTGTCCACATCTCAGAACACTCCTCGGCCCTTTCCTCGTGCGCTTCTTGTTACATTCCCGGTGTTCCTCGTCCCGGGGCCTGTCTCCACCAGAGCAACCGGACACAGAGACACAGCTGGGACAGGGCAGGGGGGAGTGCTGGGAGATGAGGGGCTGCTGGAGAGAGATGAGCACAGTGTGGGCATGTTCCAGGAGTGAAACACAGTCCCGAAGAAGGTACGAGGCCCGAGGGTTGGAGCCGGAGGAGACCTATCTCTGGGAAAATACGGCTGGACTGGTGGAGGTTTTGTTGAGTCATTATTGGGGGGTGTGATATCCCTGTGCTGCCACAGCACATGACAGCGGGGGGAAACAGATGCAGTCGGCAGCAGCTCAGGCTGAAATACGACGCTGGCGCTCACAGTGAGGTAGTCGTCACTCAAAGTGTGCTCCATGTTGGATTGGAGGGGGGGGTAGGGTGGGGGTGGTGAGTGGGGGGGTGGGGGGGGGGGCTGGTGCTTGTTGTGGTCACTCACATGCAGAGGGAAAGGGTGCATGACTGGCAGGCCGGTGGTGCCTGGCTGTGACAACCATTACCACGGGTACTGGGGGGGGGGTGTTGCTTGAGAATAGTGTCAGAGCAAGTCAGCCAGGAAAGGAAAAGTTCAGGCGAGGCGGCCGGGGCGGCAGGGGTCCGGGTACAACGGCGACGGCCACGGGGGCCCCGCCCTAGGTCGGCCCCCAGGTCTCCAGCCGGTCGTACTTGGCGGTCCGTGGCCTTCTCACCCGATCCCTCAGCCTCCCTGAGGAGCCCGGGCTGACAGCTCCTCGCCGGCGCCCGTCACTGCCGAGAAGCCCGGCAACAGGTGCTCACGCGGCCATCGCTGTGTGTGTGTGTCGGCGTTCGCTCTCCAGTGCCTCGGCAAACATTCAGCCCGGTGGCCCACCCCCCGACCTCCCCCTCTTTTCTTCTCTTTTCCATATTCGTCTACTTGGAGGAATGTGTTTTGGTAGCGGATGAGGAGGGGTGACGTGAGGCGTTTGCTGATGTGGACGATTGTCATCGCAAAGGTCGCCGCCTTAGCGTCTTTGAAATGCGTGTCGTGCAATCGATTATCTGTTACACCTTGGTCTGACGCAAAGATAGTAATATTATAAGGAAAATTACGTTTAAGACTGTCGTTTGCGACACAGTACCATGATCGTGAAGTTCTCCAGAATATCACGTTTTGAAGTAGTCCAAAGAGTTTTAAATATTAAACATAACATTATGTGTTTCATATGATCTGAAACCAAACAAATCCAACCTAAATGCCCACGATACCATAAACACCGGCTGTTTGAGGCCAAAGTGCTGCCCTTGTTATCATTCCTGCATATGAAAGGAAGCTGTCCGTTCTGTTCCAGCTGATCCCCGGTCAGGGCAGAGCGAGCATGCAGCCGGCAAGATGAAAAGCCAGCGTTATCCGCATGTTTTCTGACCACCCATCACAGAGTTGCCTTGGCTCTCAGATATCTCCCTTAAAATTCCTCATGGATTTGCACCAACTAAGCGCAAAGTGGCTGGTGGTGAAGTACATTTTACACATTTTCGCCAGGGTTGGACTTAAGACAATACTGAGAAGTTATATCCGGGCATTTGATTCAGTTCCAACTGTTATTTCCGTCAAACTTCAAATCAAGTGTGTGTGGGGAGGGGTGCGAGTGGAGTGGTGGCTTTTGAATGTTCTGGGAAGTCTACAGAGAGAAAAAAGGACACAAAAAATAAAAACACAACAGGAAGTTAACCAATACCGCAAACACAACAAAGGCAGTGTGCCACAGGATTGCTCATTCTCCAGTTGAGCTCGAATGGAAAGTTTACGTAGTACAAGGAAAAAAGGAAAAAATCAACGGCTCTTGGACTGGGTTTACTCGTATAGCTGGCAACATGTGCTGGCTTTCTTAGCGAAGGTGCCTGTGTGACTGGGGGCTATTGTTGATCTGTTTGTGTGTGGTGTGTGTGTGTGTGTGTGTGTGTGTGCATGTGTGTGTATTGTGTGTGTGTGTGTGTGTGTGTGTGTGTGTGTGTGTGTGTGTGTGTGTGTGTGTGTGTGTGTGTGTGTGTGGTGTGTCCACACGTGCATGTGTGCGTATTTGTGTGTGCATGAGTGCAGTGTTCCTGCACAGGGCCCACACACGTTGCTGAACTTGTAAACGCCGGCGTGGGGCTTCAAAGGCCTGGCTATCCACAGGCATACTTGATTAGTGAAGGGCAGCTAACAATGGCTGCCAAGCCCGGGGTCTGCAGGGACAGATGGACTATTAGGTTGGTCCTTAATTCCTCAAATGCCTTCATTGTACTCCGGCTGTGAAGTGTTTCACTTGACGTGGGGTCTTAAAAATATTGAGACGAGAATAGGTAATACAATACGTTGTGTTGCTTGTCATAACCGTTTGCAATGTGGATGGCATTCATTTTTATTTTAATGATGATTTCTTGTTCTGGATAATAAACCGTTTTTACTCAATGTCACTTAGGTCATTATTGCCCTGACAACGTTTCTAAAGTTTTTAGTATCGGAAATTGTGACTAGAAATACACACTTCTAATCTGAATCCATGTGGTCCATGGAAACGACATGCCAAAGTGACGGGCTATTAAAATAAAGACACTTTCATTTGTTCTTTGTGCTTTTAGGCAGACTGCTCTTCTGTCTATTGTCTAATACCCCACTTTTGGCCTTGGAGAGAAGCTTGAAATTAATTTCTCCCTGACCCGTCACCTCCGAATGCTCTCTAAAGTTTCTCAGCTGGTGACACACTTTGACAAGGGTGTGATGATAGTGATGATCGTGTGTGTGTGTGTGTTGGTGTGTGTGACTAGGTGTTTGTGTTTCTGCACGTGTGTGTGTGTGTGTGTGTGTGTGTGTGTACGCCTGTTTGTGTGTGTGTGTTTGTCTTTTTGTCTAGGAGTGTGTGTGTGTGTGTGTGTGTGTGTGTGTGTGTGTGTGTGTGCGTGTCTATGTGTCTGTCTAGGTGTATGTGTTAGGCTGTGGGTCTGTGTGTGTGCATGTGTGTGTTTTTATATATGTGTTTTCATGTCCGTCTGTCTAGGTATACGTCTGTGTCTGCATATGTGTGTGTGTGCGTGTGTGTCCGCATGTTTGTATGTGCATGTCTGCATGTATTTGTGTGTGTGTGTGTGTGTGTGTGTGTGTGTGTGTGTGTGTGTGTGTGTGTGTGTGTGTGTGTGTGCGTGTATTGATGTATGCACGCCTCTGGAAAGCATCACTGCTCACCGCCATTATTGACGACCTGCACGACCGCCGCAGACACCATGCCCCCCCCCCCCTTCCCAGAAACAGACACAGACAGATAAAAAAAAGAAAAATACATGCAACGAAGGTAAAACAAGACGAACAAGGATTTATTCAGTCCTAATAACAGACCCGCCATGATGTTTTCACCACACTAAGGGTAGGCCTAACCTCATATTAGGCCAACACTTATAAGATTGTTATTTTCTTAAAGATGTCATGAATGTTTTCCTTTTACTTTGGAAGACTCTCGCCAACACAACCGCACGGTGATACATCATAAAACATGTCCATACTTTTCCCCAGGCCTGCAATTTATAAGGTGAGGCCAGTGTGCACACACTATTTTTAATATAAAAAGAACACAAAGAAAGAGGGGATAAATTATATATTATATACTGCAAAGCTTGTGCTTTGTCCTTCAAGTGTAATTTGTTGTCGTGTTGAAAAGGCCATTTTTAATCAGTTGGCTTTGGCTTAGAAACAAGCACACACACACACACACACACACACACACACACACACACACAAAGAAGTATACACAAAGAAGCAAAGAGGGTGCCAAGAAACTTCTCTTTTCGCGGCTCGCAGAGACCCCATAAGGTAAGTCTAGGAGGTGGCTGGCTGACCTCAGAGCAGCGTTTGGCTTCCTGCTTGCGTCAGGCTCTCCTTGACCAGCGCAAATCACCTCTCAGCGCACATCCATTACCGCCCGCGCTCGCCTTCTGTCACCCGAGTCCCCCCCAAACAATCTCAGGCCTAATTGCCTCTGACATAAACACGCAGTTACCATATTGATATGTGGTGCGGTGGGTGGAGGGCACAGGGAAATTATGCAAGAGCCATTACTTAAAAACGCCCCCTTGAACCTGAGAAAGGGGGGAGGTCCGGGGGGGGGGGGGGGGGGGGGTGGTAAGTGGGGAGAAAGAGGGGGGAGGGATGTATCTTAAATGGTTTTGAAAGTGTCTCTGGGACCCCGGAGGCATTTAGAATTAACATCTGTAATAGCGTAATTATTATGTTATCTGTGATCCGTTGGAATTGGGTCAGGACACGGGCTGTGCTAAAAAAACAAAGAGGGGAAAAAAAAAAGCCTGCCCCCTTGTTATATGAATATGTAGTCTTTCACTTTACATAAGCGAGGCGCATTCGGAAAAGTTCAAGATAACATCTGTTTTGCGGGGTGAGTGAAACACGCACCCGCCAGTGAGTTTATCTGGAATTAGAAATGACCCAAGGAAATGACTCGGCTACATTCATTATTTAAAAGATACTGATTACAATTTGGAGGGGGACACGAACGGGGAATTACTAAACAGTGTCTAAGGTGCATAATAGATCTTTTTTTGTGCTGATTATGATCCCGCCAGGCCCACGCAATGATGAAAAGGGATTTAGAGTACACAGAAGCTGTAGCCGTGGGATTACCCACTACTAATGAATGGAACCTCTCTCTCTCTCTCTATCTCACTTTCACTCTCTCGCCCTATCTCTCTCCCTCTCTCTCTGAATGGAACCCCTCTCTCTCCCTCTCTCTCCCTTGCTCCCTTCTTCTCTCTCTCCCTCTGTCTCTTTCCCCCTCTCCCCCTATCATTACCCCTCTCCCTCTCTCCCCCTCTTGGAACAACAGTGTGGCTCTCGTCGCTGACTCACACACTAGCAAAGCCGTAATAGTAGCAGTCGTCGCTGTAGTGGTTATAATGCAAACTTTACATGTCACTTCAGCGGGGGGCGATGATCAGAGTGTGTAAACACGTCGGAGGGCCCTCGCGGGGGCCCCAGTGAGGAAGCATGTCACGGCGATGTGGTGAAATACACGCACTGACACCGGCCCCTCAGGACCCCAGAAGAAGAAAGAAATATCCCCCAGAAAAGTCATCAACGCTGAGGGGGTTAATAACAAGCATCCATCTTTCTCATGATGGAGCCGCTGGTTTCGGTTATGGGCTGTTCCGTCCTTCCCTTTGTGATTTTGGAAATGAGTGCGGTTAATAAACAACTGTTCAAATCATTTCAGACGGACATATTAAAAGCTTCCAGGTGTCCAACATAAAGGCCATGAGCCCAAACGTGTCTAACACGTGGGAAGTCACATCGGATGTAGAGAGGGTCAAAATGTGCACACACACGACGTCGCCATAGACAAATAAGCAGTTTGTCCCTAAGAAAGCAACCAAAACACACACACACACACACACACACACACAGACTCACAAACACAAATACACACAAGAGATAGGCCGTCTAAGCACACGACCCCTCGATAATGAAGAGGAAACTGATCCTGATACCGTGAATGTCACTAGGTGGGTGCTCGTTTATTTGTGTAAACAGAGCAGAGCTCAGGGGCAGTGTTGAGGACTGCAGGGGTGGTCCACGGCAGATCGGTTCCTTTGCTTTTGCCTGACTTTGTGTTTTCACTACTGTGCCCTGAGAATTTGGAAAAGCCAGGGTATTCTCATTATGTTTGCTCTCAGAGTCTGAGAGCCAAATGATGTGAAGTTGGTGAGGCAAACTGCAACCTAAGTCAAAATCAGTGTCAAAATATCTGCTAAAAGATGGAGGTTATTAATAAGTTAAAGGAAGTAGGAGAAGGCGTGTGTGTGTGGGTGTGTGTGTGTGTGTGTGTGTACTTAAGTGTGTGTTTTTGCGCCTACGTGTGGAGCTCCATTGTATGTGTGTGTGGTGGAATGCTTGTGTCTGTAGGGGGTATGGTGAGTGCACTGCATGTCACTGCCATCTCTCTCGCGCTCGCCCTCTCTCCAGGGCTTACTGTTGGGGGTGAACATTTGGAAGCAGCTGCTTTTTTTTTCTGTGGCTGTACTAAATGGAGATGTTGTCCTACACCCCCGTGTGTGTGTGTGTGTGTGTGTGTGTGTGTGTGTGTGTGTGTGTGTGTGTGTGTGTGTGTGTCTAGGAAATACTAGGGCCCCCACATGGGAGAGAAAATGAAGAGGTTGGGAGTCTGGTAGGTGCAATACAGGCAGGGGGGGTCAACGTGTGAAAGAATGCAGCCGTCCCAACTCAATGATGGTGTTTGCATCACTCCCCCCCTTCTCTCCCAACCCCCGCCTCCCCCCCTACGGGACCACCGTCTCCAGACCTCCAAAGAGTCACAGAAGGGTCCGAAATCACTAACGATCAGCTATGCTTACCGCAGTTATTTATATCGTCCATCTCCTCCTCCTCTTCCTGCTAGCTTTCCTCCTCCTAGCCCTCCTCCTCCCCCCCTCCTAGCTCTGCTCCTCCTCCTCCTAGCTCTCCTCCTCTCCCTCCACCTCCTCCTCTTAGCTCTCCTCCTCCTCCTAGCCCTCCTCCTCCTCCTCCTCCTAGCCCTCCTCCTCCTCCTAGCTCTCCTCCTCTTCCTCCACCTCCTCCTGCTAGCTCTCCTCCTCCTCCTAACCCTTCTCCTCCTCCTCCTAGCTCTCCTCCTCCTCCTAGCTCTCCTCCTCTTCCTCCACCTCCTCCTCCTAGCCTTCCCAGCTCTCCTAATAGCCCTACTCCTCCTCCAAGCCCTCCTCCTCCTCCTTTCCTCCTAGCTCTCCTCCTCCTCCACTTCCTCCTAGTTAGCAGACCCCCGGGTCAGGATTAAGCCCCGGTGTCCGTCCACTTCAGCAGACGGGCCCTTTTCTCTGCATCAGGGGCCCGGCCCCGCCCTGGACCAGAGTTACGGAGAAGCGTTTGTTGTCGTTCTGCTTTCTCCCTTTCTCCACTGCCGTCTGGGGGGAGGTCTGGTGAGGCAGCCAGTATGTTTCTTTGACGCTGTGTTTCTCACAGTTAAATGACAGCCCCTCTGGTAGCCATTAGCTGGAACCGGGATTACCCCTTTCGATTTTATTGGTTAGTGGGAAACAAATAATGCACTTGCCCCGCAGTGTTTGCTGGAGAACCCCCGTGCGAGCCCATGGAATCATTTATGGACACAGAGAAACCGCAAGGAAACATCTAGAAGGAAAAAAGAAATCCTAAACCATCCCTTCTTCTTCTTGTTTCCTTTCTCTCTTTATCCCACAGCCACTGACCACTCCCCTGCTTCCCCTCGGGTCCTCACAGGCCCATATGGAGGACGTGGGACTTGGGGAGGTGGGGGCTTGAGAAAGGTCAAAGGTGGGCGAGAGGAAAGCGCAGATGACTCTCAGATGGATTAGCACTAAGCGATCCGAGCCCTCCCGTAGAATCACAACACCTCACGGGCCCTCTTTCACAAGGTGCCTCGGATGGGCCTGCTGAAGCCATTAGCCAGTGGCCCCCTTTCCTCTGCTAGGAGCCCTGGTACCTGTAGCTGTGGTAGATGTCCACATGCAGTACATAATGGTTATGAAATAGCCTTCTCAACATTTTTTGACTTGGCTGCGTTTTTTGGTTTTTCCTATCCTAAATTACTAGAATGTCTAGGGTTGGAGAATGCAACACAATAAAATATGTAGGGTTAGATTTAGGGTTACTAGCAGTAGTACTATTATTATAATTTTTTAATAGTTAATTAGATAGTTAATTTAATTAGTATTGCTATCATTGTTGGTGTTTTTGCTTCAATATATACTGTGTGTGCATATATATATCAATTAAAAGTTATTATAATTAATTTAATTATTATTTGTGTATACTTATAATTAATTATAATTATTTGATTATCATACCATGCAAGACTTGGATTTGAAATATTAAATATATAAATATTATATATAGGCTAAGGCTATATATATATATATATATATGTAAGTATGCAGCCGGCTCTCAGGCTGGTCTGGATAGCATTATCTGTAAATTAGTGCACCATAAATCCTTTGAGTGACAAATGAAGGCTGCTGACACAGAGGTAGGCTTTGGCCGATATCATTAATCATGAGCCAATGTGAAAATGGAGCCGGTTAGCCCAGCATCTCGTTAGCCTAAATGAACTGTGATTGGCCGCATACAGTACATCTTAGTCTTTCTGTAAGAGGACATGATAAGGGTTGGGGCTTATCAGAAAGCAAACACCAGCACACTGTGCGCATGAGGGATTGACAAGCTAAGCTGAGAGGTTCCCAGACGCAGGGCTGGGTTTTGCACACAGAGGTGTAACATGTGTTCGGCTCTGCTGTGTTTAGATTACTACCTTTTTTATTTTTTTGTACCCAGTGCATCGATAAATCATGATTTTATCAACTTTAAATGGAGCCTGACTCTTAAAAATAAGTGTGTGAAGGCAGGCACTGCAGGCTCTCTGCATGTTGTATATTCTACACAAACTCTCGCTGCCTGCTATAGTCCTCCAGCTCCCCCTCTCTCTCTCCGCAAGCACCAACACTTCGCCCGCCCCGTCTCGCTCCATCTTCTCTCTGTCAGCGGCCATCGCACGCCCATTTTTCCTAATCCTCCTCCCTCACTTTTGCTCAATCCTATTCATTCTCCCTCCCTCCTCTACCATTCCTGTCCACCCTCTCCACCACCTCCCCCTCTATAAACACCAACACATGCACCGACACTCACACACACACACGCTCACGCACAGCATTTCTTCTCTTGATGGTATCACTCTAAAACCAATCTCCTCTATCTCATCGTTTGCTCTTCCCTTTCCTCCTCGTCCGTCCGTGCTATCTCCTCCCTCTGCCTCTCCTCACCGCCCCTCTCCTTCTAGAGTCCCCACATGTGGCGCTGATTAATGAATCTTACGCCGCACATGTGGCCAGCGCTAGGGAGGGGGTTAGCATGGATAGAGGAACGTCTGTTTTCAAGAACTGCAACCCCCCCCCCCCCCCCCCCCCGAAGAACCACCCACAACCACCACCTCCGCAACCCACCACCCACTTTATGACCATTCAGTTTCTCCCGGTGTTTGGGAGTCAGGATCCTTCACCGACTCATGAAGTATTGAGCATGAATACTTTCACGTTCCGTGCATTCGATCGTTATTTCTTCCGAGGTAGGTGTAAAGCTTGGCTGGTAACCGATGCAATAAAAATAATACGGCTTTAAAGGTGATCTGAGAAAGTTTAGAAGTGTTTCTTAAAGCCTCGAGCTACATACTTCTCCTGGAGTCTCTGAGCTCGGCATAAATCGGTGCCAGTTGCAGATGTTCCCAGTGAAACCATCACATGTGATCAAATGCTTGCTGCTGCTCCAAAGCTATGCTACAGTATGCCTTGTGATCGGTGAGTAGGTTGTGTAGACTTACACTGTTTCATCCAGAAATAGTGAAACATGTCCCAGAAGCATATGTGGCTGTGATCCATCACTTCAATAGGAAGATACAGCCGACGCAGACACACACACACACACACACACACACACACACACACACACACACACACACACACACACACACACACACACACACACCAAGTTATAGGATATGATTTTATTGATAACATTATTGAAATCACTATCGATCAGCATAGAGTACAGCTATGTCCCGGAAATTTAAATCTATGGGCTAGTTGCAATGTTACACAATGCCTCGTTAAGTATTCAATCATTGTGGTATACAACATGAATATTGCTTATTGTCCCATAATTTCTGAGGGGAGAAGAGATGGCTGGCTGAATGTGTATTTCTTAAGGATGACGCTCTCAATATTGAAATAATTCATTGTTTTTCTTTCAATTAAAAGGTTTGAAGAGTTTTTACTCATCTTCCCTTCGCCAGCACATCTCCTAAATAACATTTAATTTATTTATTAAACTCAAAGTGCACAGCATCTCATGAGCCAATTAAAAAATCAAGCTTTGTAGTTCAGAGAGTGGCGGGCCGGAGCATTCTGAAGATTATCTCCTCTCGCCAGATTCTCCCTGCGTCTCCCAGACTTGTATTTACACATGCTCCGAATCATCCTCCAATCAGGACATGAAGAAGAAGGTGGAGGAATTAGGAGGCCATGAGTTTGTGGGAATAGAAGCTCCCGGCAGATCAAGAGGTGAACCGTTTGGTGAGGCAGATAAAGGAGAAGGCGGCGGCGCAAGCAGACACAGACGCCGTTCGCTCTCCGCGGTGATTCGACGATTAGGCAGCACATCAGCCCCCCTTCATGGCTTTGTTCTACCAGCTCCATCTTGTGTGTGTGTGTGTGTGTGTGTGTGTGTGTGTGTGTGTGTGTGTGTGTGTGTGTTTCGTTGTCGGTGTGTGTGCATGTGTGTGTGTGTGTGTGTGTGTGTGTGTGTGTGTGTGTTGGGGCATTTACTTTGGGCCCCATGCAAAATTGAAACTGTGTGTATGTGTGTATGTGTGCATGCATGTGTGTGTGTGTGTGTGTCAGTGTGTGTGTATGTGTGTGTGTTGGGGCATTTACTTTGGGCCCTATGCAAAACTGTTGAGTTTTCCCACACCACAAAACACTGCAAGATGTGGTGCACTGTCATCATCCTGCTGAGGATGGTACTCGTGTTCCTGGTGGTACGGATTTTCTCCACCATGTGAGATGAATTAAAGTTGGTAGTTGGCTTAATCTCACTTTGGATAACTTGAAAAGAAATGCTGCCAAGGATGTGGATGTTACCCACTTTGACCAAAAAAAAGAATGGAATAGGAAAAATGTGCTTGCATTTAGGGCATTCCGATTGACTCTTTAACACTTTCAGTCAAGTTGTGTATTTCAAGCATGCTCATGTCCATAGCTTCTTTTAAGCTGTCGATTGATTCTATCTTTCCAGAGAAAATAAATATTACATAAACATTTCATGTTGCCTTGGGGAAATTCTTTGTGTGCCCTAAAATAACTGTTAAGTTCTTAGATTGACAGGGGGTTTTGGGGCTCTTAGCAGGATGTGGTTAGCAGTTAGCTGGCTCAGGTAAACCATTTATTGCCATTAGCGTTCATGCTAGAATGGCACCCTTCTTTTACCTGTCATGGCTGCCAGATGTCGGGCTACAGTGCTGTGTAATGAGAACTCTGACAGGAAAGTCATGAGCAAGTTAGCCGAGCATCTCGCTAGCATGGTTTAGGGCAGTTTTCTCACGTCTGAACGAAAGCCAGAATAATGTGGGTTTCATCGTTGAATTGGATGAATTGTTAAAAACATGTGGTATCCGATCTGCTGTCTGTTTCAAACACTCGTGATATTAACAATAGCAATATTATGGCAATTGCTTTTTATTCTCCGGATCACTTTCATGTGCCTTCTTTTCTAAGATGTTGATTAATAGTTTTCTGATCAGCATGTTTGCCCCAAATACGAAGTCTCTGAAGCAATGCTTTCTTGTGTGGATGTATTTTTTTGGGGTCAGAAACCACTTCTTTTTTTCTTCTCAACATGTGCCTCGCACATTTTACTCTTCAAATCTAGTCGCTTGCTCCTCCAAACCCTGGCTACGGTTAGCAATTAGCTAATCTCAGCCGAACGGGAAAAACAAAACTGGCAAGACTTTAGAGCAAGAGAAGTTATTTGCCGATCTTAAGTGTGTAATTTCCTAGTGAGAGAAGAAAAATTTCCACCAAACACCATAACATCTACGACACATCGGGATACAACGAAGACTGTTTCCAATTAGGCCTACTGCAAATCCTACAGAAGAACATACAAATATAGACACAAACATAGCCTAACAGAGGAGACAACAGGACCGCTCTGACCATGTGTGGTTGACCATCACGGTTGTCCTGGACTCTGAGACAGAGAGAGAGATAGCAGAGCCAGCCTTCAAAGTGGGGGGACGGAGAGAGCGAGAGGCAGAGGGAGAATGAATGGGATTGATTACACCATAACAACAGATATAGTGAGCCGCTAATCTGCCGGTCAATCTGCGGTCGTACATCTTCATCGATCATCCTCTCTCCTGGTCATCAGCACCCACGGCCCAGGAGCACCCTCTTGGAGCCAGACGAGCTCTCTGTGCGTGAAGGTCTCACGTCACCAGATACTGGTGCATTCATCAACTTGTCCACTGCAAAGCCGCAAACACCTAGTTTTTGTTTTCTTTTATTTATTGAAATGTGTATGAAAAGTGCTTTATAAATAAAGTTGCCTTGCCTATTTTTCGCTGTCCATGGAAACGTCGGAGCGCAATGCTATTGTGTGCTAATTTAGACTTTTAGCAGATGCTTTCATTAGAAGTGACTAAGAACAGTGACCATTTTTTTTGTTCTGATAGATAGATGTCATTAAGGAGAAGGGAAAGGTTAGGGGATCTTGCTTTACGATGTCTATATGACTGCCGACAACAGGATTCGATCCCAACCTCACCACTAGACCCTGACTCCCCCCTGCCATTCAAAGAGATGAAGCCTCGGCTTTCCCAAGTACAATGGTACTGTAACTCAAGTGCTGTCATTGTCTTGAAGCGGCAATTTGTTTAAGCTCTATCCTTGACCTTGAGTTTCCCACTTTGTGGATTCGTTTTTGGATTTAGCTCGTTTCACGTGCTGCGTCTAAACATTTCCCATCTGATTCATCCCATCAATCCAGTTTACTAATGACCTTATAGTCCCATCACGTAAATGCAATTACAGACTCATATGACCTCATGTTTGAGTGCTAAGTACATTTTTCCGCACACAGGACAGAAAAATTAAGCGCAGTTCCCCTTACTACGGCTTGGCAAACATTCCCATACAGATAGAGCCAGTATTGTATAAAATATGGTTTCCAGAGATTCCTACGTTTGGTGAACACAAGAAGAAAGACAAAGTATTGACATCTGTATTATGTTGAATTCTGCCCATAACTGTGCAATATAAGCATGCATGCTAAGTGCTGCTAAAAGGTGCCTGATGGAAAACATAAGGTTATCCCCCAAGTAGAAATGAAAAACAGAGTTTGTGGGGTGTGCAGTAGGGCCTTTATTTCCTCCACAGATGGCTGCCTCCCTCACCACCAGCAGCAGCAACGTTAACTCTTTGTAGAGCAATAGAGTGGATGCTGCAGTCTGCAGGAAGGGGAGACCTTGGAGCTGTTTCCAGAGGCCGTGATGAGAGACGTTGGCTGGTCTGGAGACACTGTGGTCCGTCAGGCACTCAGGCAATTATGCCAGGGAGCAGAAAGGTCAGCTAGTCGGTTAGAAGGTAGGGATGAGACCAGTGCATGGTCTTATCAGGCCTTGGTGAGAGAGAAAAAAAGATTCCAAAGCTGAACAGCTGTGGGAACTACGGCGGCACTTTTCTCAGAAGTCAAATGAGTTTGGTGCAAGGAGGGGGGGGTCAAAGGTGGCGGCGGGGAGTTTCATTTCGCTCATGTCTTTATCAGCGATCTGTTAAATATTTCAAGCCCAGCCGGAGAGCAGAGTCAGGGGTGTGTGAGGGAGAGGATTAAAATAGTATGGAGACAAAGTGATGCACTGCGGAACTGTGAACCCTACCTGAAGCGTTGGGTTTAATCAGCAGAGGTTTTGTCAAGGACACCTATTGAAGAAAGTTTCAAAGATAACGGCTCTTTAAAATGGTACAAGATAGAAAAGAAAAGGTTCCATTTTGTGGACTGACATTACTTCATTGCATAAAACGACCAATAAAATAGAGACTAGTAATTGATGAAAAGGAAGGAACAGGAATATCAGCTTTCTGCTTGAGTTACATACTCCATGAATAACGACTTATATGATGAAGCAGATTTGCTAAAACCGTCATGCCATGAAGTAAATATTTGATGAATGTCAAAGCTGGGCTCTGCTTTTGCAGTCATCCACATGCAACGCAGACCGCAGATGTTGAATGTGTCACGTTAAATATAGCCATCCGAATATGACTGCGATGCGATGCATATTCCCTCGTAGCGTGGCCATCACAAAGCTTTTGATCAGAACTCACCAGGGGAATCCTCAATAAGGCTGCCACCTGTTCTGTGATCCCAGCTCTTAACCTATCGGCAAAATTGCATCCAAATCTGCAACCACAGGCTTTTTTATTTTCAGTTTCCATGAACCAGAGAGAAAACGAGCCAGCAAGGAACAAGTTCATGAGTTTTACAAGAGCGGTCACCACCAATGGCCTTGGCCCATAAATTACCAGCTGGTCACCTTATAATCGTAGACATGCACAAGCCTGGACTGGCACCGGTATGTCCCCTCCCTGGGACAGTATGAGGTAGATGACCCCTGGATCCTAATTATAGCTAGTCCCCTCGTAATTACTACCCTGTAAGGCTGAAAGAGGCATCAGCCGTTTACCTATGTTTATTATCTTTCCTATCCATATTTTAACAGCCATCTTTACGGAGCCACATTCTTACGCTTGTCTGGGGGATGATTTGAAACACCCAGTCCCTGCCTGTAAAAAGAATGTCTCAGTTGAACCGAAGCATTGGTTGCAGCAGGCGCCTTTGAAGATTTGATCTTCTCCATCTGCAAGCTGACTCGTTCTGAAGGCTGTCCTCACCTACTTATTTGTCCACCATCGCTGATGTAGTAAAGAATATGGACAATCCTGCCAGCCTTAAACGCACCACCTGATTCTGATCTCCAGAACGTGAACCACTATGCAGCCTGAATGGTTAGACATGTCCGGAATGCCTTAAACGCCACTTTGTGTATAAACGCTACCGCGGGAAGAGGAAGGCGTTCATTTTGTACTTTAGCAGAACAATCTCAGTCTCCATCCCGCAAAGTTAATAGACTTGTGTGTGTCAAGAAAAAGGAGGAGAATGGGCTGCATGGCCGTCTGTAGCCAGCCTGGCAGCCAGGAGGAGTTGGCATCTGCAGCATCGTCCGCACTGTCAGCAGCCACCAGACATCCAGGCGGGCTTTCTAGGTAATTTCAGATGGGGGCTCAACCAGCCTCACATGTATAAAGAAATCACCCGTAGCGGTAAGCCCCCCTTTTATCCCTGGTTTTGCATATTGTAACCTAGGTTTTGTTTGTATTTTATACATTTAGCCACTCCATCGTGCACGGTGTGTGTGTGTGTGTGTGTGTGTGTGTGTGTGTGTGTGTGTGTGTGTGTGTGTGTGTGTGTGTGTGTGTGTGTGTGTGCCAGGGGATTGGCCTCCAGCGCTGTATCCGGGAGAAATGTGTCAGCTTTGCGGCAGGGTCTCCATCAACAAGCCCCCTCCACCCAACCACCCTGTTAAACAGTTACTCTGCCGGAGTCCCCCATTAGAATGACCATCTATCAGCGAGGTGTCGGGCTTACAGGACCCCCTCGATGACATACAGGGGGCACCCAGGGGGATGTGCCCGCCTCCTCTGACTGATGAGCTCATTCCTCTGCGTCCTGTCATTGGCCCACACGTGCCCTGACTTGACCCCCCCCCTCCGGCCGGCCCAGCATCCTCCGCACGCTGGCATACACCAACAGGAAGTGGGGAATGACCTCTTGGCGTGGTCACGGCAGGGAACACACTCGATGTCTGGGGCGTTGCATTTAATGGAGGAGGGGGGTTATTATATACATTATTGTTATTGTTTGTTTCTTGTTTTGCTCACCCTAAAGACTTTTAGAACTAAAACTATGCGTAACTGGCGGCGCATGGAGAATTCACTGTGTTTTTGAGACTATTATTCAAAGCACATCAAGACTGATTGAAGAATGCCGCCTGCTGTCTCTCTTTATTGTGTCCCGGTAAATCGCATAACTTCTAATCGTATCAATTACGGGACGGATCACTTTCCCCCTGCCGTTTCTCCCACTGCAAGTTGAGATGTTGTAGCGTGATGTGATGTCATGCAGGCCGCGTTGAGGACTAAACAGCTTTAGTTAATTCAAGCGCAAAAGCCTTAGATTTAATCAAGTTCACTAATCATATTTCCTCGTGGCCATCTGGTAGACATTGGATGTTGTTTTGGGTACTTTGACGCCATGGCTTATGCGTTATCCAACACACACGCTCTCCGTCTCAGTTTGCATTTATTGTGCCCTCTCCCCTCCCGCCCTCGTTGCTTGTTATGTGAAAAAGTCCCCCAAACAGCGGACAAAACAATATGAAAACAATCAGTTAAGGAGACACATTACTTAAGTAGAAAATTTGACTTAATGTCTCTGGAGTACAATGTAGAATACCACAATGCAGCATGCTATTGTGGTCCCGTCCTAACCCAAAGTCGCATACTCCCGCTAAACATTGCTGGATTTCATGGACTGCCTTGGTGGTGTCATACAATAGGTTCCAGAATTCACAGGCTCCTCGCATTTTGGTGGAGATGCATTTATTCTATGTTGAATTTAGCCTTTGTTGATGTCTGGTGAAGCTAATTGGTTGGCACATGGGTATGGGCTCTGACAGCCAATGCCCATGGGGTGCCACTGGGGCATTCTGATTGGTCCATTTCCATGATTACGGCAACACTAACTGCTGAAATGCACCGCTGTCAAATCAAAACCCTTGTTCCATTGCGGGAGTTCCGGATTTCTGGTATGCAACCTTGTGGTTGAGACGAAACCGCGAAAAGTACGTTCACCCTTACTTTGCTCTGCAATTTTTCCATTCGGTGCCATTTGTTTTTCATTTGGAGTAACAAAACTGTTCTCCACTTTCCCTCTGTGAAAACAAGCCATCCCATAAGGCACCAGGCAGGGAAGTATCAATCACTGGCCCTGGCTGCATGTATTGTGATTACCTCAACCCACAGCACCGGACCTGCTTTTGAAAAGAAAACACAAGGCCAGAGTTATGGCAGGGGAGATAGCCTGTATTGTATCGGAGTTCGAACCCTGGGACTGTAGAAAACATTACCAGTAGTTGGATTGTGCGCACACTTGTTTAGATAGAAACACGACCCTGCATCTCTGTGCATTTATAAGTCAAGGTCGAGGTGAGACTGCACAGTGGGATACCGCTAAAGGAGTGTGCGTGTGTCTACGGAGGTGGAAGTCAACTGCAACAAATCAACCAGACATTTTGTGAGAGAATAAAATCTAATTATTGCCTTCCTAGAAACAATTGTTTCTTAGTGAATGGCCTGATTTACAGCACAAGCCGAAAACCAGTTGTAATTTCCGAGTCATTTGAGGTGTAACTAAATGTGGAAAAAACATGGACACACATGGTTTATTTGTTCTTCTCAACAACTCTAGAAGAATAATGGGCCAAAAAATGTAATATTCATGATCAGATTTATTTCTCTGTTGTAATCTTGCTTTGACAATGACAGCTGCATTCCCATGTCGTCGTTATCTTTCCCATTTTAATTGGCGTGTGTGTCGAGAGAAGTATTACAAATGGTGGAAAAGTATTTCATTATCACAGACATTATGGGATCTATTAAGATGGTCCAGGTGGTTAAGTTTGATAGCCTACTTTAACCTACATTAATATAGAGATATATTGTGGACATTTAATTTGACATCAAATAATAGCAGAGCATACAGAAGAAGTCCTTCCTGTATTTTAGTCAGACTTCTCCATATTTATTCATCTTATTTTTATTGAATTATAATTGGAGTAACACCCTGTTTTTGCTAGATACATTGGTAGGCAGGTATATTATGTTGAAGTTCATGTTAACTGTATTCAATAACATGGTAGTAAAACATTATGCTGGCATATCCCCATGCAGACTCACCTTTTAGTAAAGAAGGCTATCAATGAGTAAGCAATAGTAACTAGGAAATAGGAAAAAGCTAGAAGGAAATAGTTAGATCATTACAGCAAACGGTTCTGCATTCAATTGGCAGATTATTTTACCCCAAATTGCTAATTAAAGGGCCCAGTTTTCCATGTAGATTTTGTAGGAGATGCTTTGGTGTACTTCATTTAGCACTCCTCATGTTTTCACTTCATAAACTTGGCAGCTAACACACTATAGCCTATATTCCCTGGCAGCTTAATACACAAAAGGTTGTGAAGGTTAAATACTTTCTGGGCAAGCTGAAAATATTGTAGCATAAACCACAAATATTGAGTATAATGGATGTAGACTGCTTCCTGTAGTTATTTATTCTCCACATTTCTCTTTGACAAATCACTTGCAGCGAAACTCTATGCCTTTACACCCTCTGTTCCTATGCCCAGCATTTTCTTTAAACTCTGCGAGGAGAATAGGATAGTTATAGATGGTGTTTTTCCTAGAAGGACATACTGAATTACCGCTTAAATATATTCACTGTGTTTTCTTACATCACAAAGGGATATTTCTACCTCTGTTTCTGGCAGATTTCTCTTAAAACAACTGTTGTTTATCGGTACTGATTAAACTTTTATAGACCTGCAGCCGTGAAGTAGGATTTAATAAGCAAAGCAGAAAGCCAATTAATCACAGCAATACACTTTCTTATGTGTTCTCGCCTCCAGCAGGGAAAAACAGAGCTTACTTAATAATTTATTAAGCTCATCATTTCTAACGAGGTTTGTCATTTACCAATGGCAGCATATTTCTAGTTCTGATACGTTCAGCAGTCCAGGCAGAGATTGTGATCCATAAAGACAGAACCACCTCACACTACCACCGACCCTTTCCCATCAGTCCTACCATCTGCTTGTGAAGTTCATATCATTAAGTGTTTCCATGTTTTTGGGGGGAATTGAAGCCATCGCTTCACATGTAGCACCGTCGGTGACCTTGTGGAAGAACCAACCCCCAAAAAAGATGAATTACATTGTTAGGAATTTCCTGTTGATGTCTCTCAATGTTTTTACATCCAAGTCAAATCCCACCCATTAGTGCAAAGACAGCACGGTGCCGGCGACCGGGCCGTGTTCGTGACCTCCTTCTCTGTAGTGCGGTTCAGACCACGGGGGTCACACAAGGGCAGGTTTATTTAAACACGATGAAAATATCGCTGTTTCCACCGGCAGAACACAGGGTTCACACGGTCATCACCTATTATAATAACAAGGCGAGTGCTGACTCGCTACGTTTCCCCCTCCCTAAGTGGAGAGAGCATTGTTACAGTCTTACGAATCCATTCCATTTACACAGCTGTGGATTTACAAGAGAGAGCTACGAGCCACGTTAGCTGTCTAATAGCGGACGGCAGCGCCAGGGAATTGGGAGCCACATCCCCCCTGGTTTTCTGTAAAAGTCAATACCTGGTCAAACTGATGTGTTAAACATAAGCCAGCCACTAAAACATTGTTTAGTCTACATTGTAAAGTCTAATGTCTACTAAAAGGTTCTCACTCATTTCCTGTCGCACATTGTCACGTCCTTTAGCATTATAAATACAAACACCCTGACCTTAATCCTTGCTCTTCTCATTTCCTGTATTCAATGAACGGTCGTTCATTACAGGGCTAGCCGTGAGCAATAAAAGCTCCTGAAATCAATGTATTTCGTTGACTATCTATGGCCACTTCCTCCTCTGCCTGCTCGGAGAATGACAGGGGTTCAGAGGAGGAAGACTCCTGCTATGGTGTTGGGCAAAAGGCCTTCATAGCAGCTAATGGGTTTGACCCCAGACCCCCAACCTGCAGTCTGAGAGAAACTGAGGCCAAGAGAGAGAGAGAGAGAGAGAGAGAGAGAGAGAGAGAGAGAGAGAGAGAGAGAGAGAGAGAGAGAGAGAGAGAGAGAGAGAGAGAGAGAGAGAGAGAGAGAGAGAGGAGCTACACAACAGAGTCCAAAGTCCTGGAGCCTCCTCCACTTCATCTTAATTTGGCCTCAAACGGGACAGGAAGAGATATGAGGGAACGCCAGTCCACATCTCACCTCATCTACACTCTGCCTCCTATCCATCATCCCCGGCAGCACCAAACATCCCTCTCCTCCAGCCCCCAAAGGGAGGAGAGATCATAATGAAAGGGTGTTTATTAGAATGAACATTTCGTTTTTTTAGCTAGGATAAAGCTTCGGGGATGAGGGAGGGGGTGGGGGGTGAAACATGCTACATTCCTTCTGAATGGCGTCGTTTTTGTCTCCCTGTTTCTTTCCCACCTCGACTGGCGATTCACACATGAAGGCCTGTGGTCTTCTTCCTCCTATGCAACATGGACGCCCAGTCGCTAATTATGGGAATTCATGAAGCAAGGTTCAAACCCAAAACCCCAAGACTGGGAGCCTTAGAGGGAGGGGGGAATAGGGGGGGGATGTCAGAAGGGGGAATATGACACAATGAACCTCATAGACCAGCTCTCTCCTATGTCATATCATACCCCTTATTATGACAACAATCCAAAATCGTTCCAGCGCAATAAAATATGTCGGAAACACAGCGCTTAAGCACTCCCCCGCCTCAATTACATTTGTGTTCTGTGATAAAAGACATGCGCCGGGTGGCGCTTGGGGGAACCGGCTTCATGGGGAACCTGACCCTGTGCTCGGGTTACTGTACTCTCTTCACATTTTCAGTTCGTAAAAACAGATGGAGAGGGGGGGGAGAAAAATAACAATAATGTAGTTTAGATTACTGGCACGTTTCAAGCTGGCCACAAATTAATCTTTAACATTTTTATTTCCTTTGGCAACTTTCTTTTTCACTTTTATTTTGTCGTTTCGGAATTTGGAAAAAGTGCAACTTTGCTTTGTGATGTTTTGGCTAAGACTACAGCAATTATGGCTTATGAGGCCTAGTACGGCAGCGGAGACAACATGCGATAATCCATAAATAGCAAAACATGCTCCCAGGCTACCAGGCTGCCATGGTTACAGGATCAAAACGGGGAGCGCTTACCATTAAGACATCTTCAAAACATTACCTCTTAAACTCCCCGGTTGTGTTTAATGTAAATTGACCTTTCGTTATAAAAATCAAAGAGGGGGCCGTTATGGTTAACCATGTCCCACGATGTAAACACGTCGGGGTTAGCCTCTGTTTATTGCCTATAGAATAATTCCCCCTAACCCTCGGCCTGTGTATTCCCAGGGAAAACATTATTGATTTACAGTTAGCACAAAATCCATCCATAATTAAGGCATAAGTTGCAGGCGCTTCATTGACAGGCAAGGAAAATCCTTTTTAAAGCACAGGCAGCATGGCAGACCCTTTGAGAGACAGGCAGGGCTTCAAGTAACGGACAGCCCACGAGAACCGCCGTAAGAAGCAGAAAGAAAATAGGAGCAAAAGTATAGCCAATCACGGGGCATTCCTGCCAGGCGGTGCACCGCGGGGTCGTCAGGTCAAAGGTGAAGGGGCTCGCTGGATAGCACAGCTGTGTGCAATGAGAAGCCCTACACAGCCTCCCCTTTGTGACCCTCTAAGTCTCCGCTTCCACCCGAGAGATACCCATAACACATCTGGGGCTTATTGGGCCCTCACAGCCAGGTAGCGCAGAGGACCAGAGGGTTTGTTTGTCACTTATTAACCCTGTCCCAGCCTCATCATCACAACCATGACTGACGGATCCAATTGACATCCCCCTACCCCTGAAGTCAGGTTCTCAAGTCTTGCCTTGATAAAAAAAGACGACGACAAAGTAAATGCAGGGATGTTGGCGGAAATGCAACAGAAAATGGAAGTGGGTCTTCAGTGCCATCATTCAATGTCAACTGTGAATACAAATGGGCTCTCTTTAGCTAAGGTAAATGTCCTATGTCATTTCGGTGTCTGTCTAATTAACGCTAATAATGCATGACATTTATACAGCGTTTTTTGAAGTACTCAAAGTCGCTATACAAAACAAATTAAACCTTACTAGTTCGAGACAAAACTAGCCAAAACTGTCTGGTTGAGGTATGGCTAATTGGGAAATGAGTTGAAAGATTTGAGTTGAAAGAAGTACAACCAAACCCAGTTGTCCCCCATGCATGTGTCCACGTTAATTTTGGTTATACGTCGGTGGGATTAGTACGAAGAAGAGCAAGAAAGGGACGGTTTGGCCGTATCGATGTGTGTGCTTTGTCTCCGCAACGTGCACTCAAGGCAGATAATGTCTGGAGGGAGATCAGATTCATGATAAATGACCTGTCCATCCCTTAGTCTGGTGCCCCCAAGTCTGTTGACCTCTGTCCCTAAGTCTCTCTCTCTCACACACACACACACACACACACACACACACACACACACACACACACACACACACACACACACACACACACACACACACACACACACACACACACACACACCACACACACACACACACGCTTCCTGAAGTTGCAACTTCAGGTTAACCTCGACTAAAGCTCAACTGAATCAGCGTTTCTACAAACAGCAGGTAATGATTCTGAGGCCTCCGTCCTGCTCAAAAGGTATAAGTAACCATGGCGATACTTCATTTAACAGAGCTTTTGCTGTCAGTGTGAAACAGCAGCTATCCAATCTGAGGTCGCTAATCTTTTTCCTAGCCAACAGATCTCAAAGCATTAGTCCTAACGACTGATCTCAGTCCAGCTGATAAGAGCTAGACTAGATCATGGTATTCCATGTGCATTGACAGGCTTGTGTTTGGCACGGGCAAAACTTTAGGAATGTTTATGCATAAGGTTGTTTTTTTTCATATGTTTTTTCTGTGTGCATATTTGGATGCACAATGCCATTGTCCACCTGCTGGACTTTCATTAAACTACAAAATAAAAGCCCCACCTTCAACTCCCTCCACCCCTTCCCAAAAAAAAAGGGATCAGTCAGACTTTCTTCCCTTTGTGCTATTACCATAATATATTTTATTTATCAAGCGGCCCCGAGTATGCTCGCTCTCGCTCTCTCTCTCTCTCTCTCTTTCTCTCTCTCTACCTGTTTGTGGTGCACTCTCAGCCATATGCGAACGCAGAGAAACCCGCGGCCCCGGCATGTCATTGAGTGGCGAACAGGCATCTTCAAAGTATGCTCAGCAGATGTCTCTCTTCTCCCGAGACCTTATCAGAGAGTGGATAAATAAGGCATGACCTGAGACATGCAGATGGAGTCAGAGCTGCTGCTGCTGCTGGTAGAGGTGCTGCTGATGGTATGTGAGAGAGCTAATAGTGGGTGTGATGGTGGTGGTAGGGAAAGGTGGTGTTGGTAGGGAAAGGTGGAGGATAAGGTGGAAGTGGTGGATGAGGTGCTAGAGTCGGTTGTGGTAGTGGGTTAGGGTGGGGTCCGGTGTTGGTGGGGGTAAGGTGGTGGAGTCGTTGTGGTTGGGGTAAGGGTGGGGTCTGTTGTTGGAGGTGGGTTAAGGCAGTGGAGTTGGTAGTGGTGGTGGGTTAGGGTGGGGTCTAGTGGTGGTAGGTGGTGGTGGTAGAGGTGGTGGGGGTTATGATGGTGGTGCTTGTGGTGTTGGTGGAGGTGGTCGGGGAAATGGTGGTGGTGGTGGTGGAGGTGGTGGCTGTGATGATGATGGTGGTGGTGGTGGTATTAATGATGATGGTGGTGGTGGTGGAGGTGATGGCTGTGATGATGGTGGTGGTGGTGGTGGTGGGGGTAATAATTATGGTGGTGGTGGTGGTGGAGGTGGAGGGGGTAATGATGATGATGATGGTGGTGGTGGTGGTGGTGGTGGAAGTGGTGGCTGTGATGATGATGGTGGTGGTGGTGGTGGTGGTGGTGGAGGTGGTGGCTGTGATGATGATGGTGGTGGTGGTGGTGGTGGTGGTGGTGGAGGTGGTGGCGTTGGTAAGAGATTTGCTTAGAGACTTGAATTGGTGCATGCATAGATTATTTTCAAAGGTCTCCCTCAATACTAACTGAATGTTCCCAGGTATTTTAAATTTCCATCTAGACGGATTCATCTTGACGAGAAACTAATCTCATCAATACTTGATTGATTTTTTCTCAACCTGGTCCGCACCACAAGATACAGTGTTTCCATAAATGTCATACATTTCTAATTTCACTGTAATAGAAGACCTCTCCTTTCTCCCCCAAGCTAATTATAAAACTTCAGAAGACAACAGTTATGATACGATCAACAATAACTCCCTCTTGGTCAACTTCTATTATTAGGAATAACAACAAAGGGCATCTCATTCAATCTTCAGAGCATTCACTTTCTGATGAGAAAGAGGTTTGGAAATATATGTACGAATTTATATCTATATTAAAAACCTTACAACTACAAGTCTCTGCAGACTCTTGGATGCTGGCTAGGTGAGGAGGGAGAGAGGGAGAGTTATCGAGCAGGAGGGAGAGAGAGAGAGAGAGAGAAAGTTATCGAGCAGGAGAGAGAGAGAGAGAGTTATCGAGAAGGAGAGAGAGAGAGAGAGGGAGAGTTATCGAGCAGGAGAGAGAGAGAGAGAGGGAGTTATCGAGCAGGAGAGAGAGCGTAAACAAGCAATTATAAGGTTGGTTTGCATTTTTTCAAGTGTGACCACAGTCAGCAAAAAAAGCCAAGTAGCACCATCACCACCCACTGTCTCATTAGCGTCTGGCCAGGAGATGCTGAGGGGTCTCCGTGGTTACGCCTAGAGAAACCAATCGACACGCGCTCCCTCTCCCGACACAGTGATGAGGGATTAATGAGCTTCAACACCAATGAGAGCTAATCACCAGCCTTTTACACGGAAGGGAAAATATATATTTAAACACGCACGCACTCACACACACACACACACACACATACACGCACATGAATACACAAACACACTAATACACACACACACACACACACACACACACACACACACAGATACACAAACACACAAGCCCACACACACACAAATACACAAACACACAAGCCCACACACACACACACACAAACATAAATACACAAACACACACACAGTATATAGAGAAGAAGAGCCTGGGAGGGGGAGAGTAAATGTTAAACAGAAGAGAACAACAGGGAGACAAAGAGATGGAGACGAAGAGGGAACAGAACAGAACAAGAAAGGGAGAGAGAAGGAGTAGATAAAGATATAGAGCGATAGAGAGTCTGAGACAGGGAGGGAAAGGGAGAGACAAGAAGTAGATAAAGATAGAGAAGGAGAAAGAGTTGGAGACAGGGAGAGAAAGGGAGAGAGAAAGAGTAGATAAAGATAGAGAGGGATAGAGAGTTGGAGATGAGGAGAGAAAGAGTAGATAAAGATAGAGAGGGATAGAGAGTTGGAGATGGGGAGAGAAAGAGTAGATAAAGATAGAGAGGGATAGAGAGTTGGAGACAGGAAGAGAGAAAGAGTAGATAAAGATAGAGGGATGAAGAGTTGGAGGTATGGAGGGAAAGAGAGAGAGCTAGCGATTTGGAAAGAGTAGATACAGATAGAGAACGAAGAGGGAGGGAGCGGAAAGTAAAGGGAAAACAGAACACAACGGGGAGAGAAAGGGAGAGAGAGAGAGATTAGGAAAGAATTAAGAGAGAGAGAGAGAGAGAGAGAGAGAGAGAGAGAGAGAGAGAGAGATAGTCGGAGGTAGACAAAGAGAAGGAGAGATGAGTGGAAAGAACAGCGGAACAGGCAGGAGAAAACGGGAGAGGTGACGTGACGTGAAAAAAGGCAAGAACAAGGAAAGGGAAAAAGAGTTCCACTGCCTACTCCAGAAACATTGTGGTTTCCGGATCGATCCCTTTCAACAGGGCTGGAGGCAGGGGAGAGGAAGCTGCCACCGCAGGGGGTCCGACCCACCACAGAGCCTAGCCGTCACCGGTTCCCCCCCGCTGAGCCAATAGGTGGAGTCATTAAAACACACTCATACTGGTACTTCCACTCTCTCTGAGGACTGTAATCACGGAGCCACGCAGCCTCACCCCCACACGCATCTGCTAACAGTGTCTGGGTGAGAGAAACACTTTCTACTAAATACAATAACAGACAATAGGAAAATGTGCTGTGAAATCAATTTGAGCTTGATAAGCACAGAAGAGAATTTAAGCCCAAAAACACGCTGCAATCGAATATAAGTATAGAACAGAATCCAAATAGAACTCTAAGCGAAATAGATTTCAAATTTTATTTTTGAATGGTTTAATGTTTTGAAGGGCTTAAATAATTTAACATTATAGGGCTGGTACAACTCAATGTAACTCAATGAGGGCCTCCATTTTGGAAGCATAGGAGAATTGGTTAATCGTTCAGTAATTAATAGCGGAATGATTCCTCATCATGGGGTGACATTGTTGTGTTTGAAACTGCATCAGCGTTCCTCATGCGAGATGAAGCAGAACAGTTTTCATTGTTCGAGGTTACATTATATTAAAGTTGGTTTTGGGTTTTACAGTATGACTCTCTTGAGCCTTCTCTGGCGGAGAATATGGCAGCGTATCGCCAACGAAAGATCCCATGATGCATTCTGATGTACAACGACACAATATTAAAAAGTAGTTGTTTTTATCTACTTGTTTATCAATCCAACCAGTTGGCCGCCAAATGTATTTACGTGTTTGGAATACCACCGTTTGGAATCCATAGGTTAGTAGTAAACTATTGTCAGTCGGAGTGCTGATTGATCATGACGACATGCGGACATAAACATAAAGCATTCACAGCACCCCCTAAAGGTTGATGGCTCACACAGCGCTACCTTTGGTCCTGGTACCCCTAAAAAGCCCTGATTTCATAGCGTTTCCATTTTAACTGCTTAGGCTGGACCGCGTAAACGTTAATCGCTCAATCTCGTCACTGTACCCGGCTTTTATAAATAAATAATCAGTTAGGCAGAGGCGCTTTCCTTTCGTTCTTTCCCCCGATCAGCTCTGCATGTGTCTGGCGAGTTGGCCCGGCTCCCCCGGCCCAAGGCCCGTTACCCTAAACACAGACAATAATAACACAATAATGACTCGAGAGGCTGCTATAAGACCGGGCTGAGCCTTCTGCGGCTTCTCACAGGCCTTTTATTTTCCTCCATTTACTCCCCAAATCGTGACCGCAGGAACCCACTCAGAGCCAGGGAGAGTGCAGTGGAGGGTGGGCACGGAGGCAGCCCCCGCAACCACATGAAGAGGCACGGCGACGGGGGTCAGCCCGTAGCGGGCAGCGTCGAACACCAAGGGGGATTCTGGGAAAGGTTTCGGAGTGGTCCCTCAATTAATTTTGTCTGGCAAAAGTTTTCGTCTGGCGAAATATTTGTTAAATGTATAGCCGTGAGGAAAGGGTTAGTTTGAGAAAGCCAGAGAGGGAGAGAGGGGGAGAGAAAGCGTTGTAGGACACGCAGGAGGTGATGAGATGTAATGATGAAAATCACTGTTGTATTTACCGTCCTGCTCCCTTATAATTGCAACAGTAGTGTACCAATGAAAGACCGCTCAAACAACAAAGGTTCAAAAACTAAAAATACAAACGTTTCAGAGCCGCTATTGTGATAATGTGCAGAGGAAGCGTTCAGGAAGTTCAAATACTTCTCGCTATCTCTGAAAAAGATTATCCTAAATCTTTAGATCCTTGTAACTTTGTTAAACGAGTTGTACAGCACTCATTTGCAAGTCAAATAGCATGCGGGTGTACCGTACATCAGATTGGACTTGTAGATGCAGCAGGCCGATATGATCGCTCCTCTCTTCGACTTCAAAGCACAGCATTCCCAACCTTTACATCGCGCTTTCTGAGGAATACGAGCGCGTACATTCTCTAAAAAAACCCTTGTGTAAAGCCAGATCTTCCCTGGCGTTACACATTGTCCCCATTGTTCCCCGGTGCACTTACGCTCAGCTTAAAAGGTCTGAGGCATTTGTTGTCTCTTTTTACCCATCGGATAGTCTTCGCCCGACCCAGAGATGAGCCGCGAGCTGAAAGCCTGTGTGTGTCTTGGGCTGTCCCGACGGAGGGAACCCGTGCAGGGAGGAGGTCATGTTCTCACCAGACAGTACAACCCCGTCACCCAATACCGTTCTATGGGGCCCACACATCTTCAAAGAGCCAGCAGGGAAGAGGGAACCAACAAAGGAACAAGAACACTCTGATTAACACTGAATCGGCGGCTTGTTCCTGGAGCATACACGGGTCAAAGTTCAAGCAAAGTTTTGGTAATTATGGCAGTTGGTTTGATTATATATATTATAGATATTTTTTTAGATATTGACTCGATATCAGTATTGTGAAGTCTAAATGCATTGTAAGTCTTATTATGTACAGTATGTTAATAAGACATGTATAGATCATAAATATATAATAATAAACATATAATCATGACCGCGGAAACCCAGAAGGCTTACGCCTCATACAGGCCTTCTGCAAAAATCTGACCACACCTACACACCTGACACGCATGCATGCACGCACACACACCGGGGTGGATATTTTGCAAATGTGTTCTGGGATGAACAGTGACACATGATGAGCCAAGGAGACGTTTGGGGAAAGCATGTGCCAGGTTTGTGGAAGCTCTGCTGGGGCGATGAGAGCCTTATAGGTCCACCGGTGGAACCGTATTCCACCATGTGTCTGCTTCTCAGACCATTGGAGACCAATGTTCCGTGGGGGAGCAGCAGGTTCACCAGTCTGCCTGATGGGAACCATAGCAGGAGATCCGCCCTGTACTGGTTTGATCCATCCCTTCCATGACCCAATTCTAGATTGTTCTTCATTTCTTACAAATAGTAATCAAAATAACCCCAAAAAAGATGTAATGTAAATACACTATTAAAAAAATAATTATAATACAGAATCTATTCTAAGTGCAAACTTTGCAAAGTAGAGATTTTATTTAATAAACTTCCACTTGAAATCCTTTACACTGAACTCAAATCGGAGAACCAAATCGCAGCACCGGGGTTGTATTTGAAAGAGGATTTAAAGATGCAAATATTACCGCTGTACCTGTACGCAGTCAATCCCTGGCTCACCTGACTGCTTTGCTTTGAGTAACGTCGCTCTATTTACCAAGAGCAGAATCGTTGATTAGCCCAACATCTGGGCCTCACCGCTCTGCTCTCCCTATTCCACATAGCTTGTGTGAAACATTAGTGCTTGAGACCCAAAATGGGCTGCATAATTTATGAGAACAAAATCTCTGAAACTGTACTATACTGGCATTTGAACGCATGTCATCTAGGTTGAATTCTAGGGCATGTCAAATGTTCTCTTTGTGGGCCTTTTTAAAGGCATTGTGTAATTCAAGTTGCCCTCAACCTCTCTATTAGGGATGAAGTTATGATATAGTATTATCTCTTTTGTCGTTTTCCCCCCTTGGTTGACAGCGCTGCTCTCTCCCTGTGGGCTTTAACAAGTACTCCCCGAGCCCAAAAGACCTATCCTCTTACCCCCTCAATGCAAGCCAGACAATATAAATTTGAATTTGGAAATACATAAATCCTACTGGATTGGCCCAATTACGAGGCCGCACGCTGAGCCTGGGGGCGGCAGTCAATTCTCCCCAGCTGGGCAGAGCTGTTCCAGGGCTAGTAATGCTCCGGCGCCACACCCCAAGCACTCCAGCTCGCTCCCCCCCCCCCCCCCCCCCCCCAACTAAACCTACAGCCATACAGTCCCGATTGCAAGGGCCGGCTACCAGCAACATGAACGCAGGAGAAAAGCATGTCAGCATTTGTTTTTGCCGTTTTTCTTTTCCTCCACTTAAGAAAGCCCGGGCCCTCAGAAGACAAAGTTCAAAGGCTCAACATACCAACGGCCCTGCAGCCGATAATTGCAAGGATAGCAAGCGCGGAAATTTGATTAAAATCCAAAATCCAATTCCCCCTTTTTAACTGTTTGTTTATGTTTTGTCAGTGTATGTCCGCGGCCTGTTTGGATGCTAATAGCATTTCTTTCCATATTCATATCGCGTGCATGGTTCTATGTTTATTAATTCCTCCTATCAATTGCCCCCGGACGGACTTGCAAGGCAGAGGGGGAGGAGACAGTGGTCTGTTCTTACTGCGCTTCCAGTCCTTAAGTGGTCGGCTCGGGCCAGTAATTGCTCAATTGTACCGCGCCCCAAAACAGATATCAGCGACGAGCCATGCGTTCACTTTTTCCTCCTCTTTATCGGCGGAGAGAGAGGAAACGGCGTGGCTTTTATCAAGCAGCAAAGCAAAGCAATTTTCCAAATGATGTAATGACTGACTGAGGATGGTCTAGGTGCATCCCCATGCCCCCCCACCCCCCACAACCCCTTTCCCCATCTCTCTCTCAGACAGACCCCCATCGCTCTGATTAATGGAGGTCACCAATCAGGGGGTTCGTTAAATGTATTTACATCATGACCTACATAACCATCCTCAACCCCCTCACCACACACACACACACACACACACGCACCCTGTGTTGAATGACTTTCGTGTCCCCCCCACCCCACCTCTTCCTGTTGAGACTGTGATGTGGCCGATGAAGTGCTTGTCAGCAGCCAATCACGGGAAGGCAATCTGAGTGTCTGAGCAGGAAGCTAGTCATTGGCACGACGTTTGCATGTGCGTTTCCGCAGGGGTCGAAGGTCAGGGTCAGCTCCTGCTCTATTTCTTTCTCTTTTTTCATGTTGTAAGTTGAGGCAGCTCAGTAATGTCTAGGTCCAGGATACAGGGACCTGATAAGGCGGGGGGGGGGGGGGGGTATTTGACAAGACTGAATACAGGATAAAAGTCTGAATGTGACCTGTGAATCATGGGGTCATAAACTGTTTATGGGTTTCTGTGTGTGTATGTGTGTGTGTCAGAGTATGTGTGTGTGTGTGTGTGTGTGTGTGTGTGTGTGTGTGTGTGTGTGTGTCGGTGTGTGTGTGTGTGTGTGTGTGTCGGTGTGTGCGATTGTGTGTGTGTGTCGGTGTGTGTCGGTGTGTGTGTGTGTGTGTGTGCATGTGAGCTTAGATTTGTGGTAATGACAAGCAGTGTGCCCTCTACATGAAAGACTTTTTGTGTGCTGTTGGAAATCACGGCCAAGGCCAGGTTGTACCTTGCTTTAGGGTCTCTGTTTAGAGCTGAAACCTAGCCTGACCTTATTACAGCCACGTTCAAACGTCTCCACTCTGTCCCACACACAATAATAAAGAAAGAATGTTATCAACGTAGATTTTCTATGTCCATAAAATCACCAATAAACCAATTCTCATTTGAAATTGCAAATTGGCAAATTTCAAACTGGAAAAGCGACTCACAATGTATAGTTTGCCGTTTCATCAAAACAATACATAAGTTACATGAATATTCGTAATATTTATATATATATTTATATTTAAAAGTACTTGGTGAAGTGAACTAATGAGGAGTATGGTAAAAGAAGACACTAACCGTAGTCATTCCTCGTAGGATATAGATATAGTAAGATATAAAGTTGAAAAATGAGCGTAATCCGAATGCTAGACATCCATTAATTCAAGCCAGCTCCTATCAGAGTCTTGGCCTCCCCTCCACTTGTAGGAGATTTGTTCGTGTCCAACATTTAGTTGTAGCTAGAACATGAAACTCAATACTGACATTGCCAGATAACAGCAACCATGGTGGTCATAAAAATGTAAGTACGATTAAATGTTCTATCAAAATGTGTTCTATTTGGACCAGGAAAACCTGATCTTCAAACCTGACCTTCAGTTCACGTTCACGAGTACAACCTCAATGCTGTTATCATGTTTTGCCTTCAGAAGGTTGGCTTCTACTGCAATCGAGAAAACACCAACCCCAACAAGATCGACAGCAACAACAAAAATTGAAAAGAACCAATTCATTCAAACAGACATTTTACTGGGAATATCGTAAGCAAACAATTTGCTTTAGTCTTTCAAACTGAAATCATTATAAGAGGGCGGCCATTTTGTATAAATTCCCGCCACAAAAAAGAACCATTCAGTTATTAAACCCAAACTGATAAGGGCATGTGTACTGCGTATACACATCATTAGGGCTGCCCCCTAATAGTCGACCAAACGTTAGTCGATGAGAAGAGTCTCAGTCGACCAAGGTCGGTTTCATTGGTCGGTTTGTCGCAGAAAAAAAAAAGTTAATTAATTATTATCATTGTTTTTTTTTTTACTCCATCAAATCATACTAATTATGATATTGACGTGTCGGATCTGGCTGAGAGTTTATCTCCAGCTGAAGCTGCTCAGAGAGAGGATTGTGACAGCAGTACAGAGGAAATTGAGCCCGGCAGCAGGTGATATCCACGCTGATGGCTACTGATGAAGAGGAGCAGACAGAAGGAGAGAACAATGAAATTAAGATATACTTGGAGGACCAAACAAAGGTTGATTCTGGGCCACTGAAATGGTGGGAAAAAAATGATGAACGCTTGCCAGAGCAGCTAAGCTCATGCACTCCATCTCTTCCACGTCCACGCCATCGGAGCTTCTCGAAGGCCGGCTTCATTGTCAGCAAGACACAGAGCTCACTTCTCCCCGACAACAATGTGACTTATAAAATTCTTTCTCAGCCCTGGAACTCAAAGAAAAAATAAATAAATAATAATAATACAAAAAAAAAAAAATGTTTTAAAATATGCGATGACTAGCCATTAGACGTCGCAGCCCTTGATGTGTAGGGCTGGTCGGGGGCAGCCCTACACATCATGTTGTGTATCTTAACCCTAGAAGGTGTTATATACACATAAACTGCTTTCACATATGGACATACAACCTGCTATTCTCCCGACGGGCCGTATATGTGAATGACATATCCTGACGTTGGACCTCCTGAAAAAAGACTACACCTGAGGTAGTATTTTAGCCGGCGGAAATGTTAATTACCTTATATGTGAATGAGCAGTAGAATGTCGGCATTTCACACCAATTGAGTGGGTGCGTTGATGACGCTTCGGTCTCCGTTTGCATGTCATTGAGTTGCCCCCTAAATGATAATCAGCCTGTTGCCTTTTGGTCGCTGAATGGTTTAAAAAATATTTGAATGTGGCACTGCTTTTCAGAGTCATTCGTGGTGAAGTTCACAGCTGCACACGTATATAGAAAATGTTTTTTTTTTTTTTATGTTACACCTTTCCTGCTGTCGGCTCCCAGACCGTAGTCGAGGAACACAGGGGAGACGTTCCCTCCAGGGCCGATGTTCTCTGGGGGTAACACCCTTCACTTTGACCGCCAGTAGGTCTGATTATAGGTTTGAATATGGTCGGAATGAAGCAGTGATTCTTGACAGGCTGGGCACTTTATTCTTAGTTTCACTAACTTTACAGTACACGTTTGCACAGACACAACCGGACTCGTTCATTACTTAACTAAACTGACACGCTACCGCTTGCTCTTCTCGCTCGTCCACTCACTCACACACACACTGCCATTCTCGCGCACACACATACGCTAACTCTCGTTACAATAACAATAACAATTATTATTGACAACAGTTAGCTGAACATTATAGGGTCCCATCCTTCCACTCCCTGTTTTCTCAGGAAGATATCAGATATCAACTACATTTGTCCCAGTGTTTGTTAGATGTGAAATGAAGCCAAAAAAGACACTCTATTCCTCCAGTAACGCAGTCGTTCATGACGCCTTTCTTGTTCATCGTTTCTTCTATTTGTCTGTAACTCATGATCCAATCTTTCATCGATCGATGCAGATGTTGTGGATGCAACAGAATATATGATGCATCGCTGCAGCAACATTTAAGATGATCGCGATGAGTTCTGCCCGTTCTGCCTCCGTGCTGTCTGCAGTCAAACCAAAACAAACGAAAGAGACCCTACGTCATATCCCGCCCCTTGCAAGCCCACCCCCTAAACCAGCCAGAGATTTTACTGATGACTGAGTGACACCGATGTCCACATATTGGGCATCAAGTGTGAATAAGTGTGAATGACCCTCACGGTCAAACCTCCTGATCCACAAATGCGGAGAAAAGACGGAGGACATATGTGAAAACGGCTATAGAAAGACCCATTGAGTTATCAGCTCCATGTTTTGCTCCCATCTGTCAACACCTTCCATTTATTATATTATTATATAAGCTGTGCAAGAAAGACGACATTACTTGCTATGTATTATTACAGATATCATGTGTAATGAACCGAGCGGGGAGGAGAAAAAAAACAACTATTGTCACAAATTATATGTAGATTGGATTTGAGTAACACTTGCACGCCATGTGTTTTCATTTGACCTCGCAATAAAAGCTAAAATGAGGACAGCTTCATTCCGGCATTTAGATTCTTAATATGGAGCCACCGGGAAATCCATAGTGTTTTCTGCTGACTGGCCAGAGTATCAGGTTATTAGAATCCTATTTCAACAAGATCCATGTAGCCATTATGGTTATTATTTCCACAAAGAAACACTTGACTGAATAATGTGCGCTACGTCTCTAATAAAAGACGGCCTTTGTCTGTACACAAATCTTTACATAAATCTGCACGACAGCTTGTATTCAACTCGCTGCTCCTGCAATTGCTTCTGTGGGTTCCCTACATAGAAGCAGATGCTGATCCTGGTAAGAAAAAGGGAGTAACAAGGTCCTATACATGGTCTGATGACAAATGTACAACTTGTCCATACAATGCGACAAGTATTAGAAAGCTTTTTTATCAATTAATGTAATTGGGTGTGCGTTTGTGTGTGTATGTATGAATGTGCATCTCCCTCTCTCTCTCTCTCTCGTTCTGCATCTCACTCTGGGTGTTTTGACAGTAAATCTGGTAATTACTTGGTCTGCTGTTCCTGGGCTGGTTGGTTGCCCGGAGCGCTGGGCCAGCCATGGATAACAACTAAAACTCACCCTGGGAGAGAGGATAAATACGGCCCAGATCTGGGGCAGGAGCCTGACTAGGATCCAGCTGTTCATTGAAACCTTTGAGTCAACTTTGATTTAGCTTTGATTCATAAAACGTCACTGAAATTAATTATATTGTTTCTATTTATATTCTTCAAATATATATCTAACCCATCAAATACATATAAGTTTAATTCCTTAAATCGCAACAGGAAAGATAAAACGTATCTTAAAATCATATCCGCAGGGGACAGTAAAATGTTTTTAAAATAACACACAAATAACAAGTTAACAAGTTAGAGTGCACAATCACTGTCACACCGAGAACTAAACAGGACGAATATGTCCTCTCCTCATTCAATCCACTCTTTCAAACGTTTAATACGAGGAACGCAAAATCACTTACTGTCCACCCAGATGAGCTAAAGCCTGTTTCCCTCAGTGCATGAAGTATAGTTTTGGTAACTGGATGATGTCAGCAGCTTCGTAGCCCTCAGAGAATCCTCCTCATCCCATTACCTGTCAATCATATATCCCCTTAACTGGATTACCCTCAGCGTACCTGTGTCTCGGCACTACCTCACAGGCTGGCTCTTGTGTCAAAACATTGATTCCCTTAATGTCACACTCAAAATAATGACTCACCGCTTTGAAGTTAGCGATCGGCGCCGCGGCTAAAGAATGGACTAATCATCGTGGGGACATGACGAACCACCGTGACATTTGAGAACTCGTCAAGGGCGAACGTAAAACATGTCAGAACTTTCCTTTTTTTTCGGACGTTATTTCGGGTTGTTCTTCCTTTGAACAATGGAGGGCTTCCGATGTTTTCGGCTCCACAGTGTCGTTCGCCTCACCAGATTGACTGACTTTCATTACTGCTGGCCTTTTTAACTGGGAGTTGCCACTTGTCATTTTCTTGTGGAGGATAATGCGTGTCATCTCGGCGGACAGCGAGCGAAGAGAAGAAAGAAAACAAAATGGACGTGCAAAAGGTTTCAAATATGGGTGCCGTGTGGCAATGGATCCATTTTTTCTGTTTTTTTCTTGTTAACTTTTGTCCCTGAATGACTTCTTGGCTGTGGAGTTTAGCAATGACTCATCTCATAGAGTTAACATACATTATTTCTATAGACGATAGATTATGGATGAACATCCAACATCCATATATATCATGTCTGTGATCTGTGATGTTTAATATCATGTGTTTGCACACACACACACACACACACACACACACACACACACAATGTATGTGCTAAACGGCAATGTGCATGTCTACTGCAGCAGCAGGATTGGTGATACTAAAGTTAGTCCCTCCAGCCTCCAGCTGTATCCTTTCTGTGCTGATAGGAGCATCAGGAATGACCCTGGGAAGCAGCTGAGAACCCAGGGCCAAGTGGTATGGACAGGGATGGAGTTACCAGGATTAAGACGCTTCACTCCCCAGGTCTGAGACCCGTTGATCATTAGAGACAGGGGCTTTAGGGAGGGGGGATGGCACGGACTGAAACCCACCAGGAAAAATGGCTGATTTTAGTCTTTTTTTGGTTTTGAATATTTAACAAATGCATGGTGATGCAAGGCTTGAAATCAATGGTTGATAAGGTGTTCAAATCAGCTAGAAAATAATATAATAACATGACCATATATAAATAAAAAATGGTCCATCTCATTTACAAATGAAATGATAATATAAATACAAAAATGACCTAATTGATGTTAAATGATCTTAAGTTGAAAACAAAGCATTTGATCAATTTATACACCTCCTTAGTCGACTGACCTCTAAACCGACCTCTAAAGTCCAGATAAATGTGATAATCTTCAACTTATTTAGACATAAACATAAAGCGTTCAAATCTCCTGCTACAATTGTTAACAGATTTTAATGGCAGCTTAAAATACACAAACACTGTTTTTCAACACAGATTTGTGTCTCCCTCCATTTTGAAACGCCTGGTTCCCAACGGCCTCCCGCAGGCCATTCCTGATCCCATCGTAATGGGAAAGCAAACAAAAAAAAAAGTGAACCGCTATCTTGACGGCATCTGCTGACTGTTCACGTGTGGCGACACGGCCGTTCAAACAAAGACGACAACACATTTACTGGCAGAGCTGCGAAGGAGGGAGGGGGTTTCGGGGGTGAAAAGGGTTGAGAAAGCTAAACGCTACACTAGCCTCTTCATGCCAGAGCAGTTTAACGGCGCCAGCGGCTAAATTGGTTTACAAGTTGATGCATTAGAAAAACACTGATGAAAACATAATCAGAAACACAGGGTTAATCCGCACTGCTGGAGAGGCGACACATAAATCAGACAACAGAGGACAAGGCTGACGGATAAGAAGGGGTCTTGCGGGGGTGGGGGGGGGGGGGCGGTGGGGGCACAAGACGGAGACGGTTCACACACAAATAATCACCCAGAATGAGCCCGGTGAATAATTGAAGCCAGACGCTGGCGTTAAGCCGGCAGCTCATGCCATTAAGGAGACCCTGAGTTTACATCGGTATGTTTATCTCTGGTTTGTGACCGGCCCAGTGTGATGGCGGTCGGTTGCTATGCAGTATCCAAGCCATGAGGTGAGCCAAACTATTTGTCCGGGGCTATGGACTGTGTACAAGCCCTTAGGCAGGTGTTTGGGTTGGTGGTGTGTGGGTTTAGTGGGGTGTGTATGTGTGTGTCAGGGCGTGTGTGTTCCTGTGTGCATGCGTAATTGTGTATGCGCACGCACACACACAAGCATGTTAAGTTGTGATGGGCTTTTGTGTGTGGGATTGTGTGTGTGGGTGGGGGGGGGTGTGCGTGTGTCTATTTGTTTGTGTGTATGTGTGTGGACAGGGTGGGGGCTGTTGGGGAGTATGTGTGTGTGTGTGTGTGTGTGTGTGTGTGTGTGTGTGTGTGTGTGTGTGTGTGTGTGTGTGTGTGTGTGTGTGTGTGTGTGCGTGCGCATGTGCATGCATACATTGTACATGCAGAACTCGGTCCTGCAAAGTATGAGTGATTGAGAGAGACTTACTTATTCCAAGCCGAAACTTATTCAGCAGTTCTTCACTCAGCAGTTATCTTTCACCACATTCCTCAAAAGGCATTATGATGTGACAGGCTGTGTTCTTCAAACCAGTGTTTACACGAGCCAAACCAGGCTTGATCTCGGCCAGAAAATAACATTTCAACTCCGAGACTAAAAGTTATTAGTCTCCGGGTATCAAGCGAGGCGAGGAGGCAAGCTTGTGTCTTGTTCCCCAGACGCAAAGAGAGAGGGAAAAAAGAAAAAAGCAGCAGCTTCCCAAGATAGAAGACATTTAAATTCAAACGCTCTAACACTGTGTTCAATCATCTGACCTCTGCTCAAAATAACCCAGTGCAGCCCAAAATTATTTACTCCTTTTTAAATGTAGCGTGAGACCCCAATTAAGTCAGCTTGCCACCTTCAGCAAGGGGCTAAATGGATTTACTTCTTCCAACAAATTGCTTCTCCCACAGTGCACTGGCAGCGACTCCAAAGCGAATAGTTTAGGGATAAGCCAAGCCACTTTTAGATTTTTTTTTTTTTGCATTTTTTTTTTCTTATTTCAATGTCTGCTCGTTCATCGGGGTCTCGGCGGTGTCTGGTCTGCGGTTATGCTACATAACACAAAAAAAATCTCCAGGCATTAAAAGCCGCCCCTTAAAATAGGACTGACTGTTTCTTTTAAGAAAGTTAAGTAACTTAACTTAACTTGATGTAAGTGGGAAATCTGTGCTGCTTCCCTTCAAAGATGGCCTTTCTCTCGGGCTATCAGCATAGAAAAATTATAATTACAACCCATGCTTCAAACACTCCCAATCTCCTCATCAACCACCATCAAGCTACATCAACTGTTGAAGTAGTTAGTGTCTAATGCTAATAACATCTGCCATTCATAACGGTATGAAACTTTGTCGTTGGTTTCACGTTTCAACTCGTTCCTGTTCCAAGCCTGCTTTCCCTGTAATACTGGTGTTGCAGGAATTTACATGCAAGACTGATGGTGGCTTTATGGAGGTGGGCTCATAATAAAAACCATGATGGCCTTCCTGGAGGCAGATTCAGATTAATGCAGCATGTTAGCAGCATTATAGAAACAGTTGACAAGTTGACATTAGCACAGGCTTATACTGTGTATATACAGCACCGGTACCGTATAGGGGATGTGCTTTTCTAGAACATTCGGTTTTGTCAGGATATGGGCGGTAGGGAGCCGAACAAAGTGTGGAGAGTAATTATTTAAATAATATAAGAAGAATGAACAACGTTATACTGAAAATATACAGATACATGTTTCTTCAAAGTCTTCTTAAGCATTGTAAGGTTTCAGAAGGCTTGGAATATAACGGTAGATAAATAGTACATTATACGTATTTCCAAATATACTATTACTATATGATATATATATATATATATATATATATATATATATATATACACACTACCGTTCAAAAGTTTGGGGTCACCCTGACAAACAGTTTTCCATGACAGTTTTCAGCTGTGCTGACATAATTGCACAAGGGTTTTCTAATCATCAATTAGCCTTTTAACACGATTAGCTAAACAATGTACCATAAGAACACAGGAGTGACGGTTGCTGGAAATGGGCCTCTGTACCTATGTAGATATTCCATTAAAAATCAGCCGTTTCCAGCTAGAAAAGTCATTTACCACATTAACAATGTCTAGACTGTATTTCTGATTAATTGAATGTTATCTTCATTGAAAAAAACAGTAGTATATACCATGTACTTAAGCATTAGCAATTTTACATAACTGCTAATCTCATCATCCAATCAATCCCATTCCCACGACGAGAGATACGGAATTCCATCAGAAGTGCAGCTATGTCCCTGCCAGCGTGTGAGTGTCAGTCGGCCTGGCGTCTATTTCCGCTCCGTCTCCCCACAGTCCCTACCTCTCCTCGCACATCTGCAAGTCCAATTCTGGGGGGGAGGCGGCAGGCATCCGGGCGTGTCCACCGCGGCGGGCGCGCCTGACAGCGGGCCCACCGCCTGCGCCCAGGTAGCAGCACGCCACCGGGAGAGAGAGAGAGAGAGAGTGACGGACGGCCAACACAGCGAGCGGGGTCCACGGGGCTCATGTTTAATTCTGAGAACGACCCCATTCCTTTGCCCCCCCCCCCCACGTTCTTTCCCAGGCAGCCAGTCATCCAGCTGCTTAGCCACAGAACCTCCCTGGGCAGAACTCAAGGGGGAGCTGGTTGAGAGCCATACCCTCCACCACCCCCTACCGCCGCCCCCCCCTCACTTCTCTGTCCATCACCTTCAACATTTGCCTCAGTGGAGAATTCAATTTATTTTATAGCGGCACTCCACTCGATAGAGCTGACCTCCCGGATCCCGGCAGGAGTAATGAGATGGCCGCACTAATGTCAGCCTCAAGGTTGAATGGGAGGATCAAGCGGGCCGCCCTAGACATTTTCCCGCTCCTTGTGAAATAGTAAAATAAAAGAAGGACAAGGCTGGGTTTCAGCAGTCGCTGATCTGATCTCCAAAGGAGATCCCCCTCCCTTCAGCACGCAACACACACACACACACACACACACACACACACTGTAACACCATGACACCATGCACACAGACGCACACACACACATACATAACACCATGCACACACACACACACACACACACACACACACACACACACACACACTGTAACACCATGACGCCATGCACACAGACGCACACACACATATACATAACACCATGCATACATGGGCACACACACACACACACACACACACACACACACACACACACATATACACTTTAATGCCATACAAACAGACGCACACACACACACACACACACACACACATAACGCCATACACACACACACACACACACACACATAAAACACCATACACACAGATGCACACACATACATGACACCATACACACAGACGCACACACACACACATACTATAATGCCATGCACACAGACGCACACACACACGCACACACACACACATAATGCCACGCACAGACACGCATACACACGGACGCAAGCACACACATAACACCATACACACGGACGCACACACACATACATATAACACCATACACACGCACACACACACACACACACACACACATTAGTGTGTCCATCGATGTGCCGGCAGGATCAGTGTGTCATGGATTCATCTGGGACATTAAATGCGGTGAGGAGGTTTCAGTTCAGTTCAACACCAAAGGGATCTCCTCTGGATGTTGCTGAGTGTTTTGGGCGTGGAATGCCGCCTCAATCCATCAGGGCAAAAGAACAAACCCTTTGTGTGTCTGAGAGGAGGCCTGGCGTTTCACCCTGAAGAGCGCCATCCAGTGGCCGAGGCGGGAAACACATGTCAGGGCGAGGCGGTTGCCGTTGCTTTGTTTGGATGAGTGCAAGGAAAACAGTGACCTTTTTTTTGTCTTTCTGTTCCACGGCAGTGTGTCTCCCAGAGAGACTACTCCACCACGGAGATATCTCACACCCGCCTCTGCACACACATCCTCTCGCACGGCCGCATTCCCATGGTCCTCCACAACAGATCATAACACTCACAGATACAGAATCAGGAAGAAAATCCCCAGAAGACTCAGCAAAAGAATCAGAACCAGAGGGGCGTAATGGAGAAAGTGGTCGTTCATCTCTAAGGAGGGCTGGCTGGCTAGAGCTCAGACTTAGCCAAAAGTTTTGAGACTCATAAAGCGTGGTGTGTCTCTGTCCCCTCCCACGCACACGTCATAGCCTCTCTACTGATCGCGGCTTCTCTGTCTGCTGTCCAAACATAGGGGACCAATTACAACCGAGGGAGTCAGCTTCCAGAGTCCAGATAGCAGCAGATAGCAACAGCACGAAAAGGCCAAACATACTTTGATGGATAGGGAAACGGAATTCCAGACAAATTATAGCCGTGTTTTTTTTTTTTGTTTTTTTTTGCGAAAATAAAAAGTAATGTAAGTTGACGCTGAACAGAGATGGGATCGCCTGGATATTGACGAATGGACTCGATTAGGAAAGAATTGGATGCACTTTAGCCAACCAAAAATGAATAGGATAATAGCTTGATTCACTTTAGTTTAGTTTCCTGTTGTTTTTCCACACATTTTTAGTTTTTTATGAATGGAAATTTTTTTCTGATTAGTCCAACAAACACTTTTTTTAAGGAACCAGAACTATGCCGCATTTTCCTTGGCCCCTTTACAAACGTCACCCGTGCTCAATCCGAATCCGAACTGTGAGCACGGTGAAATCGTAGACGCGGTAAATCATAAAAAAAAAAGGGCACCGATACAGTCACCTATCAGGGCCCGAACGCTCTGAGTAAAAATAAACACACACTTCCTATCAATGTCCTCGCTCCTCCTTTCACTCTCTCCCACACAGACACACGTCGCTTCCTGCTCGCCTGATTAACTTAAACATTCATCAGGGGCTGCAGGTGATTTCTATAAACACTACGGATGGCCCCGGTGACCCTGGTGTCAGCACGCTCCCTCTGTTTATGTGAACGGACACGGGCCCCATGTGGTCGCCCCACCTGCTGAATCCACACGGTAAGAACCCAGCCCCGATCAGCAGGGGCTGCAGTCTGTCCACAGGGACGGGAGGAGGGGGGCAGGAGACCTGGGAGGTGGAGGGGTGCTGCTCTTCAGACGGAAAGATAAATACTATGGAGGAGATACGACAGAGAAGACAGAGAGGGAGAGAGAGAGAGAGAGAGAGAGAGAGAGAGAGAAGAGAGAGAGAGAGAAGAGAGAGAGAGAGAGCAGAGAGAGAGAGAGAGAGAGAGAGATAGTGAGAGGGGGAGAGAGAGATAGAGTAAGAGGGGGAGAGAGAGATAGAAGATGAGAGGGGGAGAGAGAGATAGAGTGAAAGAGAGGGAGAGAGAGAGAGACGGAAAGAGAGATGGAGTGAAAGAGAGGGAGAGAGAGAGAGTAAGAGAGGGAGGAGTTGTCAGAGTCAGATGAAGAGAGAGTAAGATGGGTTTATTTTCAGACAAAAGCCAGGATAATAAAATTGCGCTGATGGAGAAGAAAGATATATAGATAGAGAGGCAGGAGTGAGAGGGACAGAGATAGAGAGGTAGGAGTGAGAGGGACAGAGATAGGGACGGCAGGAGTGAGAAGGACGGAGACAGGGAGGTAGGAGTGAGAGGGGGCAGAGTGAGAGGTAGAAGAGAGAGGGACAGAGATATGGAGGTAGGAGTGAGCAGGACAAAGATAGAGAGGTGGGAGTGAGAGGGACAGAGATAGAGAAGAGTGAGGGGGACAGAGTGAGAGGTAGGGGTGAGAGGGACAGAGTGAGAGAGATAGGAGTGAGAGGGACAGCGATAGAGAGGCAGGAGTGAGAGGGAAGGGACTAGAGAGGAAGTGAGAGAGTAAGAGCGAGGGGGTGATAGCGAGGGAGACATCGTGCAGTAAGTGCAGGCTTGTGTAGTGTGTGTAGAGGGAAGAGAGGGAGAGAGAGAGGGGGAGAGAGAGAGGGAAAGAGAGAGGGGGGAGGGAGAGAGAGAGGGGGGGAGAGACAGGTGATCACAGGGGCCAAAGAGCGGTTCTTTGAAGATGGGAACAGCGAGCTGGGAGACAGGCGGAACCAGGGAGGATAAGACTGTGTCCTCATCGCCGCGGCCCTCTGCCTTTCATCCTGTCCATCTTAAATAAAACTTCCTCACCTTCCCCCAAAACATTTCCTTTGCCATTTTATTATATTTTTAAGTACTACTTCTTACCCCTGAAAGCACCTGGTGAGGAAAAAACAGACACTGCGGTTTTCTTTGGAGAGAAAATATATTAAAAAAAATATATATATATATATATAATATGTCGACTTCAGTGGGCTGTCAAATTGTGACGATGAGCTGTCAGAAATTATGACGATTTTTCTCTCTCCAACTGCATTTGGATTTTGCTCTCTCTCTCTCTCTCTCTCTCTCTCTCTCTCTCTCTCTCTCTCTCTCTCTCTCTCTCTCTCTCTCTCTCTCTCTCTCTCTCTCTCTCTCTCTCGAGTTCTCCCACCCCAAAACACAGGCGCTCCTCCTTTAGACCCACTACAAAGGAATGCAGAGCGCAGGAGAGCCCATGTGGCTATAAATATCTACACACACACACACACACAAATACACTTTCACATCCACGCACACACACCCCCCCACACACACATACACTTTCACACCCACACCAACACACACACACACACACACACACACACACACACACACACACACACACACACACACACACACACACACACACACACACACACGCGGTGCAATTAAACCCCGTTTATAGTCTTCAAAGTGCAAACAAAGAGCCGGTGGAACTACCTCCCACTATCAATGCCATATTGTTTACGGCCAAAGCCAAGAGCACTGATGCCTCTGAGGCCTCTGATGCTGAGTTCTGGGGTATGATTCGTCTGCGTCACGGAGACCGGAGCCGTGGCGATAAGGATCGGCTTGTTGGGACGATTTGATGCTGTTTCTTTGGAAGAGTTGGGTCCCTTTGGATGTGGGATTCTGAACGAGTGGTATATAAGCGTGGAGACTGTGTTTTCCACTTTGTTTCTGCAAAATAGATGATTAAACACATACAAGGGGATTGGATCTGTTCCTCAGTAATAATACGAGTACACAGTCTCGGAGACAGTAGAACGGGGAGTTTAATTTGTGTTGTTTGGACTCTGTGATGACAGTGTTGACCTAACCGATGATCATCAATGCAGGAGTACATCACAGTGGTGCGTGCACACACAAAATAAAACAGACAGCCAACTCAGATTCTTGGGAAACGTTACGAAAACCACCACCTGGACTCTTCTAGAAGACTCCTCGCTCTTCTCAGGGATGGGATTCATATTTGTCCACACCTACCAGGAGTCAATCGTGCCAACCTGCTTTTATTATGAGATAGGCCGCCTTCCTCTCTGGTTGGACTTTCATAACATCCCATACGAGACATCTGTAAGTGATAGGGACTGCAGGGTTTTAAACAATGCCAGGGCCAGAGGAAGAGGTACTATTATGGCGTTCGTGTGTGCAATAGGAGGTGGGGGGGGGGTCACTGTGGGCAGATGTGAACACTCAATGTGGGATTCAGATGGTGGCTTCGGAGCCGCTTTCACAATGTGCAACACAACATCTTAGCGTAATTAGCCTCTGTGTGCGTGTCCGTCCTTCGATTTTCTCAACAGCCGCTCCTTCCATCGACTCCTCGCTCGCCGGTCGAACTGCTGAGGACCCAAAAAGTGCAGTCCCGAGCGTGAAGTGGTTTTGTAAGAGGGGTTCTCGAAGAAAGCTGCAAGCGGCAGCTTTCGGCCCGTAGCGAGCATGCATGCTCTGGAGGGGCACTGCACTAGTACCAATAACAGAGAGAAAAACATTTACACATTCCCTCAATGAAAACCAGACAATCATCTTCTTCTTGATCTATGGGAAAGTATTTACTACTAGTCATTTAGCCAAGTGCCTATTCAATTGCCTTTGCACTTTTTCTTTAGTTAAGTTGTATGTTTTTGATCCAAGTCTGAGGGGTATGAGGGTAGGGGTTAGGCTAAAGGATGCCTACATGCACACTATGGAGATTGGGGTTGAACCCAGAACCTTCCGGCTGGGCATTAGACACCTGTACCACTAGAATATCCTAACTTCTTAATTCTGGATTTATGAGTGAGGGGGGCGCATACAACTATTAACAACAACTATTAACCTATGTGTATACTATAAAGTGTTAATGAACACCAGTGCAATACGGACCAGCATATTAACACGCATGATGTCCTTCACGGTAGCTACGTCGGTTCAGAAAGCGGCCAGTGTGTGAATTATTAACACAGCAGAACTACATTCTCATCCTAAACCCACTCCCTCCCCGCCTGGCTCTTAACACCATGGCATACACAACACAATGTAAACTCTGTTCCATAAGTTATGCTAATTACAGATACAGGCTGGAGTGGCTCCTATAGTTAATACCAGGTGCCGAAGACGATTACACACTGGGAAGATAAACACATGAGGCGTGTTCATTTTTCAAAAGGTTTAAATGGCCTTTTAATAGAGCCTGCCGATTGGCTAGAACAGGCCAACAATTAATTATTAGCAAACTATTTATTTGCACAGCTTTGCTGGAGCGTACTAAAGAGTTATGCATTTTTTTGTGATCTCTGAAGAGAAAGCATTCAAACACCATTACCATGTGGCACAAAGCATTTTAATTAACGAATCTTGGTTGCGTGATTTATCTCAGAACTCCGGTCCATTCATGTTTAAAATCAGTACAACTTAATTAGATGTGAGGCTGTGTTAATTCCAAAGCACACGGCCGTGCCAGAGAAACACAAGATTATGTTTTTTTAATTTTGGTGTCCAAAGTACACTACGATGGAACACAACTCTTGCTACAGTCTGTGTGCTTCGCTGAGTCAAAAACAATATGATTTTAGTTCATTTTTGGTCGTGCTACAAATATCAAGCCAAATCCACACTGTGTGTTCTTTGGGCTTCAACCTTGAACAGATACTGATACTTTTATCCTAAGCAGGTAAACAAATACATATGCCGTTTTGTGGCCACTTTTATTCTTAGGCTGGGTGGCCTTGGGTAGGAACTTAAGCCCTAACCCTGGCAGTGTTCAGACCGTTCTGGATCCGTTGAGCTGGACAGAAACCACTACACTGAACCACTGTTCTTTGTAACTGATGGGATTTGATATCAGCCACTCCCTTATTTATGTTTGGCTTTAAATCTGCATGAAAGATGTTTTGGAACTGAGATAAGAAGAGACAGGAAGGTAAAACCCAAAGACAACAAACCACAAAGTTCTGGCATGGCTGTTTGTTATGTATTCCAAAAAGCATGTGCACCAAATATAAAAGATATCCTGCTTTGTAAGTGTGAGCGTCTGTGAATCAACCGTGATTATTGATAATAAATATCATGGCTAGGACTTTCAACCGGCCCCATATGTTTATTGCCTTAGATCAAAACACAGCAAAAAAAAGCATGTTTTCTGTTCAGCTGCATGATCATGAGATCGCGTCCCTTCAGTACTATAAGGTGTGTATCAGACCCCAAACACCTCCACTCTGATTAGTCGGGCCTTCAGACTCCAGCCTGTTCCAAGGACAGAGTGCAGAGGCAGTGATTAATAAAACAGCATTGAAGATAGGAAAATAATGTTTTATAAAAAATAAAGTAGACCCAATATTAAAGAATCAAAAACAGAGCAACAAGTCAACTTTTCGACTAACAAATAAATAAATACAAATAGATACACAATGAAATGTAACTCGTTTTTTTAACATGAATGCAGAAGAGAGAACAGTAAGAGAAGCCCCAAAGCCTAAACAGTCTGCCTTTCAAAAAAAAACCATTAGGATCTGTCATTAAAAATGACTTAGCATTAATGTGCCATCCGGATCAGAAATCCCTAAACCCCAGCCTCGCTGTGTTACAGCACTGAGACAGTGCAAGAGACTCCTGCTGGCTCCATCTCAACACATTATCTCCTACAAGTCAAGGGCAATGGCCATTACCAAAATCATTCTGAGGAGATTTAACAGGCCCTGGAACTCTCCCACCACCCCCCTCCCCCGAATCTCTCTTAAATGGTCGAAAGAGGACCGTAAGGGCTGGCTAGTTGAGGACACCCTGACCTGGTCTTTTCACACACACACACAAACACACACACACACACACACACACACACACACACACACACCCACACACACACAAAGTCGTTAACTGTGTCTTTTTTCTCCTGCCAACTGCCCTCAATGACACACACACACACACACACACACACACACACACACACACACACACACACACACACACACACACACACACACACACACACGGTGCCAGTAGAGGTGTTTACTCTCTGGTATTAAAGAGATGAATCTGTTTAATTTGAGCCAGCCCTAGACTGGCAAGCCCCGTAGTCAGCACTCTGCATACCAGATATTCACAAACGGCTGAACTTGCTTTGCTGACAAATCATCAGACTCATTTGAGAATAATGGATACTTCACATTCAATTACACGGAGAGCGAAGTAATTAAACTGTACTAACGAATTAGGAATGATCTGTGGTGGAATGTCTTCGAATTCAGAATAAACTCGGAATAAACTTAAATAAATAAAGGGTAAAAATAGTATAAGATAAAAGTCATCTCTGCACAGAGAGGCCACACAACACGGCCCTGAACGGTGTTACCAGTGTTAATCCAGGCAAAGGTCCTTGAGGGCCCAGCTGCAGACCGGGATGCCCTCCTCTCAGCCATCTCAGGAGGTAGCTCGTGGTACTGCTGCGTCTGAGTCAGCCGAGGCTGTTTGGGTCGGCCGAGGCTGTCTCAGTTCCCCTCAAGGGCGACAACCCCTTAATAACTAAGGTGTCACAGTATCTTGGTGTATTGCGGACAACATGTCTTATGGAAATTTCCATTTACTTTTTTGATCATAATCAAACATTCGGCATCATACTAGCAACACATTTTCAACATGGGTTATAATAATAATCAAACTAAATACCTCTAAACATTACTAATCCCCTTCATGTAAACGGTGGGTGACTCAGCATAACCTTGTAGTAATAATAATACCTTTGAACGAGAATGCAAACCAATCATGACGGTCTTTGTGCACCGGCACACTGAGAAAGGAGTTTGCTGAGATCAACCACTGAGAACCATTTACATGATACGCAATAGGAGAGTGTAGGGGTTTGTTAGGTAAGAAGCACGTTGGTGCATCGCGTGGTTTACTGATTTTAGATGCATCAAAAAACGCCATTCTGTCGGTTGGTCCTGATCGCAGATTTTCTTTACCGGGAGAATGGAGGTCTGTACCGGAGACCGGTTGCATGGTAACCATGGTAACCATGGTTGCATGGTACCTCCAGCCTGCAGCAGAGAGTTAAAGAATGGGGCTGTACCTTTGATTGCTTCTGGTTTCATTGGATACTGGTGTGTACGCAGTCTAAAGGAGCCTTCTGGAGTTATTTCAATGGGCTGTATATCTTTAATAACACCCACGTCTAATCAGAGGTGATCCTTTCTGAGTGCTGGGATGTCCCTGACAACACACTTCTCGGCGCCTAGCGCCCCTCTTCTCCTGGCCTGCCCTCACACCTTACATTATTGTCTATAAAAAGACAGCCCATGCAGTGGGTGGTGTACCCCCTTGGGTGGGGCTTCCTTCCTCAGCCCACGCATCTCACAACTTAACCCACGGTCCGAGATCCCGCCGTGATCCAGGTGACCTTTGAGTGACACGTTTTTCGACTTGGTTTAAACACCCGACTCATTTGTTTTCGTATGTATCATGTTTGGAGACAACTCTATCTTCTCCTTTTTTTTTGATTTGTTATTACCTATGATGTTATTCTATTCATTTAATTATGTTTTTTATTCATTTTTACTAATTCCTTCGACATTTCATAGCTAGCTATGTGTAGCTAGCTAGCTATGTGTAGCTAGCTTTTCTCTACCTCCCTGACATGGGTTAAGTTAAGTTATCCTTTATTTATCCCTTTTTGGGGGAAATTCTTTCTCTGCTTTTGACCCATCTGGGAGCCGGTGAACACCCAGAGCAGTGGGCAGCCGCAGTGCAGCGCCCGGGGAGCAGGTGGGGGTTTCAGGTGCCTTGCTCAAGGGCACCTCATCCGTGGATGAGGACGTAGGAGAGTGTTGCACAACCACTCCCCCCATCCATATTTTTGCCTACCGGTCGGGATTCGAACCGGCCACCCTCCGGTTACCGGTCCAACTCTTTAACCAGTAGGCCACGGATGCCCCATGGTTGAGTAATATCCGTTGACACTACTCACGGTTTCTACTAAACCTTGGTTGACAAATATTCAATCGTAACCCTGTATGATTTAGACAACCCTAACGTCCTTAAACAGCATCCGTCTCACAAACAGAGTCGTCCTGCCCTAATTTCCCTTCATGAAATACTAAATACGTTTAACGTCAAAACGCGTTCAGAATTATATCACCATTCGTTAGCCTCTACACAGGGACTACTTAGACATTTTAAACTCAGAATAAACTCTTTAAGTTTATTCTGACAATTATTATGTCAATACAGTTCAAAGACACAGACACAGATCGTAGAATCCTATTACGTCGGCTAATGAAAAGGCGCATTGAATAATGGCAACACATTAGTTGGTTCAACTGTGCCGGTATTGCTGAGTAAGAGAAACATGCCAAGGGAGAGCCCTCCTTCAAGATAACCTTTACTGAAAGAAATATTTAAATAACTGAGGCAGGAATTTTGAATTTACAATCGCTAAACTTTATAAGACTCAACTTGATACAGCTGAAACAAACAAACAATCCATGTCTTCCAAAATCCAGGAATTATTGCACAGAGATTACTTTAGAATGCATTGCGTTTTATATAAGTTTGTAATTTATATTAAATTTATTGTGTGATTGTAACCTTTTGAATTATTTTATTCATGGCATCATTAATATATGCTGTCTATTCCCACTATGTTTGTCCATTTAAAGTGACTAATAAGAAAACTTTAATAATAAATCAAATAACTGAGCCTGGATGGAAAAACCAGAATAGATGGGCCTGACTCCGTTTGTCATATTAGCAGCAGTGTGGCCGCCGCACACAAGGGTATTCTTCTTCTCTTTGTAATTCCTGCGGTGGACGCTAATTGCATTATGGGAAATGGATACTGGGCTTCCTCCAATTGCATGGTTAGCATCATTGGCGTGCGCCGAGCCAAATGGACTGTGGGATTGATGGTCAGGAAATGAACACACAAGCAGAAATCAGCCAGTCACTCGCTGCTCCACCACGACAGCGGTTCAGTTTCCCTCGCTGGACCCCGGCAGCCTGGTGGGCACGCACTGCGTGTGTGTGTGTGTGTGTGTGTGTGTGTGTGTGTGTGTGTGTGTGTGTGTGTGTGTGTGTGGGGGGGGGGGGGGGCTGTGTGTGTTGGTCGCTGACTGTGTGTATGTGTGTGTGTGCTGGTAAGTGAATGTGCGTAGGGTGGATTATCATAGGATTGTAGTATATCTGCATAATGTGGGTGGCTGTGTGGGCAGGTGTTGGAGTAGGTGTGTGTTTTCTTCAAATGAGTGTGTGTGTATGTGTGTGTGTGTGTGTGTGTGTTTGGGCCCATGTAAGTGTGTGCGGACATATGTTTGTGTGAGTGTGTTTGTGTACTTATGTATGTGTGGTCCGTGTGCTGTGCGGCCGCATATGTGTTCATAATAGAGTGTGAAAGAGTTAGAGGGAGTGTGTATGTGGGGCCATATGTGTGCACACCTGGTAGTTTTAGAGTGTGTAGCAGCAGAGAGAGAGAGAGAGAGAGAGAGAGAGAGAGAGAGCGAGAGGGAGTGAGAGAGAGACAGCGAGAGAGAGAGACAGCGAGAGAAAGAGAGCGAGAGAGAGAGACAGCGAGACAGCGAGAGAGAGAGACAGACAGAGGGAGAGAGAGAGAGAGAGAGAGAGAGAGACAGAGAGAGAGAGAGACCTCTGCGGGTGCTGTACAATACTGTGGTCCAGGCCGGCCCCTGGCCCTGCATCACCACCACGGGGCCCTTGAGTGCTAATAGCCTCACACTGACTGCCGGGCATCCTGTGATGAGGCTGGAGCAGGGGTAGATGAGGTGTGACTGCTGTGCACCAGACACAGACAGCTGCAGAGCGGCCGACCCACCCCCACACACACACACACACACACACACACACACACACACACACACTGTTTACGTAGAGAGAGAGAGAGAGACCAAAAGAGAGAGAGGGAATGAGAGAGAGACAGCGACAGAGAGGAGGAGACAGATAGAGAGAGCGCGAGCCAGAGCGAGAGAGAGAGTAATCAACATGTACACACAGAGAAAGTGACATTGACCATATTCGCGTGCCTTGGCATGTGTCATAAACAGAGGGGCGTCTTGTCCCTTAAAGGAACAGGCACCTCCAAAGTCACACATGTGTTTACATGCTTATAGGTACAGCCTCAGCCCACGCACCTCATTCCTAACCTGTCAGCTACTGGAGCTCTGGAGTACTAGTTCATTCAAGGGCAGGGGGACCATTTCCACACAAACACAACTCAAAGAGTCGCACTCTCCGAACAAACAAGCAGAACACGAGAGCAGACAACAAACGCCCTGCTCCAGAGCACTTTGGCGGACGGCGAATATTAAATAACCACTCCCGTCCATGTTTTCTCCCAGCCAATCAAAACACCCGCTCGGGAAACACTTCCCCAGTCACAAGCCCCTTCTCGGGAATCCATGTTTCGGCTGTCCTTTCCCTGACTCGTACACAAACACCAACACTGTCCGGTGGAAATACGACCGTGGGTCGCAGCCATCTCCCTTTTCTTCCTGCCGAGCCTTATCTCGGTCGACACAAGCCTATCTCTCTTCGGTTTCTCCTCGGAACAGGGCATCCTGTTCCGAGGAGAAACCTAAGAGAGGTAGGGGCGTCTCGGGAGCGATTTTTCACGAAGGCCACGTGACACGCACTGGGAGGCCTGCAGTGTCTTGGGTGGGGGGGGGTCGATGGGGTATATCGGGTTTCCACCGAGGGTTTGAGCAGTGAGGGATCGGTGCGGGGCCTGAGTGTGGAGGCCGTTGTTCTGGGTGGACGCCACGGCCGGGGTTTTAATAAGGTACGACAGAGAGAGGAGTCATGATGACAGGGAAGGCGATGGGAGGGATGGGCTGGTGTGTCGAGGGGGGGGAGAGGGAGAGAGTCAGGAAGAGACTCCTATTAGTATTTAGTATTGTGTAGCATCTTATCCTAGCTAGCTTTGTTGTATACGGGGAATGGGTTAACCTAGTGATTGTTAATGCTTGGCACTTGTTTCTATGAACATCCTTAAAGTACTGACCGACAGCGAAATATGGTTCCTCTTTCTTCTGACAAATGTTCTTATTGTAAGTCGTTTTGGATAAAAGTGTCTGCTAAATGCCCTAAATGTAGATTGAAAGACTGAAGTCATTCCAATAGAAGAGAAGTGACTGCAGAGAATACACAAAGAGAAGAGGGGGGAGAGAATCAGAGGACAGAATGGTATACAGACATTGTACGTGGCTGTACGCATTCTCCATTTTGCTCCATTCCTGTACTACATCTCTTTTTCAGTTGGCATCTGGTTTTTTTTTATGCCTCAGGAAAAACATAAACGACAATCTCCCCTTTCATCCAAAAAATTTTGGTTGACTTTCGTTTTTTTCACTTCTTCCCATCCCATCACACTCCCATCAATTCTCTCTCTCTCTCTCTCTCTCTCTCTCTCTCTCTCTCTCTCTCTCTCTCTCTCTCTCTCTCTCTTTTCCTTCCTCTTGCCCTCACCTTCCCTCCTCTCTCTCTCCTCGCTTCCTCCCTCTCGCTCACCCGTGAGACCTGGTCGAGGTTTATTTAGGCGAGAGCAGCCCACTCCAGGTCTGTTTACTGGGGGGATCTCAGGAAGTCAACATCAGATAAGCAGATTCCTGGGGTACGCAAGAAGGCGAGATACATTTCCAGCTTGACAGAAGGATACGGCCTAAATAATAATATTAGCATGGGAAGGATGTCAGATTGGAACACAGGGAAAATGAATGCGTGTGGTTGTATTTGTAAGTTTGTGCATGTGCGGGGGTGTGCAAGTTATCAGATTTTGCATGCACTTGCATGCTTGTGTGCATGTGTGTGTGAGTCTGTGTGTGGATGTGTCTGTGTGTGTAAGGTTGTGCACGTGTGTGTGTGTGTGTGCGTGCGTGCGTGCGTGCGTGCGTGCGTGTTCATGTGTGTGTGAACACCCGATATCCTTATCTCTCCCTGTGTAAGGCATCACTGAACCTCGCAGTGAATTGCAACACAGACATGTGACTACCGAGCACCATCTTGTATGATGAGGTTTCCACGGGCCCCTCACACGGGGCCAGGCCGCCAGCTGACCGTGGATGCCTCCTCCTCCTCCCAAGCATGTCTCCCGCACTCGCTGCACAAACACAATAACACCAAACCGCTAAATGGATACCAGGTGCTTCCTCGTGGTGCCGCCCGTTCATTCGTTCATTCATCGCGCCGATGTTAGAGCGGGTCAGCGAGGGAAACGTGTGGCAGAGGCCGGTTTGAGGTCACCAGCATGAGACAGAACATGGAGAGGGAGAGTTTTATTCTGTCGTTATCGTCTTTCACACACATAGTTCCAACTCTGTGGACGTGCGACCCACTCGACTCTATGCAGATTGTGTAATCGGAAAAAGGTGATGTATCGCATTTCATGTAAATACCATATGTTCATACACGTTGATGAGGAACTGATTCAGGTTTAACGTCGTCCCGATTTCCACATCTGTTGGGGTCTGTTTCTACTTTTCTGTCGCTGCCCGCCTTCATTCCCTCTGCAAGAGATGGCGGATCCAGCTCTGCAAGAGAGCGGGTTCCTCCAGCTGAGCGTACAAGCCAACCTGTCACTGCTGTCGAGGCCTGTGGTGTTGGAGGGGAACGCAGGGAGACGGAGCCATGGAACAAACACTGCGTCACGAATCTAAAGCCTGGACCCGGATGCTCCTTGGATCTGTCACTTTGCATCACAGACAGCTGTTTTCATTAGAAAATGATGGGATGGTGGTCCAGGCTGGACTGAGAGAGAGAGAGAGAGAGAGAGAGAGAGAGAGAGAGAGAGAGAGAGAGAGAGAGAGAGAGAGAGAGAGAGAGAGAGAGAGGATCATGGGGAGGATAGAGAGAGAAAGATAGAGAAAGAAAGAGAATTAAATAAGGAAGGAAGAAAGACGCTAACAAACAAACAAACAAAAGGGAAATGTGCTCTGTATCCCTGTTGGTTTCTCTGACACCATTAATCCCCTGTTGTTTAAGATAGGGTAGAATAAACAGGGGGAGGGGGGTTTTGGGCAGGCAGCGGGTCGATAGGAGTGGGTGATTGCCTTGTTTGGATATCACACCAGGCAATAGGGAGGAGATACAACGATGGAGAGGAAGAGAGAGAGATAGAGAGAAAGAGAGAGATATAGGAAGAAAGAGAGAGCTGAGGGAAGAGTTGATGTGTTGCAGCACAGAGTAGCACATCTGTCATATCTCCAGGATGCTAGCTAGCACTGGAGAGCTGCTATAATGAGGTGTCTTTAGCTGCCACTTCCCATCCTCCCATAGTCTGTCGCTTCCTACCTCTGACAGAGAGGGGGGAGAGAGATTCCCATGCCAAGCTTTCGAATGCTTGAGAGAGAGAGCGAAAGAGAGACAGAGATTCCCATGCTTTCGAACTCAGAGAGAGAGAGAGAGAGAGAGAGAGAGAGAGAGAGAGAGAGAGAGAGAGAGAGAGAGAGAGAGAGAGAGAGAGAGAGAGAGAGAGAGAGAGAGAGAGAGAGGGGCAGCATTTATTGTTCAATCAATCAGAGAAGGAGACAGATAGTCAGACAGAGAGAGAGAGAGAGAGAGAGACAGATGGATTATGTATTGTAATGTGATGAATGTATGTTTAGTGTTTATCGTAGCTTTGGGATGTACAGAGCATCTCCTAAGTGGTTGAAAGGACTGCTGTGATGCATGCAACATTGCACTGATCCATTCCTCATACAGAGATAAAGCATGCAGCATAACAAACGGTCCCCCCCATCCTCCTCCAAGAGGATTCAAGAGCGATTCTCCCCACTTCTCTCTCCCTCTCCCTCTCACAGATCTTTTGTGCGGGCCAGATGACAGCTTCAATGTCTCCTTGGACGCTTATTTGCAAAGGAACCTGATTAAGAGCAGAGGGGACCGACTGGAGGTAGAGTGGGCCGGATGAGAGGCTTCCTGAGAAGGTGCTTTGGTTGACGGATCAATGGATGTGGAGCAGGATTGATTCGTCACTGTATAGATATAACACATGGAGGAGCTGCAGGAGTTGATGGGTTGGATGGGGGCTTTCAAAGTATGGAAAACTACAAAGTTCACAATCAATCCCCAAAGCACATTCTCGCTCGCTGTTGAAAACCGCTGGGCTTGCATGAAAATCAACCGACCCATTTGTACACATTCATACTGGAATATCAACCTAAATCCTCTTTTTTCCACATTCATTCAGTTCTTCCCGATGGATTGAATGCAGTGTCTTTCTGATTTATCAAATGTGATCCAAAGTGTAGCACTCAAGTTTTTGCGTCCAAGTTACCTGATCAACAAAACTTTGTGTATTTGCAAAACAATTTTCCGATAAGTAACGATAATTTAACCTGGCAAGTGTGTAGCTTTGTGATTGAACAAGCAAATTCTTTCTAATATAAATATAAAGGTGTGTGTGTGTGTGTGTGTGTGAGTGCATGTGTGTGTATCACAGAAACCATTCATCCATGCCACAACAGAGTCAGGAGTAATACATTAATCAAGCCTGCATTCGATATGCACCCAAAGGCCCAACAACACAATTTCACCGTACCTGGCTACTGCGGTGCTCAGCATTGTACACAGCAGCAGTACCTCACAATATGGCTCCACCGCCGCAGTACAACACACAGGGAACCTTCAGAAAATGGCCGCCATTTAATTCAGTTATCATCAGTTGGTTAGCAACACACACACACACAAACACACACACACACAAACACACACACAAATATGTCTCATTTAAAAAATGACCACCATCCTCTACCATTTGGATTCAATTTAATTTGGGGGTGAAGGTAAAATGTTTCCTTTTGGTAACAGCCTTTTGAGTAAAAGCTTGGGGAACGAGGGGATAGCATATCAATTATGGTCTTCACATTGCCTGTTTTTTCTTCTTCTTCTACTCCCGAGAAATGGTAAAAGGGTTTCCAGCTAAACAAACACGCGGCTAATTAATGAACACCTTCTTCTTCGCTAGAGAACAGGGGAAGAAATGGACTGCCACGCTCGATTTGGGTGCCGTTGCTTTTGGGGAAATGAAGAGGGAGAACGGGGCTCAATCAAGTAGGGTTGGTTTGCACGAGGAGAGCTCGAGGAGAGCAGTGAAGAGAAGCTCTACCATTTAGCCTTCTGAGGCGCTTTCTGTTATCATACCATTCGCAGACATACACACACACACTCACACATGCACACACACACACACACACACACACACACACACACACACACCAAACAACTGGAACTGACATGTGCACACTCTTCCTCTCTCTTTCCGTCTGAGCCCACCTTGCACCGTGAAACCGATGTTTGGCGTGCACTTTGTTGAACGTTCACATTATAATTATATACACAGGCGGATATGAATCAAAAGCAAATAGAAAATCAACATGAGGGAGCAAGCGCCTGTTGTTAAATATGCATGTCTCATCAGCCCCCAGCTTATTTATAACACATGGGGGGGGTGGTGCATTCATAATCAAATACCATTAAAGCGTATAAGTTCCATTACAATGCAAGGTATCTGTGTCCAGACAGGCTAAACAGGGACGAATGGAATGGGATACAGCGATCAAATTGAGTCTACACATGCAGAGAAGGATATTTTAGAAGATTATTAATGAACTCCCCGAATAGTATATTATTACATAAACGTCTTAAGTAATTGCCACAGTCAATTCAATTTTCTTTTTTTAAAAGCATGTTTATAATTGGCAGACAAATTTTGCAATGTCCTTAATGTGCAGATATTTTATATTATTGTGGTATATATATAAAGTATACTAATATAAAGTATATTGCAAAAGCACCAACAGTAAACGTGCATTTAAAAGAGCAGAATTGAATTGACTGTCGCAGCAATTACTTAAGAAGGACCTTCAAAGTTGCTTTTCTTCACTATTGCAATAATTTATTCATTAAATTGACAGGATTAACAAAAGTTTTCTATCATGCAGCACACAGAGCAAATGTTTTTCTTTATTTCCAAATAGTATTAAAAAAAAATACAACCTAGAGAAATAAAGTTAGCTAGTAAGCTGAGAGAGAAGATTGACCAAGCACGCACACACACACACACACACACACACAGTGGGGGTGACCACAGCCTCGGATGTGTGAACAGCTCTAATCCGGGGGGCTGGCGATGTGGGAGCAGCCTACTGTATGTCTATCTTCACCAGCTCTTACTGTGTGTATCTTCGCTAAGCTCTCTGTATGTGTGTTCCCCGTGCGCTGAGGGTTTTGAGGTGAGATCTCGGCGCTTGATATGACTTCTTGAAATCCATAAACCAAGCAAGGGGACTGACATTTGGCTGGAAGCTAAGTCTGCTGACTATGTTTTATTTCTGAATCGTGTCCCATGCTGCATTGTGTTGTGAATTGATTTACATGAAAAAAATACTGTTGTTTGTTTTTTCAAGTCCCTGTAGATTTGAAACGTTTTTGTATGACTTGAGGATGATGATTTTCTCTGGCTGGAACAAAAACACACGCATACCAAAGATTAAAGTTCCCCTGTTCTCTCTTTTGTTTATTCAAATCAATAATTTGAATTGCATACTATGTGTACATTCTACCACCACATTCCAAACACGTTTCCATCTACATACCTGACATTACCATCGCTCCTTCCACAAAAGAAGGGAGGAGCAGAAACAAAAAATACAGCGGCCCTAAAGGCAATGGAGGTTCCTGACGCATGCATTCGTTTCTCTCCAGGTTCTCCCAAGGTTAACTTCCTGTCTCTGGGGCGCAATGTCTCAAACACACAGAGCTTGTTCGCCGACAGCTAAGGTGCTAACTCTCGCCGTGTTACCACAGAACCCTGGTCTCCTTCAAGAGTGAGCCTACCCAGAGACAGAGCTGGATCGCTCTCCATTTAGACGCCCTGGCCAGCAGCTCTGGGTAGACAGGCAGCCCGAGGCAGCAATAGGCTCAAATTTAAGGATAAATGTAATAACAGATCCTTTAACGGTGGTTACAACTGAAATTATTTCCCCCCTCCGAATGTCTGGGAGGGACGAGGAATGGAAGTGGATGGTGGATATGAGTTAAGTCCCTTTTTACCGCTAATCCGACCGTGAGCCGGGGGCCACTACAGCCGGTCTGCACGTAGACACGATCTCAGGAAGAAAGGAGGACAAATGAGAGGAAATGGTTTGTACAGATCTTTCTATGAGGGCCTGGATTAAAGGAAATGAAGGCTAATCAAATCAGAACGCCAGCTTTTATTCACCGGCTTTATGTCAATGACCTCCCAGTCGTCGTTGAACCATCCTCCCACAGATAATTCTCACTCTGAAAGATATTCACCTTACATGACGACCATGACATTCACAGCCTCACTCCTCCAACGCCACAAACTAACTTTCTACTTCTTTTAAGATCCTTGCTTGTCCGTGGTGGTCATCAAAGAGTGCAGCGGTTCTCAGAGTCTGTTTCAAGTTTCCTGTACTTGAACTTATACTCCTACTTTAAGCCGTGACCCCCCTCTTCTTATAAAACCTGCATGCTTTCATCGAGAAATTCAGAAAGACATGAGTCCGCTGGGGAGACAGCCTTTTGAAATGTTTGCTTTGGTACCGTCTTATGTGAGAGAACTTGCATAAATAACCGCGTTCGCATCTCATGAAATGCGTCAGACACCAGATACCTAGGCTGAGCCACTAATGGACCTGGTAGTGTACTCTGGCGCTCTGTGTTTTTAACTGTTTTCTGTCTGCCAGTTGCTTACACTGATTCTGAAATATAGACCCCAGTGCACGGAGACGATACCAAGCCTTTCTTTATTTTATGACACTCATTTTGATGCTCTACTGTGGGTCTGCTAAGTAACTCTGCTGTCACCGCTTGGGTCCCACACTCTGTCAGGCCTTTGTGAAGGCAATGTTCTGTAGTTCCTGTAAAACTAACCTGTAGTTAACTTTATGGTCCCCGACTTAGATAAAAAGAGTTAAAAGTCTCACCTTTGACCCTTTTTAGGGAAACATATCTTGGACTTATGAACAGAGAACAGTAAGTTGTTTGAAAGCAAGGTTGTTTTCCCTTCAGATATTTATTTTTAGAACTCCAATTTTGCAATACTTTACCATTGTTTAAAAAATATTGCTAACTATATGTACTATTGCTTGAGAATTGGATGTGCAACATTATGATATGGACCAGATTTGCAAGGCTGGACTTAACTGATTATCATCAAACAATGTTTTCATAAAAACTTGCATTTCAATTCTGGTCTATGTGTTTCATCTGATCCCCTGTCCGTGAGCCAGGAAGAGGAAAAAGATAACGACTAATTTTTGCAATCGCAAAGAATCCTGATCCTACTACAAAGAGAGAAATGCATGAAAGGTCGAGGAGGAACGTCAACAGAAATGCCCGCAGATCGGATGTGCATATTCCTGTCGCGGGCTTCCTGTCTGCCGGGCCTTCACGACAGCCGTGATTCAGTGAGTGCCCTGCAAAGGCTCTGTTGTTACAGCGCTGAAGAATTTGACCTGATGTCCACCACCGAGCTTTCCACAGAGGAAGGCTCACAGGAAACCAGCATGAGCGTTTTCGGCAACAGTGTGATGTGTGATGATCCCCGTGTGGTGAAAACGAAGAATGTTTTTATGGTACCATTGTTTAGTCTTTCAAACTGGGCTCCAGGGTTTATTCACTGTAGAGCCCAACTAAACGGTGAACTTTCAGGCTTAAAAAAAAACATTTTAAATATCAAGTTGGTGTCTCAGGGTTACTTAACAGGCGTTAAACTGTGGCGAGGCAAAGGATTCAATGGAGCAGTACTGCACTGTGTAATGACCTCGCAGCAGTCAGAAAAGATGTGGTTGCCGTGACCCCTCTCAAAGGGAAAGAGTGGGCAACGGCAGAGTCAGGAGCGATGATTGAGACTTACTTGGCAGATAACTATCCTGTGGTGCATCAAACACACAAGGCCCACAAATACATGTATGCCTTAAAGGTTCCTGCAAATATCATCAATCCTAAGGATGTGTGAGGCCATACAAGATTGATGTCCATATAAATTCAATAGCCAATAATCTGTTAACAGAAGGCCATCGGTTCACCATTCAAATGTTCATTTTGAACCCTGCATGAATAAGAAAATCCATACCCACCCCATGTCCACGCATCCAGAGCCTAGCATGCAACATATCATCATTGTCATTAAAATCTCCCTTGCTGACGAAAATAAAAAGGAGAAAACCAAAAACTGAGCCGCTCATTTGTCCTCAATTTGTAATAACACATGGGGGAGAACAAGGAGCAAATCCATGCGGTACCACAAACATGAGACAACCCCAAAAAGCAGAGCTCCTTTCCATGTAAAACATCTCCAGGAAGCACGGCAACGCCCAACACCTGACCATCTGAGGGAGAAAAAAAACACGTGTTTCCATTACCCAAACGCTTCCCCGAGACTCTCCTCCGCAAAGCCGTCTCCGCACTCCACTGCAACACACAAACCCCTCTCATATGGGAGCCATTACCTCTGTCCCTAGGCATTGATTATGACTGTCAATGAGGAATCAGCAGGCACAAACCCACCCGCCCGCCCCCTCCACGATCATCCGTTAACCCCCCCGGTCTACACATTAAACCATCGCCGAATCCCCCTGATATTGCAAAAGGAATCTCAGCCCCTTTCCAAAAAAACCCAAACACTCTGTTAACAAACCCAAATAAAGTGGTCATGCGTTAAAAGAGCGAAAGGCTCTGCTCTGTTCGCTCTCTGTCAGCATGTTTCCCCTCCGACAATCAGAGGGTCCCTGCCTGTGATTTTCTGGACTCGTTTCCATGTGATTACCTGCTGCTGCTGGCCGTGGACAAGAGGGGAAGGGGGACATAAAATGGACGACTCCTTAGGAATGGTGATTACTGGCCAGTGAATTGAAACCAGCCATGAAGAAACCAGATCTGGCTGCGTGAGAGGCATTAGGCCGGTTTAACCGAATAAGGCGCACACCCCCCCAACCTGCCCCATCGTCTTCGCTCTTCGTCTTCTGCTTCGCCCGTCAGCGGGCCTAAGTTATTGAGGGGACGATGAATCCAGAGTCTGTAAAACAGGGGATAAACCTTTTGAACTTTATGTGGCAGGGCCGCGGGAAGCGGTAATAAAAAGAAGCGGGTAGCGAGGACACAAGTAGCAGTGTAATATGAAACAATAAAATAGGAGCTAGCAGGGAGCGATTACCGGCCCAAATGAAAACCAATGGCTCCCCTTCTGTCACTTCCTCCTTCCCTCTGACCAGGCCTGGGTCCACCACCGTTTGGCCGCTCCCCGCTGACATTATTACATCTAAATCAATGATTTATTCCCCTGGATCCAAGGCAACCACTTCAGACAGCTTTGGAGACGTTTATCCAGTCCGAGAGATTGCAGGCGAGTGGTTTGACTCACAGAACCTCAGCGGGGCTGAGTGCTGTGCAGTTTTGATAACCCATTTTCCTCAGATTTGTTTCAATTCAGAACAGTAATTATGTGAGGGGCACTTTTTGCCCCTGTGGAACATATTCTGGGACAACGACCGATGAAGACAGAAGTAGGGAGTCGGTTACTAGAGGACATTCACATCTGATACCTGACTTTGTTTGGAAACACTTATTTTAGTATCAGTTCCCTGGTAGTGGAACATGTCACTTTTTCACTGTCCGTAATGTTGACCGTACGTCACACATGATTGGACAAACATTGATAAATACTAACCCCACTCATTCTCACCGATATACTGGATAGAAATTCAAAAATTCCTATGACAAATAGATGACTTGGCAGATAGTGATTATGGAAAAAAAGCACTCTGATTGGCTGAGGATATAGCCAATGAGGCACAGTGAATCAGCAGCATTAGGAGAATAGAGCTTGGTTGGATATCACAATTTGGCCAAAATATGACTCAGGCAATTAAAGTATGAGGCTAACAAAATAATAATACGCACCCAATAGGGCTCAGGTGTAAAGCCAACCCCCTTAATTACATTCCTGAAGGTAACATGTTCTCACCGGGACCTCAGCATGGACAGGACATCACATTAGCAGGTGGTGTTTTTACTTTCTGGGTTCCTGTATGAGCGCAGGAGTTACTGTGGAGAATCATCAAAGGAGCGGAGCCACACGTGCAGGGAAAGGTGGAGGTTCAGACGGCCCCGGGGTCCGTCCTCGCTTCACTTAAAGGGTTTGTGAACGGTCGAGGGCCGGTTATTTTCGAAAATAGAGGAGTTGAAATCCCAGACAAAAGGCGCAGGCTGAAATAGGAGCCGAATGAATCCGAAACATGTGATCTCACAATGCACTTCCCCTCCGTGCTGGCAAAGGGAACTCGCACACACACACACACACACACACACACACACACACACACACACACACACACACACACACACACACACACACACACACACACAAACAGACACACACTCACAGACACACACATTAACACACACACTCACAGACACACACACACACACACATACAACACACACACACACACACACACACACACACACACACACACACGTATGGCTGAGAGTCGGAGGACACAATGAGCCCATGTTTATTAGCTGCAAAGTGTGCAGCGAGTTACAGTGGGAGCCCCCTCTCCGGTCCCCCCAGCGGCCCCCCGCACCTGGGTTCATCCCGGTGACATCACCGGAGGACCGGGGACCGCTCGGCTTCACACTCAGGCTTCAGAGTCAATCAATCTCCGGCCTCCACGGCTATCCGCTATCATAACAGCTCCTAATCAAGAAATCAAAGGAGGTTTCCTATTTTGGCCGACTGTTTTTCCCAGTCAATACGGGAGAGCGGGGTTCTGTTTCACAGAGGGAGAAATTGGTGTTAGTGAAAACATGGACGACTTCCATTCCAAATAGGAGGAGGAAAACACGTGCGACTTAATCCAGATGGGGGATACAGGTTGTTTTTTTCTGTGAGAGCGATTTCGAAACCAAAGGGAAGAAATCATATCTAAATGCTGAAATATTTTTCATAACATTTGGATTCGTAACTGAAAAAAAATGTAAATGCAATAAATAAAAACACGCAACACATATTTTCAGTTTATCAGTCGCCCCCTCTCTAAGGTCCCAGGTTTGATAGGGATAGATCTTACTTAAAATGATGAACTATTTTAATCTCTCGCTAACGTGATGGATGAGCACGAAACTCTAACCCCCCTTTAAAGCAGTAATGTGATGTACAGTGCTTCGGGGGGCCAGTACAAGCCACCATTTTAGGGTAATAGATTCAAAGGGCCCCTACACAGAAGTGATTAATAGGGCCACGTCTGGCCCAACCAGACAATCATGTGGCCCTATCCTGCCTGGTATCGGCCATAACAGGAAGCAGCTGTGGAGAGGCAGCCCGGGGTTTTTCACCGACAACTGTGATATACAATATTGGAAGTCATCCTCATAACACATAATGTGATAGATCGGCCAGGGGTCAAGGGGTTGAATAGCTTTCTGGGTTAACTCGAGACATTCATTACATCTCCCCCATTACACGTTTGTCAAACCACGGTTCGTATTTTAGACGTGTATCCTTCTATCGGAGTAAATGAAAACAGAAGAAAGTTAATATATATAAACGAGCAAAGACACAAGTGAGGAGGCTTTCGGATAGGATATGAAAACCCAAAAAGTGGTCAACAAATACGAACATTTTCTGAGGAATCTTCGCTGAGCCAGCCCCCCTCAATAACGTCTATCACCCAAAATGAAAATCAGCGTCCAGGCGCCAAGAAACACCGCACAAGGTCAACGGGAGGAATTTCAACTCTCAAAAAGAAAAAGGGGAGAAAAAACCTCAGCCTGATGACTGGGGTCTCGGGGTGGTGTTTGCTTTAAGAGATGTCACGCTGTGCAGCCACAGCACACTCCACCTCCGCCGACTCCCTCGCCCACGTGAGAAACAGGAGACACTGCGGGCCTGGAGAAAAAGACCAGTCTGACAAGGCAGCCAGAGCCAGACGACCCCCTCACCTCCGTCATCCCCGCAGAGAGTGAGAGAGCGGGGGGATGTGGTGGTGGTGGTGGTGGTGGTGGAGGGAAGGGGGGGGGGGGGGCTATGCAAGGAGTCTCCATTGTTGACGTTAAGCATTCCTATGGAAAAGTGAAGGAACAGGGAGACATACAATGAGATGTCTGTCAGACACGGCTAAGTGTTCCTGTGGTGATGGCCCGGCCGCAGAGAAATAATCACAGCATCACTGAATCACATGCATAACCTCCGTCCAGGGCCAAGCACAACACACGCACCAACGTTACTCTGGTGACACCCGTGCACAGACGCTTTGGACAAATTGCAGTGTTCCTCTTATACTGACACACCGGGCAGGGGGACAATACTGCTGCAGAGTGAAAGCAGATCTTGTATGTGGTTTTATGTATAAAAACTGTATTTTATTTTCAGATTTTAAAAATCAGACACAAGATAGAAAACAGGCACAGCCAGGTTTATTATTAAAAAATAAAACAGTGCATCCTCTATTGATGCATTATTCTTTGTCTTGCTAACCTTGATGACCAGTTCGAATTAACCCACCAACAAGAGCAGGTTTGGTGTTGTTAACACTAGCTGAATATCTTGTAGCTGTGTCAAACACAGTAGTATGGGGGTCAATTGTGCTTCTTTAGTTCTCAATTGAAAACACTGCACACTCATTGGCCACATGTCCACAATCCCACACGCCTGTTGACACAGACACAATCCTGTCAGTGCCAGTGGACGTCCGTGCTGACATCAACTTCAAAATCAAATGCCAAGTCAGCCATCACGACAGCCCAGACACGTACACAACTGGGGGCATAAAGTACGTACCACATGAAGTCCACGTCCACAAGCTCTTTGTCAACCACCCCTTTAGCCAACGCTTTCACGTAAACAATACATTGTTGTCATACCCATCTCATAGCTGTGGTATTCGGAGAGAAAACAAAAAAAACTGTCACACAATGTACACCCAAGTTTTCCCCCCTTCCCCTCTGAATCCATTTAATCTCCTAAAGTCGTTTTTTTCTTCAGAACACATGTTTGGTTCTGTGAGTGATTTGAAGGCAGATGTAGTTCCTGGCTGCATCCTTTCAACAAACTGCCTCTTGGTAATTGGCCATTACTGTAGAGCTGAGAGACGTGCTGTCCAGAGGGCAACTAGACCTCTCTGGAAGCAATCATGGCTGCGTCGGCTGGCAGACAGCCTCGTCACTGGAACATACCGCCGCCGCCGCCGCTGCCGCTGCTGCCTCCGCTAATGCGGCTGATGATGTCTTATTAAAGGAAGACGGTACCAGGGAAGAAAGAAAATAAACACACTAATGAATAGGCTACCACTCAGAGCAGGATCGCTCTTGTCGCTGCTGAGTGGACTCCCCCATTCATCCACGTCCATGTGCCTTTCGAAATGATTGACAAGGTTAAAAGTTGATACACCGACGTATGAAAATATCCAAATATTCTATCGGTATCCTCTTTCATGAGACGAGACAAGTGCTCTTAATTGACAGCACATTGTCATCCACTCTGTCAAATCAACACACACATGGACATGTGTCAACATAGTACCTTTTCGATTGCGAAACACTGTAACACAATCACATTTAGCACACAGTGTGGCGAGACATGGCGGGTGAGAGGTGAGCGTCTCCGTGCGGCGCACCCTAACACCGCAGGAGGATGCTTCGGCTTGTGAACCCGTATTAGGTGACCTTCCACCGTTGGCTCCATAATTACAAGAGAGCACGCAAAGCCATGCCTGGTGACCCGCCTTCATCTCCCCACCGCCGACCCCCAGAACATCACAGAGTCGGGGGTGGGGGGGGGGGGGAATAATGATAACAGCTGACGCGCCTACCTCCTGCCTCAGACTGACAACTGGATCCAGATGGGGGGAGCATATCATTACAGTTTTATTGGGCGATATCAAAACAAGAGCAGCCGCATTCCTGGAACCCCTCTCTCTCTCTTTCTCTCTCTTGCCGGCAGATACACACTCCCCTTTGAAACCGTCTCGGGATCTTATAGAGAATATATAAATAAGAAAGGAGAAGGAGAAGGAACCACTCACATTGTTTGTGAGGGGTTCAGGCCTTTGTTCTCGCCGCCAGCCTTGGGGATCCGGGAGGGGAACGTCACGAGCAATATGGAGAGGTGTTGGGGGAGCGACGGATAAGAGCTCACCAAGCAGTGAGCCAGTGCGAGATGGACTTTGAGACTCCAGAGTCTGTCTGGAGTCTCACAGGCAGCAGGGGGGAGGCTTCTTAAAAGTTCACTTCAAAACAACACAAACTCCACTTAAAACACTGCGGCTAGCTAACTGAGGCAATCAGATAGGGAAAGAGCCCCTCCCACCCTTTTTGAGATGCCCCAGCGCTGGGCCCCTGGAATTGCGTGTGCTCCATGTTTAGCTTATTGTCAAAACACCACAAATGACTGGAGGCCCCCTCTCTCTCTCTCTGCCGACTCATGATTCGTAGCACTCACGGTAGCATGAGTAGCTAAGAGCTTTCCCATGCTACCACCTCTTTGTCATTAAGAGGCTCAAAGTCCCCAGGATCCTAGCCCCGAAATCTGTGCAACCACGGATGTGTTTTGGAAAGACCCCCCCGTCCCACCCAAGCCCCCCTGGTCCGTCGACATACCGGAACTCACGCTTTGAATACCCACCCGCCCGTATTCAAACCATGCTCTATCTGTCCTGGAGTTTGTTTGTATACGTACATTCTTCTCAGCTTACCTACAGCATAGCCTACCCCAACCGTCCCTCCTTACTCCTATCGCACACAAAGACACACACACACACACACACACACACACACAGGCAAGTACACACAGGCTTGCACATCCATACATCGCAGCCTGTTTTAGTTTTGTTTTCCGCCTCCTCCAAGTGGCCCACCGCGGGCTGCAGAAGAACCCGAGTCCCGTCTCCGCATCGTGTCCCATGCAGCCGATGCTGACTTCATCTGAACCGCGACTGTATACATACTGGCACCGAGATCTGCCGTCACCCCCCGGAGACAGCATTAGGTTGATTAGATCCACAATTCCACGCTAGGGGGTGGCGGAGGAGGGTGGTGGTGGTGTGTGGAGGGAGCTGCACAAATGCATCACAGGGAGAAGGAGGGAGAGAGAGAGAGAGAGAGAGAGCCATGCCGAGAGATGGAGAGGGTGAGAGAGAGAGCCATGCCGAGAGAGAGAGAGAGAGAGAGAAAGAGGCCTCAGTGTGTGTCTCCTGACTTTCATCTGGTGTCAGGAAGTGTGTATAGTCGTGTCCTGGAGGAAGCTGGAGGACAGGGTGAGGAGAGACGAAAAGTGAGGGAGAAAGGAGAGGAAGGAGAAAGAAGAAAGCTGACCCGACCGGCACAAGACCCTGGGGTGGAGGGGGGGGCAACCAAGGACTCTTTGGTGCCTGCCAGTTTTTTCTCCCATCCATAATGAGAGTCGTCAAGTACAATGTGAACACTCATATGTACACGCATATAATCACGCACATGGGAGCCCCTGTTATCCGGTGGGGAGCATGAGAAGGTTTGTGAGCAGGGGGGTAGAGAACACTTAGTGATTCAAGTCAATCCTTCCTTCCTCCCCCAGTGGAGACTGGAAGCATGCGCACTCCCAAGTGGCCTTCCGTGGGCACGACGCTGTGGTTAGGTGCTGATGTGTGTGACGGATCAGAGTGGAGCACATTGGAGTTTAATTTAGCTGTACTTAACAGCCCCTCGATATATACGCTACGTATATGTGTACTTAACAGAGCTGTCTATATATATGCAGGCAGATGGAGGAATTCAATGTCAGCGTGGAGGAAGGCATGCTTCGTGAGTGAGTCATGGAAAGCTCTAGATGTTGATTGGGCTGCATGTGTCTTCTCTATCTCAGGGTCTGCAGTGCTTGTAATGTCTCATTCTTTTTAAAATGGTAATATCCATATTGCTCTGTATGCAATGGATAGTCAACAGTAAGCATTGTGATTCCCATGCCTTAGGGGGCGCTCTATGGCACCTTAAGTTAAGTGTAACTTGTAACGTTCTGGTGCGAAAATGGATATCAACGTCTCGACCTGCGTTATTGTGTCACTCTGTAACTAAGAGTTATCCTTATATTACATATCAAATACAATATGCAAAACACATTCAAATCATACATGTTTTTGTCAATGGTACACAGCAATCTCCTCAGAATACATTTATTACTTGCAGTAATTACTGATAACACTTTGCACCCGGTCACTAGACACTTCACAGCAATCCCTCCCCAGCTCCGACGCCAATCAAGAGCAGAACTTGGAACACATTCCTTGGCGCGGTTTGAGCTTGTGTCACCCAGATCTCTCCCCCCTTCCCACTCACCCCCCCTCCCCCCCAGAATCTTCTCCATATTTACCCATCACAAGTGCGTTGCTCCGCAGTGACATAACCCACAGCGGGTCCGCCGGTTAGCCCCGCACCATGCCAAAGAAAACGCTGCGCCCTAGCCCCCCAGGCCCTGACACGCAGGAGTCCGTCCAGCTCCGACAGCCCCCTGGCAGAGGACCAACGTCAACAGCCATCCAAGAACCTGAATGTGGTGATATCACCGGAGCCCCTGAATAGCACCGCCGGCCCCCCGGCACAATCAATCATATGCGGAAAATATCCGTAGACGCGTGGTGGGGGGAGGGCGGGCTTTGGCCGCAAGCGAGAGATGGACACAACAAGCGAAAATATTTTTCTATCGGACGTCTGGAGAACGGATGTTTTCCCTGCCAGCGACTCAGGCATCCGCAGCAACACGGATGAATCAATCGCAAGAAATGTCGGATTGTATAATTGCTCGATGCTGATGATGCCTGGATATGATATGGATTATGCAGCGTGAGAGAACCCAGCATTGGTTTCGATATTTCCCCACCTTCTGTGTTTTCGTTCAGATCCCCTCCCCTCAATCTGGTTCGTTGCTAGGCGGAGGAGACGTTGTGAGCACGAATGTACTTGTGTAAAAGGTTGACCACATACGTTTACACAAGTCCTGAGAAGTGATGTTACGCAGACAAATGCTGAAAGTGGTCCACGCTAAAATCAAGAGTTTTTTTCTTGTTTGCGTGAGTGTGGAAAGAATCCAAAAACCATAAACCGGTTGGACCGCACCGTCCTCAGGCTATGAATGTCCACCTCCATATTCTTTTCCATTCCTCCCTCCTTCTCGTCCGCTCTGTGGAGCATGTGCTGGAAAGCACACAGCTGATATTTTCTAACCTGTTTTAATAAGGCTCGAGATGATTTGTCTTCCGTTGTCCAACTGTCAAGAAACGTCCGTTTATAAAGACAGACTTTGAAC
>NC_140279.1:12037446-12079946 GCF_964030765.1 Micromesistius poutassou | reverse complement strand
TGCTGAGGAGCCGAGCTGATAAGGAGGCTCTGTCTTTCTGCGGCTTTGTTTTGCTAACTTTCCCTCACTGTTCACAGGGGCTGTCTTTAGCTGTCACATCCAGTTCGGATCCGGCTTTCTCTTCGCTTCCTTTCTTATCATCAAGGTGCTGTTTGGTTGCTTTTTTTTGTTGGCTTGCTTTCTACTCCCTGCAAGTTGCTGAGATAAAGTAAATTGGGGTGGGCCTTCACCTGCAATGTTCCACGTTGAGCCGATAACCCCATCTCCATTTTTCTTTTCTTTCTAAATACTGAGTGATGAAAGGGTCTCATTTAGATAAGCAATTGATAGCGTTCTCCAACGCATAGATCTGGAGTGTGTGCTTGTTAGTTTGCACACCGTAGCATTTAATATATTTCAGTAATTGGGTATGATGGGAAACAACCAACTTAAGGGGATAATATTTCACCGCAGAAATCCTGTGTCAAACTCACTCGAGAGTTTACGCTTTAGGTTTTTGTGCAATAAGTCTTTCATAAAATTTTTTCAACTATTGTGCCAGAGTTTAAAAAATAATGGATCACGGTTTGTCGTCAAAAAAAAACAACAGCCCAATTAATTCCTCATCTTTCGCCCGCCACTGGCAAATACAGGAAGGGAGATTTTCCTCGCTAATGCAACAGCAAGGGTTGAGGAGACCACGGAACGGGCAGGAGGTGTTTGCTCAAGTGGAGCCAATTACTCCAAATAAATGGGGTCTTCCTCTCCTTTCCCTCCTCCGTTCATCTCACTCCCTCACCCTCGTCTCTCCAGTGTGGGTTGTCGGTTGAAAACCAGGTTAGCTCCACCATGGGCCCAGTCCCTCCAAATAAACAGCGTTGTAATGGCTGTTTTCTCAGACGGCAAGAGCCATTATGCAGCAGGAAGTTAAACATCTCTGACAGGCAAAATGGCCGCAGACAAATCACTGTTGCTTTTTTCTTGTCTCCCTAACCGTTACCAGCAAAACTATTCATTTGCTTTTTCAAACAGCATGCCGATGGCGTAGTGTAAGGATCCAAATCAAGACCATGCCGGTTTGCCTGTAATTACACATCAAAGAGCATGGCTGAAGTCGGCCGAGACTGATTTCATCACGGCGGTTGCTAGGAGGCAGTAGACCGCCTCATTTGAAAACACCCCTGCGTTCCAGGGGAGCATCACAGCCCACTCTCTCCGCAGCGCCCAGGAGAGCGTAATGTGGAAACGTGGAGGTTACCGAGAATAGGAAAACATTAACAAATCAGAGCTAGGTGAGCTTTAACGAACTTAAGGGTGCTTTCCGTGAAGTCGTTAGAAAAGATCGGAAATTAAGTCGGAAAGCAATTTTCAGGGGGAAAGGTGCAGCTTTACGGTAATTGAAATTGAAATGGCAAAGTAAACAGAATAATCCATTTGTGGTCAAACATGTGTGAAGCATGTACTGTGTTCAATCACAAGGCACCTACCCTAACCATTACGGAACTGCCAAAAAATAAATTTAGCCTCCTATGAATAATTAACAGTCAATCCCGGGTTCTTTGCTCTTGAAGGCTGAGAATAACAACTACTCTGACTACTTTAAGCCAAACACAACTGGAAGGAAATTGTACAACTACAAGAGCCCCAATACATAGGTTTAGCTTTTAGCTGGGCAGCCGAGCACTTTGAAAGACAGACATTTGCAAAGTTCTCAAACCACTCTATCGACATTGGCCAGATCTCTGTAGTTGGTGGCTCCCAGACTTATTCCTACTGCCCTGGTAGACTGAGTTCTGACCTACTGCCTGCTCAAACCATGATGGAAGGGTGCAGCCATTTCAAACTTTACCAAAGCGTTTTTCCCTTTCTTTAATGGAAAAAATATATATAACTGAGGTCAGATCGTATAAGGGGGTGCCATCGAATCATCCTTCGAGTTTCAGCCCTGTATGTCCCCCCTACAAGCATTGTGTCATACTGTAAACCAGTGTTTCCTCTTACTTTCAGCTGCCAGGGTTCAAGGCAGCAGTCAACACCTGACTGATCAGCAGGTCCAGAGCCTCATGCTCTCCAGTGATCTCCACTCCACCAGCAGACGGTAAGACTACACCATGGCCAACTTTCCCAAGACTTTGCGCTCAGCCTGCAGGGTCTGGCTACTGTAACAGAGCCCTGGCCATGTTTCACCACATCCAACAGTCCAATCCAGGAACAGTGCTTTGCAGTCCAGGGTTGAGTTACAGCCCCCTCACATTGGTTTGTCCATTGCTTTCATGTCTAGTGATGGTTAGTGACACTGCCACTGGTGGATATCTTTCTCCATACTAGGACCATAGTCCCCCAAGATACAAGACACAAGGATTTGGATTTCAGGTCCTTACATCACCGCCCCCCCCCCCCCCTATAGTCACTTATATGCAAGGGCATGGTTTATCCAATTCAACGAGTATACTACACCAATTTCAGTTTCACACTTGTCTTTGAAGGGGTGAATGTTGATGATTAGGGGGACATCAAATACAAACGCAAAGGGCGGTGCATCACACAAAGAAAGCACTGTATGCACACACACACAAACACCCACACACACACAGATTCTACAAACCTCAGAGCATATAAATAGGAGAAGATAGCTTGTAGCTACAATGTGTTTGTGATCGCTTTATTAAATTAGTGCCTTGTGAGAAAAATGTAGAGAGATCAGTCCCATTGGGCTCCATTCAATGAAATGAGATTGAATGTGTACCAATGAAATTATTGAATATACAACAACAGCAATTTAACATGCACACACAAATAACCAGAACATAATATTATAACTAAATTCCTAATTAATCAGACAGCTGGCAGTAGGCCCACGCAAGGTGCTCTGAGGTGAAATATAAAATACCATCATTAGCTTAACGGGGGGCTCCCGTTTCCCACATCCACCACAGTACCCCGTGGGTTCAATCCCTGTCTACATGCACTGTATATCAAATATACTTGTTAATGGCTACAGTGGAAGAAATAATCACTCCACTAGCACACAGCGCTATATCCCCTTGAGGGGGGTCCCCAGATAAATGAGATTCACGAAGCAGATTTCTTCTACACCTAACCCCCCCTCCCTATATAAGTTCAACCTTAATGCCAGCCCGCAGAGTTTATTCGAATGCCAGAACATGACCCCCCCCCCATCCGCTCCATAACAGTAATAGACCTCTGATAAAATGGCAGCACTGATACGAAACAGAGGTAATTAGGACTTGCAGACAAGCTAAGTATGTTACCCAGTTTTAATGCCTGGACTCACACAGACTTGAAAATGATAATAGGCATAGAGAATCTTGGAAGGTCCTAATAAATCATTGGATGAAAAAAAAACGCATATGTCTGAACCTCCCTTGGCGACTGGTTTATCCTCTGATCTGGTTCTCGGCCAAGTGAGACGCCAGGGAGGAGACCGGGGGGCTCTCGCACTAGTTAGGACCAGCCCAGACTCTTGGAAAGGCATATATATTATTCCAAGTTACAGTTAAAGAACTTCATTAAAAGCAATACAGTCTGCCCATGTGGGACGGCCTGCATTTGAACCAGGTCTTACATCAGCTATTCTCTCTAAACAAGAAGCTCCACTCATGTTTCTTCCAAATTCTCCTCTCAAAGAATACTGCGCCGGCTTTGAAGTCAATTATCAAGTGTCAGCTTGCATGTTCTAGACAGTGGCAGCACGCTTGCGTGGCGGGGCTTAGCGGTGTCTGCCGGGACTGGAGTCAACCCTGTGTTATTTAACAGAAGAAAAGTTAAAATATTTTGGCTGATCAAATCACCTTTTGATGAAGCTAAATGTTATTTACACATTCCCACTTCCGTGCTATTCAAGGTTTCAGGCCGCTCATTAGGAGCCCTTAAAGCTACGTATCGGTTAAGGGATTTGGACAAACATGCTGTATGATGAAATGCTGCTGATGCCTCAATGGCTCCACCCCCTTGAACCAACTGCCACACCGATGAAGTTGTGTCTCAATAACGCACTAAATCCGCCAATCACCGCCACTATAACGACATCAACATTCGATGTCCACATGTCTTTGCTTCCTACAAAAGTGCTACTGCAAACAAAATGACCAAGCACACATCAGAGAGCATAGGTCTCTCCACCATGACAACACACAAACACACAACATCAATTGCATTACTAAATATAGGCTTCTTCCTGTCCCGGCTTTGAGGATCAGAGCTGGGGGTAAAACAGCTGAACCGTGCCCAAATGAAGCCGTGCTCTGTGGACAGATGTTTCTGGAGAAACAGGTGGCTGGGGCTGTCCCCGGGATTAGCATAGCTGTGGATTAGCATGGCTATGACAGACACACCAGACCTCACAGACTTCAAAGGGGGCAGGAGCAAGGCTGCTAATGATCTGTGGAGCGGGTGAGGAGTGGCTAGCAGGCTAGCTCACTAGCAAAGGGGGCTACGTCATCGGAGGGCTCTGTGCTGCAGAGACGTCTGAGGAAAAGAAACTTCTCAACTTATTCTGCTGCTGACTGTGTGTGTGTGTGTGTGTGTGTGTGTGTGTGTGTGTGTGTGTGTGTGTGTGTGTGTGTGTGTGTGTGTGCATGTGTGGGTGCGTGTGATTGCACGTAATTGTGCTTGTGTTTGTCTGTGGGTGTTGGGTATGTTTGCCCATACATACATAGAAAAATTGCATACATGTATAAATAAACAAGGCACGGTTCGATATCCTGTCGTTACATAGAAGCTCACTCGCCCCCTGGGAAGATCATAGACGGAGACACACTGCAGCACATAACTCCGGATGATCCGCGCCGACCAACCCTCCATGACCACGTTTGAAGCTTGAGCATGAACTCTTCCAAACCTCAACCTGGAGAGATCTCCTCCTGGCAGACGGCAATTAAGCGAGACAAGCCAAATCTCTTCTGTGTGCCCTCCCCCTCTCACCCGTCATATTCCCCGCTTTGATCTCCAGTTGGCCCATTCATTAAGCGAGTACAACACACTGGCTCTTAAGGTTCGCCATGGAACGCCTTTAACATCTAATAAATAATGCATCACCCCCGCCCCTTGCTCCCCAGCCACCCGGATCGGAACACGAGACACGCACGCACAACGGGCCGGGCTTGTTGGGATCTGACAGGGCAGAGTGTGCACTGAGGGGAGGGAGGACCACACTGGGTAGGCTAGAAGCACTAAGGCGCGGCTACCATGGGTGGCGTGGCCCTTCTTCTTGCGATACAAGAATCGATACACTGGCACCAAATATCTATATAATATATTTTTTTAAATATGTATACATAAAAAAATGCATTTTAAATTTTTATGCTTTATTCCTGAAGAGTTAAGAAATTTCACCACAAATATCAATATTTTATCGATATTGGAAGCTCCTCAAGGTGGCGCTAAAAACATGAATGAGGCAAACTTGAACAGAAGATAAAAAACCAAAGACGAGTAACTGAAAAACTCAGTTTGCCATGACTAAAGACCGAAATCCATCACTTTACCTTTTCACTACCTTGTACAACATATATATATTATTGCAGAATCTCTGTATCGCGATACTATCTGTATCGTGGGCCATGTATCGCATCGTATGGTACCATGTGATTTCCACCCCTAGAGGCTACAGCAAAAAATGCAGGAGAAACCATTAGGAAGGCAGATGTTTGTTTCCATCGATCAACCTGAGGCAGTGGGCAGAGCGAGGGGGACATGGAAGGCGGGTAGGATCAACAAACAACCTTCACAAACATCTGTCTGCTCCTCTCAAGCTTTTTGTTCAAAGCAAGCGGTGGCGAAGAACAACTTGTGCCCGGATAACCTGTGTCACGGCAATCAGCCTGCAAGCTTCGGTCCTCAAAAGTTATTTCCAAATACGTGAACTCTACGGGTGAGAAGTTTGACTCGGGTGAAATTGTGTGAAGTACAATATAAAATACAATTCTCTGTGAAGCACCGAGCACTGCTTTGAGTCTGCTGACAAATAAACACTACCCAATCTCTTGTTACGAATCCGGGGGACCTCACTGGGACACGGCGACCCAAGTCAGCAGGGGGTGGTTGACTCCATCTTGCCTTCATTACTTCCCATCTTTAAACCCCCCCGGGACCCCCACCACGCCCCCCCACTCCCTCGCCCCCCCGGGCCATGTTCAAATAAACACCTAGGAAAAACTATTATTCCTCCGCTCCGTCAGCTAATGCTTTCGTGTGGTTCCTACTACATTTCTCGTCCCTCTCTTATTTGTTTATCCTGCCTTCCTCATCTGATGGGGGACTCACTACTACTCTGACCCACACTTATGTCTCTCCGCCCCCACCCTCCCCCACTCCCAGGCCGCCCCTCTCTCTCCATCTCCCTGCAGCCACTTCAAACCACCATCAAGCGGGCCTGTGATTGTGTGCTTGTTTATTAATGACCTTCCTCTCCCTGCAGACAGTGAGCTAAGATCTAGGATTGGCCTGGGTGGCGGTTAAAAAAAGAGGTGCTCACACAGGGCTTCCTTGGGCCCTCTGTTTAGACTACAGCCTCCACTGAGCGGGGCTCCCCGTCCTAGTTTTAGTTTTTTCCCCGCAGTTGGAATAAGAATAAGCTGCCAGAGAGCAGGAAGCTGCTCTATCAAAATAGTTATCCACACTTTACAGCCATGGCAGGTCCTCTGCATGCCTTCATCCCCGACACAGCTCCCTGCTGGGGGAGAGAAGTGCAACACAGGAAGGGCCTCTATGGGGCCGACGTTTTTCTTTTCTGAACCCCTGGAGTTGTTGAATTATCTTTACCACTTCTACCGCCGATACGGGAATATGTTTATGCACAGTGTGGCTTTTTATAACTTCAGGGTCGGTAAATTGAGGGGTTTTTCTTACAGTCGTTCCTCCTCGTGACCTGTGCCATCTGTAATTAGAACTCAGTCTCTCTCTCTCTCTCCCCCTATCCCCTTCTCTCTCTCCCTCTCTCCCCTACTCCCCCTATCCCCTCTCTCTCTCCCACTCCCTCTCCCTTCCCCTCTCTCTATGTGAAGAAGAAGGGTGAAACTAACCCTCTCCAGGTAATCTCCTCCATCTTGGCAAAGCGCAAACATCTCTCGGTCTCTCGTGAGAAGCGGAGCCCGCGCTGAGATGTTTATTTTTCCCCTTAATAGCCTCATTTTTATTAAGGCAGATGAATCTAATTAGGGGTGTGCATGCTCTGTGTCTTTAATAGGGCCCTTATTGAATAAGCCTTGTTGTGCCCAGGATGGGAGGCCTCTCTCTCCGAGGGACGCAACAGCTCAGCCTGACGCCTGACTGGGAGAGAGGGGGGAGGGGGGGGCCTGAGGCGGTCGGAGAGGTAATTCGATTAGGTGTAATACACACCAAATCTCCACCAAAATACATACTCTAATTTTACTTTTTACAGATTTTCTGGGACAGGAAGTGAAGAGAGGGTTTGCAAAACGGTGCCCAGTTACAAAACAACTTAAACCAAGCAGGGATATTTGACAGGAGTGCCGTAAACAGGATCATAATCAAAGATTCATAAAGTATGGAGGATATCTGGGATTTAGGAAAACATTTAGCTGTTCGTAGATGTACAACAATTGCAAGTTTTCCAAGACAATCAAAAAAAACATTAATCCCTGAATGAACATTTAGTCATGTCATGTCTCTGTAAAGAAATTTGTATTCAATAATTGGATTATTGTAAATCGACAATGACAAAAAGCAGTTTTACCTACAGCCAAAAAAAACCTGCAAAAGACGTACCCCGTTTAGCATTCGTACCGAAAAAAATCAATGTCTACGCTCGACAACGTAATCATCACACTTTAACACATCAAAGTAACACTCAAATGAAGTTATTACACGTCTGTGATGATCCTCCGTCACAATAAGAGCGCCATCCCCACAGATAACACACCAGCCTCATTCCAATCTCATTATCTGCGGCCCGTACGGGGCAGGGGTGTACAGCCCATCACTGGGCGCCATCAGAGGTCTGATCTGATCCCCTGCAGCGACGCCCCGACACCGCAGGGTGCCAGCCCCACCATGACATCAAAAGACAGCTCTCCCTCTCTTTCCCTCCCTCGCTTCCTCTTTCCCTCTCTCTCTTTCTCTGCCTCCCTCACACTCTCTCCCTTCCTCTTTCCCTCTCTTCCCCTCCCTCTCCTCCCCTCCCTCCTTCTTTCCCCATCTCCCTTCCTCTCCCTCCCTCTTTCCCTCTCTCCCTCCCTTTCCCTCACTCACTCTCTACTCCTCCCCCTCCCTCTCGCCCCCTCTTTCCCTCACTCTCTCTTCTCCTCCCCCTCCCTCTTTCTCTCTCTCCCTCCCTCCCTCTTTCCCTCTCTCTCTCTTCCCCTACCTCCCTCTTTCCCTCACACTCTCTCTCTCCCCCTTCCTCCCTCTTTTCCTCCCTCCCTCTTTTCCTCACTCTCTTCCCCTCCCTCCCTCTTTCCCTCACTCTCCCTCTCTCTCTTCCCCTCCCTTCTTCTTTCCCTCTCTCTTTTCCTCTCCCTCCTTCTCACACTCTCTCTCCTCCTCTCTTTGTATCCATCTCTCCACATTCCTCTCTCCCCCCCGTCTCTTGCTCTCTCTCTCTCTCTCTCTCTCTGATTGAATCCCCTCAGACCCTTGACTTTTAGAGAGAGCGAGCAAGAAGAGAAACGGGCCAGGCGGTCCCTCTCAATAGTGCCCCAGCACTGTGGGGGGGGGTGTGTATGGAGGGGAGAGCTGCTTCAGAGTTCTGCATAGTGTTCACAGACATACCCCCTGTAGACAACCCCCCCCCAGCCTTTTTTGGACTCTAAGGGTCACAGAGCATTGGAACATATTTTCTCTGCCCTGCTTAGATGTGTGCCATGTTTTTATTCCTCATTTCCAAACACGTTAATGCATCACACTTGTTGCATTCGAACAACTAATGTCCAAGCCTCGATCAAACGTCATGATGAAACTGGTGACTGGTGACGGTATTTATATAATATCCCTCAAACTTGCCGGCGTGTCTGTTTCTCATGCGTCAACGTTGAGATGAATCCAAGTGAAACCTTATCACACATTTGCGACATGAAAAAAAAGTGCTCAGCAGCCAAACTTTGACAGATATGGTTTTTGACAAACCACAGTGCTAACACTCGCCTCTGATACACAGGCTCACGTCACCGCCGGCACCTCGCTTTGATGTGCCACATGCACCACGTGTGACTTCATGCATACATGCATGTGGGTGAGCAGGTGGGTTCTGTGAGTGGGATTCCATCCACAGTCATATGTGCCTGTGATTTGAGCAACTCAATCCAATTCTCCCTCCAATCTGTCCAAAATGGAGAAGCAAAACAAATTAATTTTGGCTCAGCTCAGATTTTTGGACTCGGCTGATGCTGTGATTTGCATTCTGCAAGCTCATACATTTTGCACACTCATTTCCATTTTTACAATTTCTGTGTTTATCCAGCACACTGTGCCATTTGAAAAAGTATGAATGCACATAAAACGCTACTATTATTTCAATAAAGCCATCAATTTATATTTAAATGCAGAGCCCAAGGTGATAACAGCAGGGGAGAGGGATTCTTAACTATTTCTATGCAAAAGAAAAACCTTAAACCGCTTGAATATCTTTTGTCGGGCGCCTAGTGTCATTTAATTCTGGTGTTCATTTGCCAGCAGCAGAAACCACACGTTTCAGTTGATCACGAAAAGTAAATATCCACAATGATTAAGTGTGGATGCATTTCAAAACATTTATACCCAGACTGCTCCGGAGCGAGTTTGCAGAACAACCCGATATTTCATCTCATTAAAAAAATATATATTAATTTTTCCACTGCATTAAAAAAACAAACATGGAGGTGATTTGGTGGTATCTGTTTCGGATGCAACAAAGAAAAGGTGATTAAGAACCAAACCGATGAAATAATAGCCTAAAGCTAAAGGCCGCTTCACACGGGAGGAGAATCTGGAGTACATCTTCTACGGCCAACGGAGTCTCAGAGCCCCGTTGTTGAAAATGTGGAACCAATTATAACGGCGAACAGGGAAACAAAGGGAACGGACTGGGTCGCAAATGGATGGGGCGCACATTTTGTTCAATCTCCGTGACAGTGCTCCGGAGCCCACTGCAAGGAAGAGAGGGGAGGGGGGGACATTCCCATTCCCAAATTTGTCAAAACTTCAGATGATTAGGGCCAAACTAATTCAAACAGGCCCACAGATGGCTAGGTGAAGCTGCCTGTGAAATCCAAGTCTGATATGACCCTCCACCCTCCACCACCACCATCGGCACCGACGTCAGATCTTAATAAAATAAATGTAAACGTGCCCAGGTCCCCAGAGTCCCGTCTGCTTCCTCCAATTCCGTCTTCTTCCGTCCACGTCTTTCATGCCTTCCTGGGTCCATTAGCAATAATAAAGTGTAAAATAACCTTCACTACACCTCTTTACACGGCCCACGAAGAGAGAGAGAGAGAGACAGAGACAGAGAGACATAAATGGAGAGATAAAAGCTGCTTGAGAAGTAGTACAACAGAGATGAGAAGGGAGGGAATGGGAAAGAGAGACAAAGAGAGAGAGAGTCCATTTTGTCCCTGGTTCGAATCAAAGGATTAAGGAAATATGTCTCGATGGAAGTAAACTGTTCTCAATGGGAAACATGTGACCTCAGAAGTGGCGTGGCGCTCAAAGAGGAGCCAGGAGCGACCCTTTCCTCCTCCTCTTCTTCTTCTGTGGTGGTGGAGGGGCGTCACCTAGCGCTGCAATAGCCACGGGGAGCCTCTTTTGTTTGTGTTACAAAAGGCCCGGCTTAGGGTCAGAGGTCATGGTGATAATCACATATGTAAACATGGTCCTCCTCCTGACCGCACTGTCTCCTGCCGCCCCCCTCGCCCCTCCATCAGGTGAAGTGTGTAGGGGGAGGGGGGGTCAGCTAGACCAAGTACATGGTCCTCTTAACCAATGGCACCTCAATGCATAGGATAGTGCAAACAAGGGCCTGGGTTTGGTTTTTAACTAGCTACATATTCATAAGCTTCAAACCGAGTCACGCAAACATGGCAAACATGGCAAACATGGCAAACATGGCACCCATGCGCACACACACACACCTCCCTAATTAATAGACTCACAGCCTCTTGAGTTTGCGAGTCAAACCCGGGATAATCCCCTGGTACTTAATTGAAAAAAATTCAGCACACTGCCAAATCTGCCCTTCGGAATGTTCTAATTAGTATCGGTTTGATTTCCTCCTCTGATTGTGAAATTAAAATAGCTGGAAAAAGGCAGCACTAGTAATCCAGAAAGCCTATAAAGAAACATAGTAGTAAGGAGGATGACTTCACTTCATCGTTTAGGCTAAACATGTTCAGGTGAAGCCGAGTCTAGTGCAGGCGTAGATGTTTTAAAAAGAGAAATAATGTAGTTTGTGTTAAGAGTTTGGAACTACAGCGTGTATTCTTCTGAACGTTTCCCATGTGTTTCTGATCACAGATCACCTTTAATCCCACAGCTACAAAAAACATGATGAATCTGGCATCATTTAAGAGTGTCCATCTTTTGAAGTTGGTTCGGGGGGAGATGAGGATGAACGCGATACAAGCCGTGGCTGTGGTCCTAACTGGCTGAAGGTTGTTCTCTCTGAGTATCTCTGAGACGGGACACTCATCCTGTAGGTTCAGGTTACCTCGGTCGGGGTGCGGGTGTTTTGGAGGTGAATTGGCCTTTCAAAAGACCTGATAAACGAGCGAGCGATCGGACTGTCGTCTTCATCCATGAGTACCGCCCACGTCGACATGCCAGAGAGAAGTAAATTGCGAATAATGGACGGAGGGCACAGAGATGTTTATTGGACTAAACAAACGGGGAATCGTGCCCCCGTGACAAGCGCTGCCACCACCGATTTATGTACTGAAAGTTTGCAGACGAAAAACCTGTAGACTTGTTTTTATTTCTCCCTCTCCTTTCTTTCCAAAATTGCCTCGCAACCAACTCAGTTCACACGATGCACGATTCACTGACCCTCTACAGCAGTGGTTCTCTAGTGGGGGTACTCGTACCCCTAGGGGTACTTTGGAGTACTGCAGGGGGTAACAAAATAAAATGTAAATAAATGTAAATCTGAAACAGTTGCATGAAGCACAAGCCCATGTTTCTCACTAAATTGTGAGTATTTGCACCCTTTTAATGTTTATACTAGCAAAGAGAACGCACATACATTATTTATGTTTATTTATTTTATCTATTACCCCCAAAACAATTTTTGCCAGTGAAGGGCAAAAATTAAAAAAAGCTTAAAAAAATATCTCAGAGGGGGTACACTAGTAGAAAAGGTTTGAGAACCACTGCTCTAGAGGACAATGGGCAACTGTTGAGACCGACAATACAGAGCAAGGACGCGCCTGGTCATCTCCGCTCTGTCTAATCAGCTACTGGCTAAGTCCAGCGGCATCTCCCATCAAAACAACCGCATCCTCCCCTCACCCACGTCCGTGAGCGCGGGCGGGGAACTCGGCGGCGCACAGCACGTCTTGGCTGCCGTAACCCTGGGCTGGCGAGCCCTTAAAGGGAAAAGGAAAAACATGGAATTAGGGAGATTCGCCGTGAGGCCCTCGTCCAAGAGCACAACGCAGACATCAATTCATCGGGGCTCTCTCCGCCGCTGTCTCTTCCCTCTTCATCCCTCCTCACCTATAATTGCTCGCATCCTCTCCCTCGCTCTCTCTGTTTAACCTTTCCCTCTGCTTGTTTTTAACCTCTCTCTCTCTCTCTCTCTCTCTCTCTCTCTCTCTCTCTCTCTCTCTCTCTCTCTCTCTCTCTCTCTCTCTCTCTCTCTCTCTCTCTCTCTCTCTCTCTCTCTCTCTCTCTCTCTGTGATTGCAGCCATATGCTCTCAAGGGAGAGAGGGTCAACACTACTTATTCACGGTACACTGAGCCTGTGAGAGAAGTTCCCTCACACGCACACACACACACACACACACACACACACACACACACACACACACACACACACACACACACACACACACACACACACACACACGTGCACTATCTCTCTCTCACACACACACACACAAGATTAATAGACACAAACACAGAAATAAAATCCTAATTTTTAGGCTGATTGTCTGTTTGCAGTGGCCCCAGACCGTTTAGTCCTGCATTCTCATGCAGGACTAAAGGAGAGAGAGAGAGAATCTAAAACTCGAGGGGGATTTTCATGCCATCACTAAATACCGTAGCATGAATGCATGGTGTACATTACAGCGCAGTGCCATGGCTCCTCCTCCCAATACATTGAGCCACGGTCTCTGTGGAGATCTGGCATCAATTACGTGTCCCTCAGAGGAGAAGGGCTCTATGGGGGCCAATGGAGCCCTCTGATCAATCCCCTCTTTTGTTCGGCGCAAGCGGCAGAGGTCGTAAATTTCAACCTAAAGACAGTGTGCAAATTGCAGTCACACTTGGAAGCGGGGGGGGAAGCCAAGGCCAGGGGAGGGACGGGGAATTAGCCAGGCCTCGTGCAACGGTCCAAATCATTCCCGCTCCCTTCCTGTGTCCTGTGCATGCTCACGGGATGCACGCACAGACATATGGATGTGCACACACACACGGGCGTACGTGTACCCGGACATGGGAACATGGACGTAAAGTGTGTGCAAACGCAGTGTGAGACCCTTCCAGGCACCTGCGGACCTTCGGAGAGGAGCCGAAGGACAATGAAAAGCCAGATGCTCACACTAGCACGCAAACGCTGCTTACACGCAAACCACATAGCGATCCGCAAACATACATGAAGGACACCATGGAGACACCATAACAAACATCTCCAGTGGACACTATTTTCGTCACCATCTGAATCCTTCTCTGTTATGTTGAGCCCGTCTGAACTGAATCCACCAGACCCTGTTTAGAAGAGGTTTAGGCCGCTGCTGTTGTATGACTGGAACACCAGCTCTCTGTGGGTGAGGAGGAAATCCTAGGCTAGGTTTAGTTCAATCCTTTGATATTGTGTTATATTGTATACATGTCATTTTCATGTTTGACTCCCAGTCCCGATGTTCTGGGTTCAAACTCTGTTTGTTCTGGGTTCATAACCCCTCAACTTGCATGTACGCATCACTGAGCAAGATGATGACGCTCTCTACCTGTGTGTAAACAGCATTCACTGTAAACCACTATGGATTAAAACTGTGGCTAATGGACTCAAATAGTAATACTAAAACGGACTGCAAACACACAGTCGCACACACACAGGTTTGACAGACATCAAAGAGGGGGAGGGGTATTGTCCTGCACTTCTACGAAATAAAATTGATTAGCCTCACAGACTTCCGTACTTTTTATCGTACTGTGTATGTGTGTAAATAACTTTCCGATCTCACTGACAAGTTGAGCCACGTCTCATGGCCAACATGGCCGAACCAATATTTGCTGAAAAATCACAACCACATGTCTGTAAGCTACAGCGAAAGCAGCAGAATGAACACATCCTGGATGACTACTGAAGAATATCAACCTTGGACATATTTACATAAACGTTTATATGCACATGTAGGATTCCTGGTACTGTTGAGGTGCATCTTGCGTCTGCCCAAAGTTTATATAAGCAGACTATTACTCTTATGGATGACTTTGACTTTTACCAAAGTCAAATTAAACTAAGCTTCTGTCCGTTTACTCAAGTATGGTGTTTAAAGTACTAGAATATCATACTTGCGTGGTTTTATTTGGTTGATTTTAGCCTTTTTATAAAAACAGCAAATTAATTTGTTCATTTTGATAAAAATGCATCAAAATCAACAAAATAAAACCATATTAGCTGTGGTTTTATTTTAAGTACTAGAAAGTCATATACACCCTAGTAATGACACTGCAAGAATAACTCAATGCAATGTTGTTGCGTTTCTGACAAATCAACAAGAATAAATAACGCTGAATATAACATTACGAGGCATTCAAAACGTCTCTGAAGATCAAACAAATCTAAATCATGGAATAGTGGTCCTCAAATTATAACCTCGACCAAACTTTGATCATTCCCCACATCGCCTCCGTCAGGCTCAGCGTTGGCCTCTGACGACCTCATCTGTCTGCGAGGCGCATTAAAAACACTGAGAAAAGGATTTTCCTGGAGATCATCTCTGTGGTGGGTGTGAGTGGAAAGTATTTGCTATCAGCTTTAATACACTGCTTTCATCCTGGGAGGCCTTGCTTCAGGCCTGGGGGGGGCGGGGACTTGAGGGGGGGGTGCGGGGGTGCGTGTTTTCAATGGGGAGATCGTTTGAAGGCGGGTTTCGCTCGCTACCTCCACACTTCAAACCTTTGACACAGGATCAGAGAACGAGCGCTCCAGATTAGCACGACATTTGTTAAGAGGGGGAAAAAGGGAGCTGTCATTTCGCCGTCTTAATCCTATGAGAGAACAAACTACCGTCCGACCTTTGACCCTCCCCTCCACAAACCGCATGGGCTTTGCACAAACTTTGATTTGTCAACGATGACCACAACAGAGTGCCCCCCATGCCAAGGTCATGGGGTGTGTGCTCTGACGGTCATGTGACACAGGGTTGGTTTTCGGGGTGGCTGGGTGCTATGTTATGGGTATGAGGTGGATGTTATGAGTAGCAGTGTTATAGTAACCCTAATCTAACCCTAACCCGCATTATACAGAGCACCCAGAACTCAATGCTTTCCAAAGAATACTGAAACAACATGACCCGTTCATTGCATGGGTTTCAACTGTCATATCGTCTGCTCATAGCACAATTGCTAAAAAATATTAAAGTTATATTTTGGCCAAATTGTGATAACTAACCTAACTCTACTGTCCTATATAGATATAGATACTGATCATTTATGAGTTTTGTCTGCTAAATGCCCTAAATGTAAATGTAAATCAATCAAACACAACTGTGGGACTTTACAGTACAGAGAGCATGTCCATCCTTCGGCACCGGGGAAGCTGACATCAAGACACACGCTGACAGATATCCCACACACATACATGAACGCACACACACACACACACACACACACACACACACACACACACACACACACACACACACACACACACACACACACACACACACACACACACACACACACACACACACACACACAGCCGCTCTGCTTGCCAGTTGAACACAGGATTGATGGACTCCATGCCTGGGGGCAGGAGTCCTCCTGTTAACGGAGGAACGCCACGCACCAGCAGCACAGAACACGGTTAGTGCGTAATGCTGGAGGGCCAGCACAGACCATAATACACAGTGGCATGGCGTGAGAACAACATGGAACATTGTTCAGAAGCTATCGCACAAAAGGAGATACTTTACTTTAGGGTCAGAATCGTTTTTTTAGAACATGTTCATTTAGCATGCTTTGGACAGTTTCATCAAAAGGAACATGGCGTGATTTCAGACCGTGGGATTTGAACCCAGAACCTTGCACTGGGGCCACCCTAGCGAAGACTAGCCCGACTCTAAAGTATGGTATTTATTTATTCATTTGTTTATTTCTTTATTGATGGATATGTTATGCATTACGGAGCATTTCTCGTACTGGACTCCACAGTATTGTGCTGTATTAGATGGGCTGAGAGGGTGACCAACATGTGTAGAGACGGATGGCTCTAGTGTTTAGAGCCATCGCAAAGTACAGACCACAAGAATGAACCTGAGATGACGTGTCTGACAAAGCATCATCTTCATCAGCTCCTTGTTTACGTAGTTAGATCGCTCACAGGACGCGGAGGAACAGTGAGTACACCATTGGTATTTCTTGAATGTTTATTTGCTTGGACTTACCTGACAAACTGTCAATAAAAAAAAACGAAATGGTTGTCCTCCAAAGCAATGAACCCTTAACTGCCGAGCACATAAAAACCTCTCTGTTTACAAGTCTGTTTATATAATATGTATGAACTCTTTTGAAAAATTCCTTTGTGTGTACTGACATTTACAAAATAAAAGGCCAACCCAAATGTCACCCTGAAACACAAATGAAGTATGTTTAAAAAGCCTTTGCAGGCGAACTCAAATGATCCCAGATGCTTCGCCCTCGCCTCCGTTCACGCCTTCCTCCGGGGAGAGCGATTCCCCGGGGCCAGCCCTGTTCTGCCTCACCTCGGCCCGGAGTCCACCACGGAGAACTCACACGCGATGGGGTCCGACCCAGAACCAGGAGGCTGAGGTGGCCAAGAACCAAAAGAAAAAGGTTTTGGGGTGGGTTTTCATGAAGTTTGGAGCCCTGCGTGAACTCCCTGGCCCCCGGCTTTTGGACTTCTCTTACTGAGTTAGCGCTTATAGTTAGCCTCCAGGGCTACAAGTCTAATAACCATAGCTCTTCAATGGCACCCCAGCAGATAAAGTATAATATCCCGATGAAGTTATAATAGAACATGTAAAATGTATAAATTTGAAAAGAATTGCGTTATTGCATATTTTTATATCGAGCTACATTGCAGATATAATTAGATATTTAACTATGGTAGTATATTATCGCTAGGTTCCTGGGTGATTTAATAACATCATTTCATAGGTAAGGACCCTGGGCATAGACCAACCAGTATGCATGGATTTGCAGGAGCATTAGGGTCAAACCAGTTACGTGGGATTGCGAGAGACAAAGTATATACAATTTTTATGATCGTATGCATGACCAGAATTCATCACTTCCGCCTGCCACCAATCATGCTTTTGTCTCCAGAAGGATCCTATGCATATTGCAACGGAAAAACTGAATTATTACAGTAAAGATTTTGTAGATTCTAGCTTTGCAGAATGAGTGGGTTAGATCATTGCTATATTTTTGCTAAGTGCTCCCTCCATTTCTAAGGGTCATATAGGTAATTGAAGTCATTTAGGAGGCAGAGCGTCCATGTAATTGCAATAATCTTGTGCTTCCGCGGGTGGAAGGGAGCCATTGCATCATTGGTGTAGTGTGCAGACACATGGCAGGGGAGGGGAGGACAACGTGAATACTGCTGGCAGGAAGGGGAATTGGTTAATAATCAAGAACATTAAGCAAAAATTGCTACACAAAATCACATAAGGCGAGAAATGAAAGACAATTTGGGATGTGTCTGAGGGTCTGTTTGCATTAGTTAGTTTGTGTGTGCGTGTGTGTGAGGGGCTCTTTGTATTTGTGTCTGTATTTATGTGTATATCTATGTCTATGTATATATATGTCTATATATATGGCTATATATATGGCTATATATACTATATATATATATGAGGGTTCTTGAAGGAAGCTCAGGAAGACAAGAAGTACTCAAAGTGACAATACCGCTGCTTTCAAATATCAGACCTGGCCGTCAGTCTCACTGTGGGGGAGTGTGTGTGTGTGTGTGTGTGTGTGTGTGTGTGTGTTGGGGGTGTGTGTGTGTGTATGTGTGTATTTTTGTATGTACATGTGTGCTGGTATGTTTGCTCTATTCTCAGTGTAACTGTTATAATCGTGATCAGCTGCAGCTTGCTGTTGCCACCATGTGTGCATCCTTCTACTTTAGACACCTCCAATTCACCATATGAAAAAACACGCATACAAACACCCACAGGCCTCAAGCACCCCCTGCCAACGCATACCACAGTAGTAGTATTTATATATAGGCTTTCCTAGAAAGCCTATATATAAATAAAACTGCTTATTTGATGGATGGAAACACTTATTCGACCCTTAGGCCATGCACATCTAAAGATGGATGCCTTCCTCGGAACTGTATAACGATGAGCTTGAGATGTTTATCAATTAGCCAGCGAGAGCGAGGATTAGGAACCGTTCGGTCAAAGGACTCTTCCCTAATAAACCCTCCTGCCTGCCTGTAACACACGTGCTGCGACAAGACCTACCTACCCGCAGAGGACCCCGAGGACTGTCCGGAGATATGCCTGCTGTGAGTAATTAACGTCCTCTATCTGGGGCCGGCTCGGAGGAGACACACATCACTCATTCATAAAGGGAGGAGGCAACGCAACGGCACCCAGGAGCGGCCTGGCAATTAATTGATAAATGCGAGGACGCGATGTCCCGTCAGATAGCGAGGGGAACGGCCGCTAAAGAGTGCGCTGGGGCGTGACTCAACGACTGGAGAAACTTAGCGAAACACCATTAACCTACTAAAGCCCCCCGTGCTGATAGCGGAGGGCACGGGGGGGGGGGGGTTTAAATTGCGCCGAAGCCCCTGAGATGATGGAGGACGGCGCCGGTCTCTAGTTCACAGGCTGCAAACCTACTTTTTGATTCCTTCTGACGTAGTGAACTCATAAAGCACAAAGTCGGCCGGGCTTTGAACCATTAAGGATGCGGTGCGATGTGTTTTGACCAAGTGATTACTGTGTATACACACGCACTGATTTAGAAGTGTATTGGAATTTCAAGCGGGAAAATACCTTGGTCGGTCGTCATGTAAATATGACTCGCATGACTGCGTATTTCCTATTATAATTGGAGTATTAGGCCCCTTCCCGTAACGCAGACATCAATAAAAATCAGCGTTGAATTCTGAATCTGGGCGGCAGACGAGAAGAATGGGGGGAAGAATAAGAGCCTTTTTTACAAACAAATAAGCCGTACACATACATAAACACAGCTCACACACACACACACACACACACACACACACACACACACACACACACACACTCACGTAAACACAGCACACACACACATAAATACAGTTAGACAGACCGACACACACACTCACAAGGCACACATGCACATTAATAAAACACAAACATGCAGACAAAGACACAAACAAAAGAACAACGCAACAAAAATTGCACATTTGCGTACTTACACATAAGTTAGTGAGTGGGTGAGTGAGTGAATGAGTGAGTGATTGCATGTGTGACTGTGTGCATGTTTGCATGCGTGCGTGTGTGTGTGCATGTGTGCATGCGTGTGTGACTGTGTACGTGTGTGCGTTTGTGCATGCCTGCATGCGTGAGATTCTCCCGCCCTTGATTAATCTCTGCTGTCAGGGGGAAGTTCCTGTGTTTGGGACCTGACAGGCAGGTTGCCCATTCCACATCTGGAAGCTCTACCCCTGCCATCCCCACACACACACACACACACACACACACACACACACACTGAAGGCGCACGGAACATACTCAACACGTTGTCATGTAAGTTCACCCCATGCAAAGTTAACACACTCACAAACACAAACACACCCACACACACATGAAGACAATGGGCCCTGCATATATAGAGACCAACTGTTGACATGCATAGATGCACACATCCAAAGACACCCCCCCCCCCCCCCCCCCCATGACCACATGGAAATCACACACTCACACTGCCAACACAGCCAATCAACTCACTGCTCTGTCCCCTAAACACTCCTCCATACTCAAATTTGCTACCTTTCTGTGCCGGCCAAATGTTCCATTCTATCAATCAAGCTATCTTCCATTCTCAGGGGGGGAGAGGGAGGATGGGAGGGAGGAAGAGATGTCAAATTCAATCTGTATTTCAATTTGAAATTTCATTTGGATAGCGTTCCCTTAATTCCCAACTGGGGGAAAGTTTTCATCTCCTCCAGTTTGAGCGTTTTTTGGGGTCAGCCATAGCTCGGAGGGGTCCCTGGAGAGGTCGGGGGTTAAGTATCCTACTCAGGGATACTACGATGGGTTTGGGTGATACCTCTGGGCCTTCGAGGCGGCGTTAACCTCCAGAACGACCAGGACGTCCTCCTCCCGGCCCAGAGAACTCTTTGAAATAAACTATTTTCAAAAGACTCAAGGCTTGTAGACGTAGAGAAAAAAACAACAACACCCTTTTTAAGCTCTCAGAACTCAAATCTAGCTTTGATTTATTTGAACGCTTTACTGCACTGTACTCGTCAACGTGCCTTTTATGCTCAGTCAACCATCCACGCGCGTTGGCAAATGTATGCTAACTCACGTTAAGTAGCCAAACACTACTATCACTCATTGCAGAAAGCAGGGATGCTGTTTTATTCGCGGTTGTTTTATTGCTGTGAGCAAAGTCTGTCGTCGGTCCAACAAAGTTTTGTCTTGCGTATAAAAAAGAAATCCCCAAAGTAAAGACGACTCGGCCAGGCGTCTGCCAACAGCGCCTCAGTGACAAGCTGTGTTTAAAGAGTCGACTGGTGAACGGTTAACAGGGTTCGGGGCAGTCCGTCAGTGAACAGCACTGCTCGTAGAGTATAGGGTAGGTTTGCCAAGGACCGGCCGACCGCATATTCTCCCACCGCAGTAAGTAGGGAAGGACGCCCCGTGAAGGAATAGAAAAAGTGATACGGCGATAAGTGCGCCTTGAACAAAACCAGAGGAAGAGGAAGAAAAGAAAAAGACATTTCCCGTCATCTGACACAAAAAGACAATGTGCAATTTTCCAACATGATCTCAGAGGCCAGACGTAGGCGTGATGGGTTTTTGAAATGCCATCACACTCAAGCGTTTGGTGGTTTGCCATTATTCATTCATTCATTCCATTTTCGATAACGTTTCGGTGGCCATTGTTTCAAGGCATATCCACTGCACTGCTGTGAGGAGATCCAGGAAGGTTACAACATCGATTGACCATGAATAAAGGTTCTCTGGAATGGATTAATGGCAGAACCATTTAATTTCTGGTACAGCCTTGTCGAGACTATGTGTGGGAAGAACGTGCGTTTGTTTTTTGCTTCAAAATGGACGATAATGTGAAACAAATGACGAGCTCTCCAGAAGGGGACCTGGGAGACATTGCTTATGAGACTCGGCAGCAGAGGATGTCGTCCTTCTGCATTTGTGTTTACTTATTGTGCATGTGAGACAGGGCTAACTTTCAGCAGCGCAGGCTTTGTTATAGTGCTACTGCTGTTATAGTTCAGGGTCACTCCCTGCTGTCACACACACAGAGGTCGGTCACTGCATGCGTGTGCGTGTGTATTATTTCATGCAAAGTAAAAGTCTGTTATTCCTATATTTGTTCAAGTCCCTGTATGTGTGTCCCTTTCTGTGTGTGTGTGTGTGTGTGTGTGTGTGTGTGTGTGTGTGTGTTGTTGTGACTTTGTGTGAGAAAGTATACCCTTATGTGTGTGTGTGTGTGTGTGTGTGTGTGTGTGTGTGTGTGTGTGTGTGTGTGTTGTTGTGACTTTGTGTGAGAAAGTATACCCTTATGTGTGTGTGATGTGTGTATGAAAGCATGTCCCAATGTATGTGTGCGTGTCCCTGACTCCCTGTATGTGACTTTTCTCTTGAAGAAACGCATCTCATTCTTGTGTGCGCGTACGTGTGTGTCACTCTGTACGTGTGTTATTGCGTGTTTGTGGATGTGTGTGTGTGGGGGTGAAATTGCGTGTTTGTTGATGTGTGTGTGTGTGTGTGTGTGTGTGTGTGTGTGTGTGTGTGTGTGTGTGTGTGTGTTACTAAAACCAGCTGTCGGCAGCTCCACCGTGACGTACCACTGCCACTTAGTGGACTCACGCCAGAATGCAACCGAGGATGAGAAAGTTCCTTATAGCGGCTCTAAATTCAATGAGTCACAATTCACTTGCTACTTAGGAATCACCGGTTTAAACGAAGCAATCCATTTGGCCGGACTCTTCTATTCATCTCAACAATGATGATGTCTTCTTCAGATTTGACGAAGGATGTAGATTGCATGAACACAGTGAAAAGACGACAATGACCTCACCCATCCATGTACGTCACCAGAATGCACCTATTACTCCACACACTGATTACCACAGTCTGCATAAATCACACACTTCAAAATAAAAGCCCCCCCCGGGCACACATAACGTGTCAAACAAAAATCTGCGATAAGAAAGCCCTGACTCATACGACGATGTGCCACTGCCAAGCCCCGCTGACCTTTGACCTTCCAGACATTGTTGTTTTTATTTCCCCTCCATGAAGTGATGGTCGGGCGGAGCGGGGGTAACAGGAGATGGGCGAGCGATCAGAGCAATGAGCGCCAGCGCCTCGGAGATAAAGGGGGCGAGCGAGGGGACAAGCGAGAGCCGGAGTGGGGGACGAGGGAAGGGAACAATGGTGAAAGCGGAGATGGAGTTGTTGATTAAACAAAAACCAAGAGGGAAAGTCCACGATGGAACAGCGAGGAATTTGTTTTTCCCCCCGGACGGTTATGGCGCATCTGAACCACGAGGAAGAGACGGCGGCGACGTATAGACAGAGACAGAGGAGTAACAGAGCGAGAGAGAGAGAGAGAGAGAGAGAGAGAGAGAGACACACACACAGTCACAGAGAGAGACACGCACACACACACACAGTCACAGAGAGAGAGACACACACACACACAGTCACAGAGAGAGAGACACACACACACACACACACAGAGGAAGAGTGGAAATGACAGATGTGGGGAGAACAGGATATGGAGATGAGACGGAGGAAGATCTGGAGGCGCTATAGGGGAACACATCGAGATCAGAGATAAACTGAGTGAGGAAGAGAGACAGGCGAGAGAAAGCAGTATGGTGTAGGTGGGGGGGGGGGAGGGGTGTAAAATAAAAAATAAGATAGTACACAAAAAGTCAATAAGTGCGTGTATTATGAGAGAGAGAGAGTCAGAGAGCGAGAGAGAGAGAGTCAGAGAGAACATGCAAACGTTCAAGTAAAACCCAACTCCAAACCAAGATGGAGGGAGAGTTGGAAAAACAAACAGGCAGCCTGTGAGTGGGAAAGGAGGGAGAGAGGAGGGAGGAGGGAGGGAGGAGAGCGGCCGAGGCCCGTCTTCCTTCGATTCAGCGCTGGAACAATGGCCGCCCATCACCGTGTCAGCACCTAGGGGTCCGGCGGGAGTGCGGCAGCCGGAGTGACACGGCGCTCCCATCAATGAGCTATTGTGTGTACGACAACATGGGTTCCATGTTGGGCCGGTTCCCATTAGAAAGCCGGTTCCCATTAGAAAGCCCTCAGCCGCGCACTGAGTAATCTGCGCACGCACACACACAAACGCCCAAGCACGGACTAACACGCACGCACGCACACACACGCACACACACACGCGCACACACACACACACACACACACAGAAAAACGCTAGCAAACGGCAGGGAATTTCACAAAAGAAAACACATTGCACATGTGCAGGAAAACACACTCAAAGTGTGACCGCACGGCACAGAGACTGATAATAAGGAACCACACACACACGTGACACATTGGTGACACATGGGGTGGGGGGGGTCCTTTTTCAATTATCCCAGATTCCTTACATGCGTGTAAACGCACACACGTTGACACGCAAACAGACACCTTGACACAAAAATAAAAAAAGTCACACATCCTTCATTAATATGGAGCAGCGATGTCCCTTGACTCATTTCCCATTCACCGACCGAGTCTGGCCTAGGTTTTGATCCCTTTCCCGGTACAGGAAGCTTCAAACCAAGGGGGGATAGAGAGTTACCGGGGCTAACGCTAAGCACCTCGGAGTGAGTGTGTGTGCGTGCATGCGTTAAGAGGATGAGCTCCCTCCAACAAGCCCCCTTAAGCCCTCAACACACTGCCTAAACCCCTGGAGTCTGACTTCCTTCGTCGTCAGTGTGTTTGGTCGTTGTGTTGTTCCCCTGAAGGCGGCCGAAGCTCTGGTCCATCGCAGGCGAAAGAAGACAACCGTGGAGAAGAAGGGAGAACGTCTCGATGCGAGATGGAGATTAGAACGATTTAGGAGTCCTCTGATCACACCATTGTTTATTCCAGCCGGTACCCCCCCCCTCACTGACAAGCTCGGACTAACCCCGCTGCGGATAAGTAGATCAAGAAAGTAATCTTTAAAATGAGCAGGAATTGGGTTTGCCCAGCGGTACGTAAATAAAACACGTTTCTGAGTGGCTGTATCAACACCAAAAGTTCAGTAGAGTGGGGGCCAATACATGCTTGTTTTTTCCCCCTCCGTAGATTAAACAAGTCGGGGTTAGGAAAATATACCCGGGCCGGTATCTCATTTCAGACTCTCACCTCCACAAAGGGGGGCTGTATGGGTGACGGCAGCAAGGGAACGCATGTGTATTGACATTCCAAACATCTGACCAGATCCCAGCACCCCAAAACCCCGGTATTTGCTCAAAAATTAAATTAAACTTAGAACATACCAGCCTTTACACTCGCTCTCACACAGACACACACACGCAACCATGTGCCCACACATACACACACAAGCTTGTGCCCCCCCCCCAAACACACACAACCATGTGCCCCCCCCCCACAAACACACAAACTCAACTCACTCCTGAACTCCAGTGTGTAGTCTTTGACAAGGTTTTGATGCCTGCACTCCCGACGAGGGCGTGTGGCTGGCAAATGGCTGATTTATTTGACTTAAGCCCCCCCGCTCCACGCGATACGCTGGCTCCTCGGTGACCCGGTGATGTCATGGCAGGTGAGTGAGTCCGGCTCTCACCCGGTGCTGCACCGCTAACGCGTGTCTACTCTGCGCGCCGCCGTGCTGGCTTTTTCTGTTGAAAAGCCGAGCGGGGCGGGAGGGCGGAGGAGCCAGCCATGTGACAAGAGAGCGTTTCAGGTAAGAGCGCCCTTCAATCAAACCCGGGGGCCACACACGTACTTTAAACAGTTTGATATAAATACACCTTAGGGTTCATCGGCCCAGTGTGTGTGTGTGTGTGTGTGTGTGTGTGTGTGTGTGTGTGTGTGTGTGTGTGTGTGTGAGCGCGCATGCGTGGGTGTGTGTGTGTAAGTGTGCGTGTGTAAGTGTGTGTTTGAGAGGGACAAGCATGACTGCATGCCTACGTATGTGTGGGTTCTTGTGTGTTTGTGTGCGGTGCAGGCAGGTGTGCGTGTGTGTGTGTGTGTGGCTGTAGGAAGGTAACAAGGAAGACAGTGGTTTGGGCGTCTCTACAGCCCTGTGAAGTATAAATATAGCCGTTCAAACCCACATTAAGCCGACCGACCAGTGAGGCGCCCAGCAGGAAGTCAGCCAGTGACACGCACGGACGCACACACGCCGTGCCCGACATTCCACAGCAGAACTTCCCTCTCGTGGCTCCCTGCGTTAGAAGCCACCGGGCTGGTCAGCCAAGATGGAGGACTGGTCTCTCCACATCCCTTTGTGAGCTGCTGACTTCCAGCGGCGGATGGGCTGAGTATTTGCTGCCTTGCTGTTTTTCTCGTTGGCTCTTTGAAGTGGAGGTTTTCATCCACGAGGAGAAAACATCCATCTTGTCCAGTCGTTTATTTTCGAGCCAAAGAAATGCCCTGCAGTTTTTTTCCTCTCTGAGAAAGCGTATGGAAATGTCTAGCAATGCGATTCCACGTACTTAAAAATACAACGACTTCTAAGAGGTTATTGACACATCCCGAAACGGGAGATTTATAGAAGCACAGCGGTTGAACTTCATGGTTCCAGAGATCCACATCCTGGCCTCCTAATCACTTTCACCTGTCCCTCGTCAGGGCTCTAATCAGCGTTAGCATAACAGCCTTCGTACAACCCTCTGTTTCAGGTCACCCTTCGCAGTCTAGTCTTCACCGCTGGCCTGGCTACAGAACCCGGGTTCCATCCACACCGGCACACCTGTGTGTGACTCTGGGCAGAACAAAGATGGAAATCTTTAAAGTGAAACTGAGTATTTTCACTTTCACTAAAGGAATCAGTACATGGGTGCAGTTCAAGCAGCGGAATTATTTTGTCTAGCCTCGGTAAAATACTGGAATATCGGTTAGAAAAGGAGCAAAGACGGTCAGACCAGGCACCTGTGGTGATAGAAAGGCAGGGGAGTGAGGTAAATAATTCATAACACACTGATCTTACCTTACTCTTGCTAACTGACGAAACTCACTTCAAGCTACTGCACTTCAGGCCAGTCCACCCACAGACATCAAGGGCAGCCCAGCAGCTGAGTTCAAACTAGTTAAAGAAGCGATGTCAAGGATTCTCATGGAACTAAACGTCTGCGAAGTCACAGTCGCGGAGTGAGCTGACACAATGGTGATAGAGCCCCATAGCCCACTGATGAAAGCCCTTGCATTTGCAATATTATGAATTATGTAGTATGAGTGGTTGTCTCTGGCGCTACTGTTTGTATCTTGCAATTTTTTATCGTTTATCCCCAAAGGTGTCTGTAAAGAGAAAAACTAATTAAATCTTCGGTATTGCCACATCAAATCTTTTTATTCCAAAAATAATAAAATAAGTAGATAATAAACTGCACTTAAATATACAATTCAATGAACTATGAGGTGCTTCCTTTAATATTGCTCTCTGATCTCTATATTTTGAGCGTTCCAACAATACTTTTTCCAGTGTCTATCAGCTGACCTCCCGTTTAGATGCTTCATTAAAATAACTAATGTACTATTTAATCTTGAATCTTCTCATCCTTGTAACTGCCGTTTCCTCCTTCCTCCTACATTCCCTAGTTCCATATTTTCCAACTTTTATTGGATGTTACACAAATGTCCTCCCTTGATTTCCTCCTCCCACTCTCCCACACGTTTTCTTCATTCGACCTCTGGCCTCTACTTTGCAACAATCTGGTCTCCTTTGGTTGCCTCTTATCACATTTATCATCCTTTCAACTCTTTGACTCCGCCATGTGCTGGAACCTATAACAACTTAACTACTATCCCCATCCTCTGGATTCTGAACAACAACATGAATCTGAACACATCAACGTATGAAGAGGCATAACCACCTCTACCCTCTGTAACGCTACATGGCCAACATCTCCTCCGCACAAACCGATAAGATTACTGGCTCATTTCAAAATGTACTTCTGCGACAACAAATGCTGACCTTGGGGCTTCGCCACTTTCTGCCTCCCGAGCCATCTGTAAAGACATTAAGGAATCCATAATATCTGGATTTGTCGGACGACTCAACATCGGCATCATCTACTCTCCCCTCCCTGTCTTTAGCGGCACCGTGTAATTCTAGGCCTACCTCAGGAAATGGCAGATACAATGGCGGTACTGCAGGATCTGCTGCCGTTGGGCTATATTTTTCTAAATCCCCATCTCACCAACCTCTCCCTAACTCCATTTATTCCCTCTACCGACTTGGCTACAACATGCTCAACATTTCACCATGTCTTCCATAGAGCCCAGAGATCTCCCAGGGTCCACCCCTGCATTTGTTTATGCATCATCAATTAGAATGGAAAATAACAAAGGACTTCCAAAGCCCCCTTGGGCGTGCCATCCTCAACATGGTATATACTGCTGACATGCTCTTCTTGAATCTGTCTCCTCACAAGAAAAAATTGGACCCACTTGAACATTCCTCCACTAGCACCCAGCTCATCAAGTTTGATCAAGTTTTGATTTGATTAACAACCCTTCTCTCCACATCATATCGTAAGCCGTCTCAGAATCAAAGAAAAAACACTTTGACACTGTGAAATGAGGTCATGGTTTTCTACATAATTAAATTAAATTAAATAAAGAAAAAGTATTTGCGATACATTAAACACAGCACAACCATTATATTGCTAGGCAAAAGCCTGCCGAAGAAGACAAGTCTACTAGCTGTTTCTGAGAAGTGGTCCCAGCGTCAAAAGTACGCAGAAGGAGAGAGGAGAGGTATTTCTATTTTTTTAACGGCGAAAGGTTTGTCTATTGAAGAAAATGTCACACAAAAGTTTGCCGTCCTTCTTGGACGTCCTACATTGTTGCTCTTTGTTCAATGTGTGCGTTCTTCTTTTTCCTTGGATTTATTAGCAGGCTACACTGTGTCGGGCTGCTATGAGATCACAATGCTTACATAGCTGCCGTGGCTATCGCCGTCCGGCTTTAACCCCCCCCTACCATAAGGGTACTGGCGGCAGTAGAAACGAGAGCTGTAACTGAGCTGGGCTATACCGCACCCTCACTACTGGGCTGAGGAGTGCTGGGTCCAAAGCATACCTGCCAGTGGAAATGCGCCATTATACAGCACTTTTCTAACCAGTGGCCACTCAAAGCGCTTTACAATATTGCCTAACATTCACCCATTCATGCACACATTCACACACCGACTGCGGTGACCACTATGCAAGGCTACAGCCAGCTCGGCGGGAGCAGTTAGGGTTGGGCGTCTTGCTCAGGGACACGTCGACACTCAGCTAGGAGCTGGGGATCGAACTAGCAACATTGTGGTTACCAGTCAGCCAGCTCTACCTCCTGAGCCACATGCTGTCTGTGTTGTGCATCGGTTGCAGGGTACAGTTAGTAGGTGCTGCTCAGAGGACCTCCCAGACAGACAGGCAGTGTTTGGGAGCAGTGAGTAAGGTAAGGGAAGGATGAGGAGAGATGAGACCCATCGTCTCCATCCGGTTTGAACCGGCTCACTCAGCTGGGAGGAGGGAGAGCAACAACAGAAGAAACCCGGCCGTGGTGATAATGTGCTGGGGAGCCGCGCAGCATGCCTGCACCACAGGCACCTGCAGGCTGAAACCTCATCCCTCCTGCTCTGTGAACGGTGGTGAGCTACTGCAAGTCCCAGTGTTCTCTGACGCACTGTTCTCTAATGCAAGAGCTGGTGGAGGGTAGGGATGGGGATCGAAACCCGGTTCTATGAAGGACCCGGTTCCACTTTTTTCAAAACCCGAAAATCAATAACGTTTGGGCTTATCGATACCACTATCGAGTCTCGTCGTTTTTTTTTTCTCCCGTAGGTCCTGTAACGTAATTGTGTGTCCCTCGAGTCGTGTCACGGCACTTAAATCTAATCAATCTATAGTGTATATATATATAGTAGTATATTATATATACTAATATATAATAGTAATCCAATTGTGAAATCTGTGTTGTAATCGGCAGCATACAAGCTAGTTAGCTTGAAAAGTAAATAAAGTTTCAGACGTGCTACGTGATGATGTGTTCAGGTTGGCTCAGTAAAATGACTATTAGGTTATCATGATGCGTTAGTGTAACGTAAAGAAAAGGGAAATTTAGTTTTTGGCGAGAAACATGAGTAATACAGTTGTATAGTTCTCTAATCATTTTAGAATATATAATTAAACTACTGATGCCAATATTTATTAAAAATGACATTTAATTTAAAATACAATTATTTATTTCCTAAATATTTTCCTAATCACTAAAAACATGAAGGCTATAAACTTTTTTGTTATGCTCACTTGTTAAGCAATAAAAGCAATACCAGTTCTGTTAAAAACATATTGTTGAGTCGTCTTTCTTGGCCATTCTTGGTGGATGTTAGCGTGTGTATTTTTTAATTTTCATTTCTTTGTGTGTTTGCTTGCTCGCTTATTTATGAATGTGTGAGGTGTGTGTGTTTATGTATATTTGTGTGTGGTCAAATGTATGTGCCAGTGTGTACCAGAGTATAGGCCAGAGCAGGCCTGCATGTGTATGTGTGTTAGAATGTGTGTGCCAGTGTGTGCGTGCATGCCTGCAATCAGTATCGATGTGTGCCTGCCTGCATGTGGCCTGCATGTGTGTGTGTTTTGGCATGCGTGTACCAGTATGTGTACCAGTGAGTGTACCAGTATGTGTGCGCGCAGCCCTGCATGTGCGTGTGTGCGTGTGGTACTCGCTAGGGTTTGAGCCCCAGCCAGGGATTCCCATGAGTTATGGCTTCCAAGCCACGGCGGCGTCTCACTGCTGGCTCTCAGGCCCACTCTGTCCTGCTTAGCGTTGCTCATAATTACAACCAACAACAATCACACTGGCCAGGCCTGCCGGAGGAAACCCAAGCAGCTCCCCCCAGCTAGCCGGCATGCCAGCGTAATACTGGAATACGACACATTTACATTTTCTCCCCATTCAGGATTTTTCCGCATGGATCGTGTTGCTGTTTTGCAGAGATGTCTCGTCAGCACACGGCCGTGCGTGTCGAGGAGAAATGGGTTTACGTATTCCGGTGTGATTTATGGTTGATTAGAGGTTGTTTGTCACGGCCCGTCAATTCTGGTTGTTATCGCCACCTATAGGGACGGAAGGTTGGAAGGGGAATGGCGTACAGTGAGCTGACAGATATACTAATGGATCGGCCTCATTAAATAAGTGTGGTGTATCCACGTTTAATACATTAAATATGTGTTTTGACCCCGAGAGAAAGACTGGAGCATGAAGCAACCCTGCGTTCTGGAGGCAAAACTCAGAAACTAGCAACCTTGAACTTTTTTTTATCTCTCACACACACACACACACACACTCACACACACACGCACACACTCTTTATCTGCTCGCATCAATGAGACTATCCTTGTATTTATTTTCCTACATTCCTGCCCACAGTCAAGCGTTACACTGTAGCGATAGAAATCGGGAGGTGCTAATAGCTTCGGAGAGCACGGAAAAAGAAACAACTGCGGCTTCTCCGTGCAACACAAACAGAGGCCAGCGGTGCTAACCCAAACAGCGAGGCCTCTATCAGGTCTCCTTCCCTCAGGCAGTGCTGGTGTCAGCTGGGGCCCCCTCTTGCCCTCAGGGTATCGCTCTATCTCGGTGCCCGCCTGGAGCTCCCAACCGGACCTCCACAAGCCTGGGCCAGATGCTCCGGACGTGGTACCCTGGCATCCCCCCTGCTGTGTTATGGATGAGCCACTTAGCCTCACAGAGCTCCAGCCGCCCCCCCGCTCTGATTCAGAATGACGCTACCTGTAAGGGGAAGGGTGGATGGGTAGATGGAGGCAGGGATGGATGGAGTGACGGAGGGATGGGTGGATGGTAGATCTGTTGGAGGATTGAATGTAGGGTAAATGGTTGGATGGACAGCTCGAGGGACAGATGGATGGACGGAGGGATGGAGGGACGCCCACACAGCTCGAGGGACGGATGGATGGATGGATGGAGGGATGGGTGGGTGAATGGAGGGATGTGGGTTGGATGGATGATTGAATCAGACACGTGGATAATGACCATTGACAGTTGGAAGAACAATGTACTGTGTTTGCATTTCTGTGTGACGTGACATCTCTGCAAAGGTCAGGCATGACATCGCAGCAAAGGTCAGGCGCTGCCTTTTGCTGAAACGGCGTCCTCTCTCTGACACCACTGGCGGAAAACCATCATTCCCAGTGGTTATGGGCATGACGTACCCAGTGTGGTCTGCTGGAGCTAGGATGAGTGATGGGTTGGGGGAGGGTGAGCGGGGGTGTGTGAGGGGCTAGGATGGGGGGGCGGGGGGGCAGAGGCACCGCTTCCAATGGGACTTTCAAGTGCAACGGAGCATTTCACAAGGAGGCCCCACCGCGAGCCAGGCGGTGGAAAGAGGCCGGTGTGTGTGAGGACACAGGTAGAGACATGCACGGTACCGAGTGAGGACCAGAGCGTGGACCAGAGTGAGGTGTGGAGAGGGGCTGAGTAATGGTCTCGTCTTGGAGGAGGAAGTTCGCCTTCAGGCATGAAGACTCTGAGATTCAGTAAACCACTCATCTTCAACAGCCATAAATCAGCCAGAGAGAGAGAGAGAGGGAGGGGGAAGAGAGAAGCATGTACTTCTCGAATAAATACTGGACTTGTTGGGAGAGAAAAGGGAGGAACCCGTACACGGCTGTTATCCAATCTAGTCCTGGCAGGGGTTGCCGGTGCCGTGGTGAAATCATGCAGTGGGAGACCAGTTGGGCTCGCATGACAAAAGATGATGAGTTATAACTGCAACATTGGAAAGCGATTAGTTGTATTTATGATTACGACACTTCCAAACACCTGTGCGTGTGTCTTTCCATGTGTGTGTGTGTGTGTGTGTGTGTGTGTGTGTGTGTGTGTGTGTGTGTTTGTGTGCCTGCAGACACACATGTCTGCACAAGTGTGTGTTTCCCATATCTCTACACCCCACATATTTGTCCCGGTATGTGACCCTATCCTCCCTGTCTTAGTGAGGCGATAGCGGGAGGAGTCATTCTGTTACTCCTTCCCTCCCTCCCCGACAGCCAACCCTGGCTGCAGACCCCTCATAAAAGACCCCATGTACCCTGTTAAAGTGCAACCCCCCCGCACCTCTCGCCCTTTAAGGTGACTGACAGCCTATCAGCAGGGCATCAGGAGAACAGAGGTAGACGAGGGTGGGTACCACTCCGTGTAAACAGAGGACACTTGAGAAAACACCCACGCCAGGCCAGATCTGATAAGAGGTGAGTGGGGGGGCGTGGGGGAGTGCAGAGGGAGGGGGGGAGCGAGGGGAGAAGGTGAAAGGGAGAGTGTTCCTGACACCCACACACATTATGCTGTGTGTGGAAGTCTGAGGGGATCACCTCTGAGGGACGATGAGGGTGATGGCAAGGAGGTGAACGGCAGAGTGCTCCTCAGACACCGTGAGTGAGTGTGATTCTCCAGGAAGGAGGAGATGAGAGGAGAGGAGTAGAGGAGAGGAGGTAGGATGAAGGGTCGACAACACTCCAGGGAAAAAAGGTGAAGGGTTATGTGTTCGTGTTTCAGAGAAAAGAAGGAAGCGGTGAACAGAAGAGGGGTGAGATGAGCAGAGAAGAAGAGCATATGTGATGAGAAAAGATAAAAAAGCAATCAAAGGAGGAGGAGAAAAGTGAGGGTAACGCGTGGGTGAGGCGGTAAAGTAGGGCTCGGATGACGAAAGGACGAAAGGACGAGAAACGAGAAGGACGCGAAACCACACATAAGAGCAGTGTGGTAAAACACAAGAACAAAAGCCGTCTGAGAACCTCTGCTCCGTGATGTGTGTGCAGCGTTTTCTACTGTGATTGAGATCGTGGCCTCGCGATGACAGCCGCCTGGCTCCGGCGAAGCAAAACACGCACGGAAACCCGACCTCGGGAGTTTCAAAGCGGAGTAGAGCAGGCCTACGTTTGCTTCCCCCTCTCCAAGTCCACCGCCGCCAAACACGCTATACGATAGAGCTCCAGAGTGGAACGTCCAGCCGTCTGGTCGGGCCGCATTCCATTCATCATGCGCTCCCCGCCTTCTGTGGCTCGGGCTAGGCTGAGGACCAAGAACTGTCAGGGCCCGACCTGAGACGCTTGGCTCTCGCCAGTGTTCTCGCCCACCCGTGGTCTCCCCAGGGCCTCGCCACACCCTCCTTCCCCGACGCACGTCCAACCCCCAGCCAGCCGGTTGGTGGGCCACCGTGGACCCGACCAGCTATTTTGACAAGTGCTTCAGACATAATGTCACGAGGAAACCCCCCGGCCTGCCAGAATCACTAACTAACCATAACACTAATTAGTCAGCAGGAGAAGGGTTGGGAAGGGTAGCCGGAGCAGCAAGGAGTGGTGGCTGTGGCGGCCATTGTGGTTTGAGTTCTTGGATGGCTTCCTGATTGGCTGGCTCTCAGAGAGAGAGAGAGAGAGAGAGAGAGAGAGAGAGAGAGAGAGAGAGAGAGAGAGAGAGAGAGAGAGAGAGAGAGAGAGAGAGAGAGAGAGAGAGAGAGAGAGAGAGAGAGAGAGAGAGAGAGAGACTTGAATTCCAGTGACAGAACGATGTGTTTTGGGTATGGCGGCGGGGAAGGTAACTGCCAGGGCTTTTAGAGGAGGCTTAGGTTTCCTTCAGACACTCTGGCGGTTTGATCGCGTCGCCGTGCGACCCCGATAGCATCAGCCTCCACACGGTCACTTATCCCATAACCGTGGTTAATGGTTTCATCGCCGGCGTCCCGGGACCTTTTATAAGACAAATAAAGTTGTGAGTCTTGTTACCCACGAGACTAAGTTCCCCTCCTATGGGCGCCGGGGGGGGGGGCGTCTGTGGCGTCCAGATCTCGGGGAGCGGAGACACGCTCCATGCATGCACATTATCGCCTCGTTGGCGCGCTATCGACGACTAGCTGTTGATTTATGCCGTTTGTGTAGCTTTACGTCTCTCCGTTGATGTTGACGCCTTCATTACCTCACGGTCGGCGACAGATATTTATCCTTTATGCCGATTTTCTCAACTCCAAACCCTGCAGTAGTTTTCCAGGAAAAATCAACGAGTGCCGAAGCTAAGATATTCCCTTTGTAATCCGAAACAGACATTAATCATCATCCCGGAGAAAGAAAGAAAGAAAGAAAGAAAGAAAGAAAGAAAGAAAGGCAAAAAAAAGAGAAAGAAGAAGGAAAAGAAAAGGGTCCATAAATCCACCAGGAAAGAGGCGTGTCCCCCTCCTTATCTGAAACATGTGCTTCGGAGACGAGACAAGCCCCCTGGAAGCTGCGAACAACAAACACATGCTGTCAGCGGGCTAATGACAGAGTCTGAGTGGCCCCTGCTCTCGCACGAGGAACACGGCCCCCCGTCCTGTCCCCCCTCCCATCTCCAAGCAGCTCAACCCCCGGCCCAGACGGACACACGGACCCCAAACGAGGTTATCTGCTCGCAGACACACCAACATCCCTTTGCTTGGATTGGCATGGGAAAGTGAGTGAGGGAGCATCCAGTCGCAGGGGCAGGCAACGCCGTCAACAGCCTCTGTAAAGATTGTTTCTTAATAACCCCCTGCTGTTTATTCACTAGGAAAAAAAATATTTTTCCCATTACAACATCGTTTGAAAGAATAGCCTAGAACAACAATAACATTGGGATAAAGAAAGATACGCGCCGTCCAACATTTTGAACTCGTGACATATCTGTTCTACTATCGGCAACATTGGCTTTTGTTAATGACCCAGTGCAGATTATATACACTACATTTCCTTGTGGTCGCATTGTGCATAGAATCGAAGGGAAAAAACGGTGAGTTACAGCCAAGAAGACGATGTTTCTTATACTCCAAAGAGCGTGGGAAGCTTCTTGTATGTAGCACGCTGTTGTGCAATGGCGGCCGCCCGTTGATGGTGGCGCCATCAGCTTTTTTTCAAAGCGAGCCACAACACCGTTCCGTCCCGCTGCCCATGACCTTCAGTGCCTTGTCATGAGAGTTGAAAATGTTTTAAATAATATAAACCGTTTTGATCGGCACAAAGGATCCCGAATCACTGGAGCATCAAAGACAGGGGAAAATAATTATCAATACATGTCACCGTGGGCCGGGACGAATCATGCATGCATGCACGCACGCACGCATGCATACACACGCTTTTGTATGTGTACACTATCCACAAGTCTCACTCAAACATACATGCCCACGTGCACGTTTCCCCCATCCCTCTGTCTTTGTCTCCAATCCGAGCTCCGAGCGAGTTTGCTGCTTTGGTTTCAATAATGGGACTTCTCACAGTTTAGAAAATGCACAAACAGTGTATTGACCCAAATTGTACCGCGCCAACGGGAAACACAAGATCAAAAACATTCTTCTGGCTTCACTTTGGCCCAATAACTCAGTCCCCTGGAACCAATTCAATAGTAATGGCTTCAATAGGAGCAGTCCCACCAGTGCAGACACCCACACAGATAGACTGGATGATGGAGAAATAATGGCCTTCGACATGGACGGTAGTGTCTTTATTATACACCATGAGGAGAAGAGTACACAGGCGTGATGTACTTCTATACGTAGACGTGCAATCACAGATTCAAGAGGAGATTGTCACGGACACACACACACACACGCACACGCACACACACACACACAAAGATAAACGCACACCCCATAGGCTTCACATGCTGTACACACACAAACACACATGCCCTTAAAGCAAACAGGAGGTCTAGCAGAAAGGCGATGGTAGGAGACACGAGAGCAAGTCCTTGAGGTATGAAGAGAGGAGCCCTAATAGATTCCTTCAGTTATTGCCAGTCATTGTTTTCCATGTAGGGCATTTATTACCGAGAGCATGGGCTGAGTGGGTAAACCGGGGGTCTGGTTATTCGGAGAAGCCCTGGTCATTCTCAGGGTAGACTTTCATGTCGGACGAGAAGTCTGACTTCCATTACTCTGCTGTGGGAGTCGCGCACGGTTTACTGGAATAAAATAGGCTTGATGAATGTTTTAGGACGCTTTGCCTCAGATTGCGTGCGTGCATGAGTGTGTGCGTGCGAGCGTGTGCGTGTGTGCTTGCGTGTGTGCGGGTTTTTTGTGACTATTATGTTTGGACAGGGTGTAACATTTTTAAGAATGGACGTATGAATCCTTCAGGGATGAACAATATATCTTAAGACTGCACCTGGAGATAACCTATTGGATTCCCTTTGTATTGACTCAGGCATGTTTTCACATTGGAATAAAAGTGATAAACCAAATATTGGTTTGAGATTTATATAAACACATCATTTTTTGCAATAAATCAATGGTGTTTGCCAAGTGTGAATTGTATTCCTGGTGCTTTGGTGTGGAGGTGTAGGGTCGTGTCAGGTCAGTCGACCCCAAAGAGAGGGCGTTTGAGGTGGAAGTGGTGAGGACTCTGGACCAAGGATGCTGCGAAAAGCCAGGACTAGAAAGGGAATCAATCGTGGGACTCGGGCATGCCTGCAGATATCATTAACCATGGCTTTGGAGTGGTTGACTAGAGTGAGAGAGGCATAAAAGCATGTTTTAAGCCAAATTTATACCTGCTCATGATTAATTCATTTGCATTAAATCCCCATTTCGGAGTAAACCCTGTTCTCCGCTTTAGTGTGAATACTTGAATACGAGTTCACTGACACTGCAACACGCCAGTGCAGATAAAGCATCATGAGAACAGTCGGGTCTACCGAGTTCACCGAATCAGAGAGGTGCTTATCTACATATACTCCCCTTCATACTTTCCTACATTTATTGGCCATCCGCGCTTAATTTTGCTCCAACCTTTTCAGCAGATCCAAGTGTTGGCTAATGGACTCTTGTTTGACAGGAACGTCGTCTCGTCGACTTGTTTAGATCAAGAATAGTTCACCTGGCATCTCTCATAACAAGGATTTGTTTTTGTTTAAAACCCACCAATTTCAGACATCCTACATTTGGATTAAAAAAAAAAAAGACATCACTCCATTCCATGTACTTTGTAAAAAATAAAAAATAAATCTGATAATCGTAATGATTATTACTTGGCTTTCCTCTGCGACCTTGTGTCATGGTTCTGTGCTATTTCCATAGCCTGGGAATAGACCAATCAGACTCTCTATGTATACTCAGACTCACAAACCATCAACTGGAACAAACTATGATAGTGCATGCAGAACCGACAGCTGTGGCAGACTGGCTCTGTCTGCTGCAGGGAATCCTCTCAGACGTTCGTTAAACAGGAACGAGGCCCTCAGGAAAACCCATGCATCTGGAAAAACAACCCAAGGAACATTTCAGTTCGCTCTTTTAACGGTTATCTATGTCTTATATCGCCGCTTAGCCACGATGCTCTGCAAAAGAAGCGGCATTTGTTCAATATGGACGCCTTTATTTGTCGTATTATTTTTTTTTTGTTTCATTTGTTTTTTACACGGTACTCATGCAATGCGTCGATCTAAGCTGCTCCATCACATCCCTTAATATGAAGATGTCTCAGAGGCCAGTTTCTTTGTGGTAAAATGCTATCTTTCCTCAGCAAGTCATTTGTTAAGTTAGTGGCCAACGGGAGAGCATTTCTGGGTGCATTCCTTTATAGCCTACATTGTAATAGTAGTCGTCTCCCAGTCTTGAAGATATGGAACACCCTTGTCAAAACATTGTCCACTAAGAGATTGGTCCCACATATCATATGTTGCCTCCTAGACAAACCCTTTCGGTCAGGGTCAAACCATGACACTAGGGGATGAGGTCACATACAGAAGGACGAAGCGCAGATATAAATTCACACTCTCACTGTAAATGTACATGCACATACAACAGAATATCTAGCCTCATCATCACAAACAGGCACACACACACAGAAATTCCTGTTCTGTTTGCATGTTTGCGCTCCCAGCGGTCCAGACAACATATCTTCCCACTGCTCTCATCCTCACTCGTTTCGACAGACTGTGATTGATGAGGTAGTGCTGCAAGCGGCCAAAATACACCAACCTTCCTTTCCCACCAGCCCCCTGTTACCCTGTCCTCCTCCTCCTCTTCCATCCAGCTCACTTACAGTACATGTTCTCATTGACCAGAGAAGATTGTGAGTCCAACCTCAGACCTCTGGCGATATGGGACCAGCCAGTATATTATAAAAGGGTCTTCCAGCTTCTTGTGGTGCCTGATGTACCATTGTGCATGTGGTAATCAACATAGCATCGAGAACTAGAATAACGTATAGTCTGAGGTCACAGAAACCCAGGCTCCTTGTTTTCAGGTAATGGACATGTCACGACACGAAACGCTTAAATATCAATCATTTTCAGAGCAGCCAGCTAAACCGCATGGGCTTCTGGAAGGATCTAAACCAGGGATGGAGTCCCTGGAAATGAGGACTGAGACTGAAGCACAGCTGGGCAGCACGTGTTAAGACACTACTGCTATTCTGAAGGGTCTTCACAATGACTCTGAGCATTTACTGTCATTGTCGTTTGGGGGCATCTGCTAGGAGAAAGGGTCTCCTTTGTCCCTTGGGCCAGTGGTATCTTCAACAGTAAATACTGTAGCACTTCACCTGCTTTTATAAACCAATGCAACAATGTTAATTGTATCCTCTCTGTCTAGGTGGCCTCTGTCTTTAAATAAACTGGTGTTGTTGTAGTGGCTCTCAAACTGGATTCATGTGCTGCTGTGACCCTCGGAAACCAACTTCCCTACTAAGGGACAGCAAAGACAACTTGAACCCGTCCTTACTGCGGCAGAGACACGGATTAAACTCAGGGGCGCTAACCTTAACATACCGAGTGTTATGTTCCTCCAGAAGATGTCCAGAGAGCAAGATGTATTATTCATATCATCAGCGTTTATTACAAACACGTTGGAGCCCAGGAGATAACACTTTACACAACATCTGCGGTGTAACGAGGCTCCACTCCCAGAGAAGTTATCTGGGTGTCTGATGTGGGGGAGTACTGGGAGCGCCTCACCCTCACACGGGGATGAGGAGAGGTCAGCGTTGCGCTCGCAGGCCAAACCGTGCGTCAACTCCCAGGCGCGAGGGTCCAAGAAAAAGCCATGCCAGATATCCATCACGGTCCTTTGAAAAATGTTCACATGTTCATGTTTCTTTGAAACGGCGTGAAGAAATGACATGCATTACAGTGGGGAACGTTTGACTAGTTGCCGATGGCAATGTCTCTTTCGAGGGGGGCTGCCAGGGATGCGGGCTGAAGGGTTCGGTCGATGTGTTTGCTGGACTCGTGAGGCAGGTAAGACCGGGATCGATGAAGGTTTGATCACAGGATGATCTCGACTGCTTCTCGCGCTCCAAATGTGTGATCTCTCGACACCAAAAAAATATTGTATGACCTATTAAATGCTGTATACTGCAATCCACAACAAGAAATTCTGAAAATGCAATCATTTTCAGGGACATATTCCATATATCCATTTCATATTTTCAGTAAAGTCCATATGTTCTGTATTTATTTTACAGACTCTAACATGTGTGCTATTATACAACTAACATGTGAGCCATAAAACAGTGGCTTAGTAGTCAAGGCTTGACACTTAACGTGCTTGCTATGGCGGGCATTGTGTACAGTGATGCAGAGAAGGGCAGGGCTGGGGAGGGAGCTGGCTAGCAGTGGACTCAAGGGTTTGAGAGTCATGGGGGTGTAGGTTTGAAGGTTCATTTGGACTACATGAGGCTCCCCACTCCCTTCCTCCGATGATTTACGGCTTGGATCTCTCTCTCTCTCTCTCTCTCTCTCTCTCTCTCTCTCTCTCTCTCTCTCTCTCTCTCTCTCTCTCTCTCTCTCTCTCTCTCTCTCTCTCTCTCTCTCTCTCTCTCTCTCTCTCTCTCTCTCTCTCTCTCTCTCTCTCTCTGCAAACACACAAAAAGAACACACACAAGCACATAAAACTAAGTATTACAAAAATATTGTGTTTAGCATGTGTGGTCTTGATGGAGACTGCCAGGAACACAAACATAATCCAAAAGATTATTGCAATTAAAATGAGTATTACATGTGGCAAATTACTTATGGAGAACCAGTGGTCAAAAGAAAGAATTTACATTTTATTTTCACAGACTAAGCAACAGCAGACAACAAAATATCAACCCCAAGTCACCCCAATTTCTCAAGTCAAAGTGGGGGGGATTTCAGCAGTGTTACGCTGTATTACTTGTTGAATTAAAGTATTTCATCTCAAAACAGAAGGCTTGTGACAGAACGGGGGCGGGGGGAGATCGGAGAAATGCTGGCAGTCGCTTTAAAAGCTTAATTGCGCGGGCCGCCCTTCACCGTTACACATTACTTTATTGTTTCACTAAAAAGGCTTTCTCCTCCAAGCTTGTCTGTACATTTTTACCATTACTTTTTTCTTTGAATGGATGACCTTTGTCGAGAGACAAAAAGCATTCCCATACATACTTCTATGGGGCTGTGGTGTTCTTTATTTTAAAGGGAGGCATTCTTAGTTGTCTATTCAATATGAAACTAACTTTTTGGCTGGATGTCATTGCACTATTCTCATTCTCATTCTGATGCTGCTTAATTCCCCCTAGTGTGTGTTCTAGCTCTGCTGTCATGTGTGGAGTGGGACGCGGAGAGGGGCACAGAGTAATCGATGGGCAGATGTCCAAGAGGACAGTCCGTCCTCTGGCTTCGGATGCGTCCTCCAAGCATCCTTCAGTTCCACAGCCACACAAACACATGCATGCAATTACTGCAGAAATGTCAGGAGGTACCTCTTTGCATGCGCACACACACACACACACACACACACACACACACACACACACACACACACACACACACACACACACACACACACACACACACACGTGCATGCAAACCAACATACACTTGTTTCGCACGCCCACACTTGCACGCAAACACATATTGTGAAATGTGCACACACAATGTACACGTACACTCACTTACGTACAAAACCCACACACATATTTGTATGCAAACAAACACACACTCACTGGTACACAGTCTAGATAAGTGTCTGGTTCATCTTTGCAGTTCCCTAATACATTGTAACCCACCAATGCACACACAGAAGACACACACAAATGACTGGCCAATATGTAGCAGTCAAAAGCATTCGCTGAATCACAAACACATTAGTGTTGCAGAAAACATTATGATGTTACTCCGCTTGTAACCCACAATGCACTGCAGTCATGAGTGAGCCACTTAAACATCTGGAATTCCGACGGTTAACAATTAATCTCACTTTTTCTCAGTTCTGGCAAAACCACTTACGCTTCTCTCTCCCAAACTCCCCTCCGCCCCGCTCTTTCTCTTTTGTCTTCTTTTTTTGCCAACTTCTGTTGTCATCCCCAACAAACTGTTTATTCCTCCATCTCTTCCTGTCAAACCTTTATCCAACCAGGGGAGGAGATATGGGCTCTGGTTCGCGGTAGAAAGCCCCGTCTAGGCTCCTCGTGTGAGGGTCCTCGCCCACTGCCTTAACCCGCTCCCTCGCCTAATTGGTGTCCGTTTCCATCCTGCTCCTGACAGACAACAACCATACACTCACTTCCCTACCTCTCCTCTCTGACAGCCAATCAGCACAGCGTCAGATCAGACCAGCATTGGGCGCTCTGTGACCAGGCGCTGCGTTGGGTTGAGCTCTCGGGGCAGGTTCTGTTGTCGGTAAACAAGCACACGTCACAAAAAAACCTGGATTTGCTCAAGAGACACTTCATGTTATCCCCTCGACTGCCTAGGTCTCAAAGTCAAAGTGTTGTAGAGTAGTTTTGGTTGTCAATTAACAC
>NC_140279.1:12004946-12034946 GCF_964030765.1 Micromesistius poutassou | reverse complement strand
ACCATCCCCCCCATCCCCCTCCCCCCCCCCCCCCCCCAATCCCTGTCGTCACGCCGACACCTCCATGCCTTATTCAGCAGGGTCAGGCTGTTCAGCCGCTGTGAACCGCTTCCAAGGAACAGCCTGCCAGTGCTGCTTTATCTCTTATTCATACCTTCCCGTCGCCTCGTACATTTTACCTTTTTACCATACAATGGAAATGAAAAGTTTGGCCCACGAGTTTAATGCGAGTGGAAGTGTTTGTAAAATACGCGGTCTTGAGATGGGGGGGATATTAACAAAGAAAAGTAACACCTCGATATGTTTCACAATGAAATAAATTAGCCTACCCCCTCTTCAATGATGGAGACCTCAAACCTCTGACCTTGTAGTGTCCTGTCTGGGATTAATAAAGTACATTTTATCGGATCAGAGGAACTGATTGTACTAAACAGCCAGTCATACATATATGCATACATACATACACATATATATAATATACATACACACACATATACATATATTTATACATACATACATACATACATACATACATACATGTACATATTATACATACATAAATAGATACATACAAACACATATATAATATGCCATTGCCGAGCATGAGTGATATAAAATAAATGGCTATTCAAAAATATAGCATAAGATTATTTTCTACAAGGCAGACCTACAGGTTGGTCTACTAACAAAGCCTATCGTTCAGAGGGTTGTGAGGAAATGGGGAAAAGAGAGACATAAATGTTTCTGTGTGTGTAAACAATATCCAGCCCAGTTTATCTGAACACTTACCGTGGTTTGGAACAGCCAATACCGTTTCCCCACATCATAAGCCTCACTTCAACCACACCAATTCCTTAGCTGAACTTAACTGCATTTCATGTAAACATAAACATGTCTAGCCTTACACCTAATCCACATTCGCCAAGATAATCCTTAAAACTTTAAAAATTGTAAATCATATTCCAAACGTCATCCTACCTGATCCTAACATCTGGGAACTTCAGGTTGGGAGGGAGAGGGGATGGCTGCTGCATTCTATCTGGAAGACACGCGTCAACTATGGTGTTATGTCGCCCTCTAGTGGTCAATTCTTCGCAGTTTATTTTAAACCTACAACTAATACCTTGGTACATAATATACACGACTGTATAAAATAAGGTACATAATGGATTCACTTAGCTTCTTTGTTATGACAGTAGTATATTGTTAAATACAGAAAAACTGCAAGTCACGCCAGCGGTGAGTAAAGCAACGTACCAAGGGAGGCTAACGATGCAGAGCCATGCGGCCGCTTAATTTGTGCTTCTGTCAAAACCATGTCACAATCTGTCACGGTGGTGTTATTAAAGTATTATATATAGTATAGTATAATGTGGTATTATGCTGCCGAAGCTTTCTGGCAGTAGCCTACCTGCTGACTTTGTTTTCCACTCAGCTAAAGATGTTGAGGTGAAGGCTAGATATACAGGGGCCGTTTGGAGCCATGACCAGGCTGGCTGGGGGCCCCTGGTGGAGGGTGGGTTGAACTGCACCTGTAGTGCCAGTAACCACTCTGAGAAGCTGTGGTCACTTTTTCGGTCTTTCACACACGTATCAACATATTTCATTTGGTGACCCTGACCCATACATAAGTAATGATCCCACAGAATCATTCTCCCTCATTTGAAAGCTCAAGATTCCTCTAGAAAACGAACACGTGCAATCCTAATCTGGTTTTACTACTACACCCTTTTTTTTTTTTTTTTTAGGCCGTTACGTTCAGGTCAGTAAATGAAGAGTTGTGAAATGTGTAATTATTTTTTATCCATATTGAACGGTATGTTTCCAAAAAAATATTTAAAGCCCTGCAGAGCAGACAGTAAATTAAACAGCACTAAAGCATTTGGGACATCCTGGGACATTTCCTTTCCAGACTATTTAATCCAGAGGAATTTGCACTGACATTGTAAACATGTGTAGTCATTCATGTCATGGGGTGGGGTGGGGAATCTTGTTAAAGGATGACAGATGGTGGAAATTGGGGACATTAGAGTTAAACTAAAGTACAAATAGTCAAGATTAGTCCCTTGGAAAGCTTACATTTGAAAGGTGGGTTCCTGGAGGTTCCCCACTCCGAAAGACTCAAAAGTCCATAACTGAAGTGAAATAACAGGCAATGGGAACCACTTCAGGCCAGCTGTGTCAATATCTCGCCAATACAAACCTCCCCAGGGTGTAAGTCCCCATTGTTCAATGTTAAAAAGACAGTTTCGAGCAAATGCTGTAAAAATACAATTGAGGAAAAGTCGCCTGATATATCTATCCTGTTCAAGATAATAAACTTTAAGGTTGAAAGCTCACCCTCTGCTATCTTAGCAACGTAATTCAGAGGTTTGCACCAATAATACTTTAACTACACTCAGTGTTGTGCATGAACTAGTTCAAAATAACTAGTTCATTGAAGAAGTTTATTTTTCTATGAACTATGAACTGAACTAAACATATTTTTAACGAAAGAACTTGAACTTGAACTAGTTCCGATTTTGTGACATTCTGAATTGATGCTTAGGTCCAGATGACATGTTTATTACAGTTTTTCACAATTGTTGAAACACATTAATTGGAACATCAGACACAATGTGCACAACCTGAAACTCATGTACCAACTGCAAAACCAATTCTGCTGAACTCCAAGCACATTTTCTGCTTTAGACTCAGATTCTCATTCCAAACCACACATTTTTCACAACACTACACACAATTCTCTATATCTTGCACACTCTTCCTGAATTCCCTCGCTTGGTGTGTTCACACAGAACACACTGCCAATCACATTTCTAAACTCCAAAGGCTGTTGTGCAATTAGCAATCTGCAATTTGCTATAGAAGGGTCACAGAAGAAAGACATGACACTAGATAAGTACAGACATTGAGTAGTATCACTCTGAGAATGTTGATAACGGTGATGACAATGATCGTTATTCTCATTATGGTTATCATCATTATTTAGGATATTATCCATCTTATGGTGGAAATGTACTGGATATAAGTATTGACCCTGGGTATGTGTAGGCTTGTATGTATGTATGTACATAAGTAAGGTATGCATAGGTAAGTGTATGCATGTATATGCAAACACACTGTATGGATGACATTTGTTTGTTACTCTTAAAAATGTGAGAAGGGGGGGCTTGATATAAGCTGAAGCTTCTGCCCCTACCCTTTGGTTACGACCAATAAAAATTCATTCATTTGTTCATTCATTCAGATGTTTTGTATACAGTATTGCCTATTGTAATCTCTTTCATTTCATCCCGTTTTCATCCTGTTTGCTGTGATTTACAGTAGACTGCACATTTTGGGTACAAATACAGTATTTGTTGTTACTGTCAAGTATTGTGTTGTTTTCTATTTGAGTATACGTAAAAACATTATATGGTAATATTTTACATCCAACAGGTGACAGTGTAATACTGAACATGCAACAGCATAATACTGATGAAGCATTCATAGTGTTTTCCATTCTGCACAACAGTGTTCAATGGGTGATTAGAAATGTCTACTCATGTGATGTGTTTGTCATTTGAAAAGAAAATACCATTTAGTGAAGAGTTAACACTGTTTTGAGGGCAAAGTGTGCTTTTGCAAGAGAAGTGTAGGATTTTGCATTTTGTGTGTGAGTTTTGTGTTTAGGGTTTTGAGAAAGTGAGGTAGTCTATCAGGAATCGTGTTTAAGCAATTGTGAAAAACTAAATATAGTTACTGCCTTAGTTGTGATGAATGAAACAGGTATACAAATAATATCCACAACAATTTGAGATTGTAGTGGGCAGCTGGTAATGGAGAGGATTCATTTTAAAAGATAAGCACAGAATACTCACTCCCAGTTTTTCTTCAGTTTCTAAAAAAAACTGTTAATGAACTGAACTAGTTCAAAACTGAATTGGTGACCTATGAACAGGAATTTATTCATTTTCTTTTGTATGAACTGAACTTTGAACTAGTCCATGTGAAGTGTGAACTTGCACAACACTGACTACAATACTATAGTAAACTTTATTTATTCAAATTAAAGTCAGGGGTGGGCACTTCGTAAAGACAATGTAGGCCGATGCAAAACAAATCACTTTCATTAATTTGTAAAAGTATGAGCAGGAAGAAAATAACGACTTTCCCTTATAATGACGCCTAACGCAGGCACCTCACTATAACCAGTAGAGGGCGCCAGAGTTTTTCAAACCAGATTATTTATTCCTCTCCAATTTCAATGTATTTTGCTTTTGTCACATTTACACATAGTAAATTAAATAGCAATTATTGAGGACATCTAAATGTAGGATTCTAAGGAAACTAGCTTTGTTCCTATGTTTGTTATTCATGAATATTTATCTCAGCATCCAACTCTTGACTTCTTGATCAACAATATACAGAAGAATACATGTCTTAAGTATACATTTCCTTCAGGTTCATTTCAATCACATTTTCATATTCAAGCTTATCCTTTTGGCACATGGGTGACATGACTTGGCACTACAGTGTGTGCTTCAAATCAACAACAAGTAACAACTGAGGCAGTTGCAGACTCAAAATAACAAAAGTGTCCTCATTTCTCCCCCTCCCCTACTAAAACCCTCCCACTCTCTGGGCCGTCCTGAAACCACACCTTCTCCACCTCCGCCTTCCCGAGGTCCCACAGCTGCCTGAGGATGCGCATGCCTGTGCGGGCCGTGATCATCAGGTACTCCTCGTTGTTGGGCTGCAGCCTCACCGAGTGGCGGGCCATCACCAGCGACTGGCAGAAGCGGCAGAGCACCAGCAGGTAGAGGCAGTCCCTCTCCTCTGGGTTGAGGGGCACCACGCTCTCCCAGCCCTGCGTGACGGGCCGTCCCACCGCCATGGGGTCGGGGTGCTTGATCATCATGTACATGATGGCGATGGCCAGCTCGTGCACGTAGTAGCCGCTGCTCATGTCGCCGAAGTCCAGGATGCCTGAGATCCTGTAGTCGCCACCCTGGTCGGGCTCCACCAGGATGTTGAGGTCGTTGAAGTCCCCGTGGTTGATGCCTGAAATGGGGAGGAAAGAATATGTACTTTTTAAACAGATATACGTGTAAAAAAAAAAAATGCATATTTCTAAAGGTACACTTGATGACTGATGATTGTTAATGCATTAAACGATAAAAAATAGACGCAGGGCACGGCAGTGTTATAAGTATATTATGACTGAAAGTACTCATCAAGTATGCAAGTAAAACAAATAACTACAGATAGGATCCCATTTCGATTAGGAACAGTAAACGACGTACACTTGCGGAACGCATGGCGATTCGGGAGCACGCTGGTGTTGAACTCTTCTAAAACGGCTTTCACTACTTCCTGCAGAGGGTCCCCGTCCATGCTGTAGACGTAGCCCTCCAGGAGAGGGACGTTGGACAGGCTCCATATGAACGAGTCCCGTTGTAGTGCAGAGAGATGTGGGTGTTCCATCTGTCCGAGCACGAATCACTCTTCAATACAACAACCAAGTAGAAACACACACACACACACACACACACACACACACACACACACACACACACACACACACACACACACACACACACACACACACACACACACACACACACACACACACACACACACACACACACACACGTAGCCAAAGCACCCTAGACAGCCAGCCCCCAGTGATACAAATTAAAATGCAATGAATACATTTTATCAATAAATACTTGCATTACATTTCCATCAATCAAGGGATTATTTTACCTCGAGAAGAACCTGGTCCATCCGAGCAGCCATCTTTCCGACATCGTACAGCAGCTGAGGTGTGTAGGGCACCGTGGAAATCGTGGTTCCTGGGAGATAGGTCAGCAGCCTCACCATGAACTTCTGATAGCCGAAGCCACAATCTTATAGGAGAGGACAGTATAGGAATACATCTTTTAGATGTCTGTTTTAGGATAAGGAAGGCAGCAGGTTAGGCTTTTTCGAACCATCAATGTTTAGATGTTTTTCTGTTGAAAAGCCAAGATTTGTCATGTTTGAGTAACTGAATACCATTGCCCTTGCAAGGTGTGACATCATCCCAGGTATCCTAGCATACAATCAGCATGAGGGAGAAGGAAAAAGGAATTAAGCGAACGGCAGACTTGACAGATCCATGACAGCCAGTGTCGGTAATGGTTTACAGCTTCAGCTTTCAAAGGACTGAATTCACATTTATAGAAAATGCTCATAATCCCAAAGAATTTGCCTCACGCTATGTTTGAAAATGATTGAGACATATATTGTTATTCTTTCCCTCATTCATTTAGAATACATTTTGTGACTTGGATTATATATACCATCTATACATGATTTATGTTTCAATGCATGTCCAAATGTCTAGTTTCACGTCATGCCTGCTAGCCAGCAGGCAGGACGAAAAAATAACAAAGGCACACTACCATGTTCATTTTGGACATTACGGTTATTCCTACAGCTAATTAACAGCTAATCTTATGAGGAAAAGTACTGATTGCAATTCTGCTGTGAGATTGTCTGGCTTGTCTGGCTTATCTCAGCCAATGCATTCACAGTTTGAGTGATTTTCACACCTCTGACACAAATACCTTTCATTAAAGGACATGAATAATAAATAAATGGAAGTGAGAAACTACATTTTCACTTAAGACAGGGTATGCTTTGTGTTGAAATCAGTTTCATAGGTTTCCACTTTCAGGATCTTATTATTGATGTGTTGACTGAAGGCCAAGCTATTCCGTCACTACCGGTCGCTGATGAGCATCTAACTATCTGTATTTCTTAACGCCTAACCTTCCAATTGACCTGAATGATGCAATGAAATAAGTCTAACCACCAAATATGTTGACAACGACTGTTATTTAATTTAACAAATGTCCTCATTTGGTTTACGGGTAGTGGAACAATGTTGTCAGGTAGGTATATACACCTGACGTCTGTTGTGCTAATGTAACCTGGGGCGCCTCCGAGGCAAAAACACAATGTTTGTGTGGAAGCTCAGCCATTCACAAATCAGCAGGAGAACTTATACTCCACTGATTTAAAATCAGGGTCGCCATCTCCCATCTGAAATGAGTAGGTGTGATTGTGTGCAATAACTCCAGAGAGTTTCCCTTCATTGAATCATTCACATTTCACCAACATTGTTTTGGAAAACTTCATAAGCAAGTCTGTACATAAGAACAACACCATAAACAAATGGATTCATAGATAATTAAATTGATTCAATCAAAACCAAATTGTTAATGTGTTTTTTTTTAAAGAGAGACAGCTTACTCTGCATTCTACGCCCTCATTGGACAATGCCTTTTAAGTGTTTTCTGCACATTCTTTCCTTCCACTTTATTTCCTTCAGAACCCTATGTGCTGCCTTCAAAGTTAAGTAAAGTGAACGTCTATGGATCTTCCTAAATCCTCCACTAGCTCGACTCTGCCGACTGGCAGTCCAGGTGGGCGTGGCCATGTGGCAGAATCAATCAAACGCGTAGAGTTTGTTGTCAGGAGATGTTTCAGGAGAGCACAAACAAACAAGAAAAGCGTTGACAAGATACATGTTGGTGTCGAGTTTGTTTGTTTCGCTTCTGCCTTGGAGACTATTCGCTTCTATTGTTTAGGTGAACCACATTCTGCTGGTTAGTGGTTGCAGCAGTGGCTTGCTCTGTTCACTGGTTGACGTTAACAGTTGTCCATTTATGTTGTTTTATGTATATTAATTAGTGTCGTTATGGATACGTTATTGTTTGTTAACTGATGTGTGTTCTTTCCTCTAATGTTTCAGTCCAGATAAGTCCAGCCTTGTGTGTTTATTGGAGGACTTTTGAATGTTAACTGGCTGTGTAACTTTTGCACAAGAGAATGCGTTGCAAGGGCAGTACACCTTACACTATATGAAATATATCTCTGGTATCTGGCCTTGTGCATTAACGATGTGGTTGTAAACAGCCTATCTGGATGAGATAAGCCTTCCCATACTCAATTTTACTGCAAGAAAATTCGTTTTGGTCTGCGAAAAACCAAGGTGAACGAGAGCGTTCTTTCACCTCTGAATCGTTGAGCAGACAGTTTAGTCCCGGGAGGCTATTAAGGCCATTTGGTCTCGCTTTATATCTTTGCACAACTCAATGACACATGCAATATGTGTTACATAATACATTAATAAATTACTCCACTCTTTACTTCCTCTGCTGTTTAACGTGCCTCTGCTCAAATTCAAAACAGGTACAGGGAACATCCATAATAATCTTGAATATGGCACTGAATCATAACCTAATGGCAAAGATGCAGTGCCATATACAGTAAAGAAGCCTATAGTATTACTACATCAACGTCTGCATGTAGTCAACAACTGACAAATAATATTTCAACAATTATTCTTCATATCTTCACATTGACCGGAGGGAAGAATTACAACGGCCTCAGCAAATATGATACTGGTTTGGGACAGTATGTCTATTCCTGATATATAGCCGTTTTCGCTGTATACTTTTCTCTTTTAGAGAAAAGTCCCCCCAAATTTATAGGGGGGACACATATTTTGTCAGACTACATTCAACCTGCCAAAATATGTATCCCTGTTACAAAGGGTCTTAGCCAGCAACTAGTGGCATGGCCTTCATGTCACAATCCCTTACTTAAAATTAACACTGTCTGTCCTACCATCAAGTGCTTTATTTTACAAATACTTCAGATTAGGCCTGGGCGATATGCCAGAAAGACATATCACAATATAACATGATCATATTGATCGATATCGATTACTATTGATAATTCTAATGTCTATTCCTAGTCTAAAAAGACTAGGAATTACCATGCTGGAAATAAACACTTCTGTTTAACACTTAATATGACCTTCCACTGTTCTTCATTGATAAATACTCCAATGTCGATGCAACAATGAAAAACACTCAAATATTGTAAATAAGTATGGAACCGTGTTTGTGTAACAAACCTAGCTGCTAGATTCAGTGGTCCAGACTCTTATCGATATATATTGAACATGTTTTATATTGATATTGATCAAAAGTCTATCATAATACGATAATTGATTGATTTATTGCCCAGGCCTACTTCAAATCATTCCTAATAACTATAGAGAATATATGTTTCTTTCCTGGCTAAAGTTATAGCGGGATACATATTTTGGCAGGTCGAATGTAGGCCTACAGTCCAACAAAATATGTGTCCCCCACTGCCCCCTATAACTTTGGCTAGGAAAGAAGAAACATGTTGATATTCTCTATAGTTATAAGGAATGATCGTGTACTTTTAAAGTACTTTTAAAGCACTGGATGCATGCGCTTATCTTATCTTATCGGGGGAAACTACATTGGCACGACACCGGACCCCTGAGTTTTGATTGACACTTGTGTTGATCGATAATACATCATGTACCCAAACGGGGCTCAAGTGCTCCGACATGACAGCAGACCTTAGTCGCTCACCGATCTCCTCGAGGTTCATGAGCCCCCCCGCTGCGTTGCGCACGGCTGTCTGCGCAGGGATGCCGTGCTCATGCAAAAAGCTCATCGCCTGCGTCTGGACGTCGATCACAGCGGGGTTCGTACTGTCCGCGGAGTTCATGATCTTCAGCACGTATTGGCCTCCACTTCCGGGCGCCACCACGTGGAAGTTCTGGTCATCGTAGCTGGGCAGAGGGCGGACGGCGGACAGCTCCAGGCCGTAGAGCCGCCGGACGAGCTCGCCCACCTGAGACTCGCTGAGCCGGGGTTTGGTCTGCTCCGACATGGCTGGATGGCCGTCCGGTGACGGAGCCGCTGCAGCCTGCATGAAACCACCAACGCATGCAGTTCAATAAGAGTAGGGCAATGCACCGTTATTCCATGTAGTAAAAACCCAGTGCACGGTGTTATCGTTTGGTGTATATATATATATATACACGTATTACCAGTTCAGCTGAAAACATGAAACGTCGACAGTGACACAGACACACTTTGTGAAAGTCTAAATCCATATCTGGGAGGGGGATGTTATTGACCAATTAAAGGGCTGATAGCTCCAGGCGGGCGGGGTTTGTCGGCAAACGGAATCGAGTAGCAAAACGTTTCTTCCCATTATATAATACCTCAGTCGGTAAAACGGTGGTTGTTGTTACGTTCCTGGTTTTATAAATACACCCGTGTTGTGTACATGCATTCACAGTGCCTTCACCACCGTGCAGTGTGGTAAGAATACACCTAGTAATGCTGATATGTGATACAACCAACATCTGTGTAGAGTCGCTCGATTTACCACCCGAAGTACTGCGTAGTTCGGCAGCATGTCCTTTCCTTATTTCCTTTCCATTCATCCTTGGAGGAGGATCCGGAATTGTAGCGTTATCCCGGTCTATCGCAACACAACTTCCGGTCAGTAAGAAGGGGATTACATATGGACTTGAAAAAAGTACCTCCCTCTCTCATCACAGCCATTTACTGAAAGCCCCGCCCTCACCAATAACGTGGCGTTCGTGACTGTGTTTTTCTTATCCACGGGTTCCTTCGTCAGACGTTCCAACCACGTAATTTGATTGGACAACACAAGAGGACTTCCATGAGTGCTGATAGAGAGAGAAACAGGGCTGGGACTTTGACCTTGTGTCAGTCCGCATTACAGGCGTTTCTGATAACCGTTAATTACAATGAATTACAATGAATGACTATTGTAAGCTGCTCACAAATCTGAAACACCAAAGCGATTTCCAACCGACTCTTATTTCATTTTGTGCAAAATAAATGGGAAATACAGATACATTTTAAATATACAAAGTAGCTAGCCACCGGTTGCCTAGTGCCTACCCTAATGAAGTGCATGCCAGGCAAATGGTTGTGTTGCTTGGCAACTATCTAGTCCAGCTGTGCATCTATTTCTGTTGGTGGAGCTCAATTATACCTAGGGTTGCCCACTCCCAGAGTTTCAAATAAGGGACACCTGGGGGGGGTTATACGCAATCGCGGGCAGACGAGATTGTTGACCGGGGGGTTATGCGCGATCGCGGGCAGACGCGATCACGCGATCACGACCCCAAAATACGGGACAAAGTGCGTCCCGTATCAGTTCATTACGGGACAGGTCTTTTAGTTGCCAAATACGGAACGATCCCGTATTTTACGGGACGGTTGGCAACCCTAGCTCCCTCTGTCTTCCAATCACGCGTAGATTATTGCGACGCGACCGTAATTCCAAATCTTCGGTTTTAGCCATCAGCTGTGTATTTTCAGACTGCAAACGAGTACATGTCTCCTCGAGGGCAGTGATCCGGTCGCTGTGGTCAGACAGGGCTGTCTCCATGGTGGTTATCTTCAGGTTAAGCGAGTCGGTGGTCGACTTGACGGCATCTAAGGCAGCGGAAATGGGCCTCAAGGCTTCATCCACTACCATTTTCATGGTTGTAGTGAGGGTTGTTGTGAGGTCGGATAGCAGCACAGTGCGGCGCTTGTCGAGGTCCGGCGGGAGGGTAACGTCTCCGCCATGACAGTGCGACATCGTGGCTGCCTCTTTCTCCGGCGAATTCTGCCCTTTCTCTTTCTGCCTGCTGCAGCCCATCAACGCCAAACAGTCAGTGGTCGCAATAACCAAGCAAAAAAATATATTTCAAGTAGTGTGTGGTGCTAATATATATATAAAATAGTGAACGCTTGGGAGCCCCCGCGCTGCACGTCCTTCTCCTTCACATGCTAACCCGGAAGTCCGCTTTTTAATCTTAAAAGTAGCAAATTCACAAGTGGTCACGAGTGGTCCGATGTTAATTTAAGTTTGTGAAGTCCTCTTCCACAGAGACGGCCATGAGTCTGCAACGACAGACTATTGTAAGCTATCGTTAGTCGAGGTGTATCAAAATGAAGTCAACATCGGTTACAGTGCACATGAATAGGCCTATTTTTTATTGATTTTTTGCCTTTGTTTTCTTTTACTTATCTATTTTATTTTAATATTTAATTTTATTGTATGACAAGGTTATTGAAGCACTTTGAGTCTGCTTTGTGTATGAAAAGTGCTATATAAAAAGTTGCCTTGCCTTAACGTCAGTTCCAGTGTGTTACAACCCCACTGTCTAGGGGTAGTGGGGGAGGTAACGGATGTTAAAATGTCCGGGTTATGGGTGTAGATGAACAATTGAGAGTGAACAATAAAGGAATGACAAAACAACAGAGGAGGGTGATCACAGGTTTACTGGAGCAGGTCAACCCAAAAACACAGAAGTACAACACAGCACAGCAACCAGGCCTTGGGACTTGAGTGTTGCCAAAGAAAACTAACCAAACAAAGCTAAGCTAACAGCTAACCCCGTGGACCACACGTCCGCTACCCTAACTAAACTAAGCCAAAAATACAGTTGGTAGCAACACTCCTAACCTAGTGTTTCTAAACAAAGAGCATTACTACGTGTTGTTAATGTATAGAGGCTGTCTTACCTGTCCCAAGACCACAAGGTAGCCACAAAGTACAAAAACATGGTGGGGCTAACAAAAGTGTTCACAATTAGTTCAAGCAGGGGGAGAAGGGAAACTAGGGGACAATATATATATCTTAGGTACAATATGTATATACATAATCAAAGGCTCTAACCATCCAGTCACAAAACCTTGCCACCAGCCACAGACAGGGCCAAAAAGAGAGAGAGTGACTAGCCACAACTGGCTTTTATCTGTGTGGCAGGCCTCCCCTTGCTGGAAACTGATGAGGTGATTGGTGGAAGCTGGTTGGTAGAGGCGGGATGATGAATGAGTAATGACTGGCACCTGCACAGAACAGAGGGAAGAGAGGCAGCAACAAACAAACAGTGGCCGTAACACAGTGCACATGCATAATCAATGATTATGATTATTGAAATAGTATAATATATCACCCTCTGATGGCCCCTAATCAGGTGCATCATTTGCTTATGCCTGGGGTCGGCTCTGCTTTCCCCTTAGCAAACATAAAGGCTCCTAGCTGGTATTACGCACGGCTCTCATCTGAGGGGTATTCCATCAACCAAGCTAAACCCAAAGCCGGGCTTATTTTGCTTAGCCTGGCTTCTTTCAGCTAGAGTTGCGTACCATTAATGTGGCTTAAGGGAATCTCCGCTAAGTAACCATAGCAATTTATCCGACCAAACTAACCTGGTCGGGAGCAGGTTAACTGTCAGGCTAACTTGAGCGGTGTTTCAGAGAAATCCATCTGTCAGCAACAATTGTACCATCAGAAGGTTCCGCCAAACCTAGTCCTCACAATTTTGTCATAAATGTACATATATGAAGTACAAACAGCGTATATTTTCACTAAGGGTCTAAGATTAAATGACGCAAATTAAATAATTCAATGAATTGCTATCTATTATTACTGTGGCTATTTTTTCAACACATTTTTACACAAATCTATGTATTATCGCATCATCAGTAATCAACGGCTGGGTGAATGGTCTATCACCTGCCCTGTGATACGGGCGACCTGAGTTCGCGTCTAGACTATTGCGTAGTATTCTTGGCGTTGGCTTCATTTTGTAATTCTCTTTATTAATTTTATTAATTCCCTAATTAAGAATATTCAAAGAAATGGAAAATAAATGGCATGAAAAATAATTTGATTTCTCTAGTAATCCTTCCTATATTACTAGCGTGGGGTTAGAACCCCAGTCGACCGGGTGCAAGTCCGACACGTTAACTCGAGACTATCTCCCTGCTTTAAAATCCATGGTCAATATTAAATTAAAATATGTTACGCTTAATACTACTTATGCATTCAACAGATCGCCGATTTTTGTGCCAGGCAGCCTCCCTGTTTCTATTAATGGTTACGGTGTTCCCTTTTTGAGTTAATATATGCGTGTACTCCTCATAGACCTCCACAAGCAGCTTCTGTTCGCCGCTAGAAAAGATCTCGCTCGGTCCTTTTCGGACATTTGATCCATGATTCGACATTCACGGTTCTGGGCTGGTTACATATCTTGTGAACGCGCGTAATCCAGGATAACGTGAGCCTGGTTTGAACTAACCTGAGCAAGGCGAGGCTGAACTGCGTTGATGGAACAGTTTTAGCCTCAAGTGGAAGTTGGCGCTAGTTCTAACCAGGCTTAATCAACTAATCGCCGCTTTCGTTAGCGACTTTGATGGAATACCCCCCAGGCCATCTATCCTGTATTTACAGCAAACATGGCAATAAAACAAACGCCACAATCTCACAAGGTGACTTTTCTTGGCTTAAACCAGCCATCCTTCACACACCCTCCCACAGTGTCTTAATGAGTGCTCTTCTAGTGGAGGAAATGTGAAGTGGTACTTTCCCTATGGTGGCAAGGTGAAGTGCCCTCTATGACAATGTCCCAAAGGGACACTCCTTCCAGTAGAGGAGATGGAAGGCAGGGCTGTATAGGGTATACTCCTACATGGAAAAAGGGCTCCTCCAGTGGGTCGATAGCCACTGTCCCCCACTGCAGGTTAAGATCGGCTTCTTGTAGACCACAGCTCTGGCTTACGGTTCTTACACATCGTTTCCTTCCTGATACACCATAGGTGTCATAGGATACATTTAGGAGAGCTTTCTGAGTCTGCTTAGCTCAGGAGGTAGAGTGGGTTGACTTAGTCAACTAGTTTGATCCCTGTCTCCTAGCCGAGTGTCCAACCCGGTATCACGCGATTTCGTGCTCATGCGCACGAACGTTAATCTATTGAATCGTGTCCCACAGCACGATTGTCCGACTTTTTTCGTTCTACACAGAACGAAATTTAAACCAATGCATTCTGAATGGGAGCGTTTCTCCGATTTTTTCGTGCTACACAGAACGAAATGTAAACCGATGCATTCTTAATGGGAGCGTTTCTCCGATTTTTTTCGTGCTACACAGAACGAAATGTAAACCAATGCATTTTGAATGGCAGCGTCAGAGAGAGAGAGAGTGAGTGAGTGTGTGTGCAGACAGTACAGTGCACCCTCTAGTTATATACAGTATATGTCAATATGTCCGATTTTTTAAGCAGACCTCCTCAAAAACTGAAACAAACGTCCCCCACAGAACGAAATGTAAACCAATGCATTCTGAATGGGAGCGTTTCTTCGATTATTTCGTGCTACACAGAACGAAATGTAAACCAATGCATTTTGAGTGGCAGCGTTTTTTTCGTGCTACACAGAACGAAATGTAAACCGATGCATCCTGAATGGGAGCGTTTCTCCGATTTTTTTCGTGATACATAGAACGAAATGTAAACCAATGCATTTTTAATGGAAGCGTTTTTCAGACGAGAGAGAAAGAGCGAGAGAGAGAGAGAGAGAGTGTGTGTGTGTGTGTGTGTGTGTGTGTGTGTGTGTGTGTGTGTGTGTGTGTGTGTGCAGACAGTACAGTGCACCCTCTAGTTATATGTATGTCAATATTTCCGATCTTTAAGCAGACCTCCTCAAAAAATGAAACGAACGTGCTCCACAGAACGAAATGTAAACCAATGCATTCTGAATGGGAGCGTTTCTCCGATTATTTCGTGCTACACAGAACGAAATGTAAACCGATGCATTTTGAGTGGCAGCGTTTTTTTCGTGCTACACTGAACGAAATGTAAACCTATGCATCGTGAATGGGAGCGTTTCTCCGATTTCTTCGTGCTACATAGAATGAAATGTAAACCAATGCAGTGTGTGTGTGTGTGTGTGTGTGTGTGTGTGTGTGTGTGTGTGTGTGTGTGTGTGTGTGTGTGTGTGTCAATATTTCAGATTTTGCAGAAGACCCCCTCAAAGACTGAAACGTATTTTTCGTGCTCCACAGAACGAAACGAGAGAGAGAAAGAGAGAGAGAGAGATAGAGAGAGAGAGAGAGAGAGAGAGAGAGAGAGAGAGAGAGAGAGAGAGAGAGAGAGGCTTCAGAAGGGGTGTGCGCAGATAGTACACTGCACCCTAGTTATTTTTATGCCAAAACCACAATTGCATCAAAGGGTAAATGTAATGTATTAGGGATACAACTGATTTCCCTGCTTTTAAGAGCAGACCTCCTCAAAAACATTTCGTGCTCATGTGCACGAACGTTAATCTATTGAATCGTGTCCCAAAGCACGATTGTCTGACTTATTTCGTATTACACAGAACGAAATTCAAACCATAGCCTTTCAATTGGGATATTTTCTTTGACTATAGAAGGGGTGTGCGCAGATAGTACAGTGCACCCTCTAGTTATTTATGTGTCAAAACAACAAATGCATCAAAGGGTAAATGTAGTGTATTAGGGATACAACTGATTTCCCTGCTTTTAAGAGCAGACCTCCTCAAAAACATTTCGTGCTCATGTGCACGAACGTTAATCTATTGAATCGTGTCCCAAAGCACGATTGTCTGACTTATTTCGTATTACACAGAACGAAATTCAAACCATAGCCTTTCAATTGGGATATTTTCTTTGACTATAGAAGGGGTGTGCGCAGATAGCACAGTGCACCCTCTAGTTATTTATGTGTCAAAACAACAAATGCATCAAAGGGTAAATGTAGTGTATTAGGGATACAACTGATTTCCCTGCTTTTAAGAGCAGACCTCCTCAAAAACATTTCGTGCTCATTTGCACGAACGTTAATCTATTGAATCGTGTCCCAAAGCACGATTGTCTGACTTATTTCGTATTACACAGAACGAAATTCAAACCATAGCCTTTCAATTTGGATTTTTTCTTCGACTATAGAAGGGGTGTGCGCAGATAGTACAATGCACCCTCTAGCTATTTATGTGTCAAAACAACAAATGCATCAAAGGGTAAATGTAGTGTATTAGGGCTACTCTGATTTTCCCGGTTTTTACAGCAGACCTCCTCAAAAACATTTCGTGCTCATGCGCACAAAAGTTAATCTATTGAATCGTGTCCCAGAGCACGATTGTCTGACTTTTTTCGTTCTACGCAGAACGAAATGTTAACCCATGCGTCGGAGCGTTTCTCAGAATATAAACATGTAAGGTCTATATATATATATATATATAATAGAATTAATCTAGATTAATCTAGATTAAAATGGCTCATTAGAATTCTGCCGAAGGCATTCATAATATGTGTGTGCTACCTAAATAATGACTAAAAGTAAGTCTTTGAGAACGGGTTTCTCAAGCCAGGTGGCGCATTAGACCAGGGGCTCATCTCCTGTTTCCAAAATGCATCACAAACTCTAGTATAACTTACTACACGCTTACTATCACAAACTCAAACACGGGAAAATATAACGGCACCGGGACGCGCCCTCGCTACAGGTCCACGGCACGCTCGTCTCCGGTGCGCGTCGCGGCAGCAGCGGCAGCCGGGGCGGCGGTGGGGGCGGCGTTGACGGCAGACGGCTGGTACGCGTCCGCCTACCGCCGTACCAAGGCGGGCAGCTCGGAGGAGTGTCATCGCTCACCCAAGTTGTTTCTATTATCATTGCTACATTGTCTCCAGCATATGGCGCGATTATGGACATTATATTTTATTAAACACTCAGCTTCTGTTTACTTCAACTTTGAGAATAGATTAACGGCGATATTTTTTTTTATCGCCCGATAAGAGTCTCGCGTTAACGCAGCACGTTAACGCCGATAACGGCCCACCACTAATATATATATATTTATATTTATTTATTTATTTATTTATAGCCTATAGGGTGACCAGATGTCCCGCTTTGTGCGGGACAGTCACGCATTTCCACTTTTTACAAATTGAGACGTTGTCCCGCATTGTTATTGATAGTTATTGACTCCATTTTTTAAAATGCGTGTTTTATAATCTGGCATTTATCAAATAGCTGTGTGCGGAGACAGCAGTGAGGGCTGTCTTCAGGGGGCGGGGCGGGCCGTTTGATCATGTCAATCAAACTGGGACGCGGACGCAGGTTAAGGGAATACCCACCAACATGATAATGAAGATAATAAGAAATTATTTCCTGGGACTGGGAACGCCTCGGGATCCCCCCGTCAGAGTTGGTCAATGTGGCCCGGGAAAGGGAAGTCTTTTTAATGTGAAAATGGTGGACATACTTTATAATAACATGGTTGCTATGACGGTTGCTATGGACGCTGAACCCAGCAGCTCGCGTGCCGTTTAAATCATGGCTATAAATGTTTGTCTTTGCTGATTATGTTATTTTATGTAACCGTGTAGGCCTAATGATGTTCTCTTATTTAACAACTTTAAAAAAACTTTAGTACATTTTTTAGAGCAGGTATGGCGTCTTCTTTCTTGGGATTTAATAGAGCGTGTTAATAAACCATTTTCGTTGCTTCGAGGAGGTCTGGTGGTCTCCGTAGGCCTATATAATAAATAAATGAATAAATACATATAGGCCTATAAATATGTAGGCCTATGTCAATGGTCAATGATCAGATACAGATCTTGTTATAACAATAAGCTACATAGCTACGTGGTCTACTTATAATATTATGACTAAATAATTGTATGTTTTTATATATATTAATTAATAATAATAATAATAAAATATATATATATTATTAATTCAATATTAAACCAATGGATTTCAATCGGGAGATTATTTTCGACAAAATATGGGGCAGGCTGCGCAGGATTTTATGGCGCTATGGTGGTTGCCATCGACTACACAAACTGGCCATTATTTCATTTTCTGTAACATCCACGCATATATCCTGCATTTAATACATGTAGGCCTACACGTTATATGCACAATATTCTGAACAAACCCCCGAACATATTGATTCTAGGTTCCTGTGATAGGAGCGGGACGCTGTGATGTTAATTTATTTATTCATTAAATTATTATTAATCGATTAAACATTAATGTACACAATGTATGCACCGTTCACGTTGCAAACGACTTCATGAGTTCAAACATAAACATTCATTGTAACATGACATTCATTCATAGCTCTGCTCCGAACCACGTTAACGACATAATTTGTAATAATTAATTAATAATAATATTATAATTATTATTATTATTTCTAATTTGCATAATTTTATGTCAAAGTCTTTCTACTCCTTCTATAGTGTCTCTGGTTAAGTGCGGCAACTGAGCTGCCGTCAATTGTGTTGTTTTTGTCGTAAACTAGGGTCCGCTGGCTAGGAAATAGACAGATATTCTAAGGTGTCCTTCAAAATTCACCTTGTAATATCTTTCTATTTTCCGCAGTTTAGACTTATAATTAATAAGTTACTTTTGCATTGAACTTGACTTTCTGACCTTTTTTTTTTTTTTAATCCCTGTCTGGTGGCTAGTCACGTCACCCAGAGAGATGCGCATGGTCAGATTTTGTAGTGACACAGCCTATAACCTATTCATGAAAGCAAAACATCAAGCTCATTGATTTAACGAGGCATGTTATTTGAAACAATTAATTAAGTTATCATGTGTGAGAGGTCATTCCTCCTCCTGAGTGTGCTTCCTATTTATGTCTAGTAGGCTATACTGTCCACAAGCACCCCCCACCCCTCCCAATATGGATATTGAGAATTGTTGCCACGTCCCAGTGGTGGTGGTGTCATATAAATGAAAGAGGGCATTCAAATATACTAAAGTGATTCATTAGGAGGCCGAAGCCCTAAAGGAAGTGATGCAATAGGTGGCTGAGGCAAGGACATTAAGCAGTAAGCTTAATAAATTAGTTGACAAGAGATAGAATCTTGTCCATTAGACCTTCAGGGTGCATCTTGGGATTACTCTGTGAAAATTGTGGGTCTCTGGAAAAAAGCCGGCCCTAACCCTAACCCTAACCCTAACCCTAATCCTCAGACCCCCCCCTCCCTGCCCTCGGGGTCCGAGAAGGCCAAGTTTCGGTGTGGGGGTCCCAGTTAGGCCCTAGAATAAGGTAGTCAAGTTTCAGGGCGGTATGACCTTCCTATCCCAAAAACTTTCTTTCCACCACATTCTGATCCACTAGGTCTTACACGCAACACTTCTGAGAGGCTTTGTCCAAAAAACTGTCAATTTTGGAAAACTTTTTTTCTGTAAGGGCTAGAACTCCAAATCTCAGATATGTTATTCTCAGGACCCTGGGAAATGTGTGTATACATTTTGGCATCTCTAGCTATCTCGAAAAGGTGGGAAAAGGGGCGTGACCTCGGACAGTAAGGTAAATGTGAATAAGACTAGGTTAGTTTCTAGTCCCCATTTTTGATGGGATGGAGGTGTTAATGTGTGCCTTAAGGTGTGTAGACACAGCTGGCCTGTGGACAAGTTTTTGAAGTCTGGGGTCAAAAGGTCAAAAGGAGCCAGCACCACGCCCCTTATGAGATAACAAAAAGTTAATGTGCATTTCTCTCATAACTTTTTGTCATTATTAAAAAGAGGCCTGATTCTCAGATATGCATGTTGGATGGCCAGGGTGTAGGTCTGAGAAGAACTTCAGGCCAAAATCTTGCAAGCGAGCCGGTGAAGTGCAACAAGATCAGATGGAGCACTTGGTAAGTAATTTCTTGTAGGGCTGGTGCCCCCAAGTTGATAATCGTCCTTTGCGACCCCCGTTGATAAAAAAGAGACCCCAGGTCTATAGCTTACTTGTTACTGGCCTTGACTCAGAAGTTACTTATTGCATCACTTCCTTTAGGGCTTCGGCCTGCTTTCATTGTAGTATATTTGAATGCCCTCTTTCATATATATGACACCACCACCACTGGGCCGTAGCAACAATTCTCCATATCCATATGGGGAGGGGGGGGGGGGGGGGGGGGGGGGGGTGTGCTTGTGGACAGTAGGGGTACAAATAGGAAGCTTGCAATGAGGATTTCAATCACCAGAAATAGTCAATACACACTCAGGAGGAGGAATGACCTCTCACACATGATAACTTAATGAATTATTTCAAATAACCCTGCCTCGTTAAATAATCAATAGGCTATAGGCTATAGGTTATAGGCTGTGTCACTACCAAATATGTCCGTGCGCATCTCTCAGAGTGACGTAACTAGCCACCAAACAGAGATAAAAAAAAGATTACAAAACAAGTTGATAACAACAAACTTATTAATTATACAAGTCTAAACTGCGGAAAATAGAAAGATATGGGGGGCAATCGATGGCAACCATCATAGCAAGTCACGTGACGTGGACGCAGGCCCATTGAAAAGAATGGGCCAAAAAAATGTAGGCGTGTCACATGTTCAGAGCCGTAATGCATTTTCCGCTGTGGACCAACGCAGTTTTACTTCAATCTGGAATGAGACTGGGTTTAAGGGACGTGGTTAGTTTCAGTTTTTGAGGGGGTCTGCTGAAAAATTCTGATAAATTAGATTATTTTAGCCTACTTGTTTTGACGAATCCTGCGCAGCCCCCCCCTTCTGAAGTCGAAAATAAATTACCAATTAATTTATCTATTTATTATATACGAAGACCACCAGACCTCCTCGAAGCAAAGAAAATGGTCTGTTAACCCACTCTATTAAATCACAAGAAAGAAGACGCCATACCTGCTCTAAAAAATTTACTAACGTTTTTTTTAAGTTGTTAAATAAGAGAACATCATTAGGCCTACACGGTTACATAAAATAACATAATCAGCAAAGACAAACATTTATAGCCATGATTTAAACGGCACGCGAGCTGCTGGGTTCAGCGTCCATAGCAACCGTCATAGCAACCATGTTATTATAAAGTATGTCCACCATTTTCACATTAAAAAGACTTCCCTTTCCCGGGCCACATTGACCAACTCTGACGGGGGGATCCCGAGGCGTTCCCAGTCCCAGGAAATAATTTCTTATTATCTTCATTATCATGTTGGTGGGTGTTCCCTTAACCTGCGTCCGCGTCCCAGTTTGATTGACATGATCAAACGGCCCGCCCCGCCCCCTGAAGACAGCCCTCACTGCTGTCTCCGCACACAGCTATTTGATAAATGCCAGATTATAAAACACGCATTTTAAAAAATGGAGTCAATAACTATCAATAACAATGCGGGACAACGTCTCAATTTGTAAAAAGTGGAAATGCGTGACTGTCCCGCACAAAGCGGGACATCTGGTCACCCTATAGGCTATAAATAAATAAATAAATAAATATAAATATATATATATTAGTGGTGGGCCGTTATCGGCGTTAACGTGCTGCGTTAACGCGAGACTCTTATCGGGCGATAAAAAAAAATATCGCCGTTAATCTATTCTCAAAGTTGAAGTAAACAGAAGCTGAGTGTTTAATAAAATATAATGTCCATAATCGCGCCATATGCTGGAGACAATGTAGCAATGATAATAGAAACAACTTGGGTGAGCGATGACACTCCTCCGAGCTGCCCGCCTTGGTACGGCGGTAGGCGGACGCGTACCAGCCGTCTGCCGTCAACGCCGCCCCCACCGCCGCCCCGGCTGCCGCTGCTGCCGCGACGCGCACCGGAGACGAGCGTGCCGTGGACCTGTAGCGAGGGCGCGTCCCGGTGCCGTTATATTTTCCCGTGTTTGAGTTTGTGATAGTAAGCGTGTAGTAAGTTATACTAGAGTTTGTGATGCATTTTGGAAACAGGAGATGAGCCCCTGGTCTAATGCGCCACCTGGCTTGAGAAACCCGTTCTCAAAGACTTACTTTTAGTCATTATTTAGGTAGCACACACATATTATGAATGCCTTCGGCAGAATTCTAATGAGCCATTTTAATCTAGATTAATCTAGATTAATTCTATTATATATATATATATAGACCTTACATGTTTATATTCTGAGAAACGCTCCGACGCATGGGTTAACATTTCGTTCTGCGTAGAACGAAAAAAGTCAGACAATCGTGCTCTGGGACACGATTCAATAGATTAACTTTTGTGCGCATGAGCACGAAATGTTTTTGAGGAGGTCTGCTGTAAAAACCGGGAAAATCAGAGTAGCCCTAATACACTACATTTACCCTTTGATGCATTTGTTGTTTTGACACATAAATAGCTAGAGGGTGCATTGTACTATCTGCGCACACCCCTTCTATAGTCGAAGAAAAAATCCAAATTGAAAGGCTATGGTTTGAATTTCGTTCTGTGTAATACGAAATAAGTCAGACAATCGTGCTTTGGGACACGATTCAATAGATTAACGTTCGTGCAAATGAGCACGAAATGTTTTTGAGGAGGTCTGCTCTTAAAAGCAGGGAAATCAGTTGTATCCCTAATACACTACATTTACCCTTTGATGCATTTGTTGTTTTGACACATAAATAACTAGAGGGTGCACTGTGCTATCTGCGCACACCCCTTCTATAGTCAAAGAAAATATCCCAATTGAAAGGCTATGGTTTGAATTTCGTTCTGTGTAATACGAAATAAGTCAGACAATCGTGCTTTGGGACACGATTCAATAGATTAACGTTCGTGCACATGAGCACGAAATGTTTTTGAGGAGGTCTGCTCTTAAAAGCAGGGAAATCAGTTGTATCCCTAATACACTACATTTACCCTTTGATGCATTTGTTGTTTTGACACATAAATAACTAGAGGGTGCACTGTACTATCTGCGCACACCCCTTCTATAGTCAAAGAAAATATCCTAATTGAAAGGCTATGGTTTGAATTTCGTTCTGTGTAATACGAAATAAGTCAGACAATCGTGCTTTGAAACACGATTCAATAGATTAACGTTCGTGCACATGAGCACGAAATGTTTTTGAGGAGGTCTGCTCTTAAAAGCAGGGAAATCAGTTGTATCCCTAATACATTACATTTACCCTTTGATGCAATTGTGGTTTTGGCATAAAAATAACTAGGGTGCAGTGTACTATCTGCGCACACCCCTTCTGAAGCCTCTCTCTCTCTCTCTCTCTCTCTCTCTCTCTCTCTCTCTCTCTCTCTCTCTCTCTCTCTATCTCTCTCTCTCTCTCTATTTCTCTCTCTCGTTTCGTTCTGTGGAGCACGAAAAATACGTTTCAGTCTTTGAGGGGGTCTTCTGCAAAATCGGAAATATTGACACACACACACACACACACACACACACACACACACACACACACACACACACACACACACACACACACACACACACTGCATTGGTTTACATTTCATTCTATGTAGCACGAAGAAATCGGAGAAACGCTCCCATTCACGATGCATAGGTTTACATTTCGTTCAGTGTAGCACGAAATAATCGGAGAAACGCTCCCATTCAGAATGCATTGGTTTACATTTCGTTCTGTGGAGCACGTTCGTTTCATTTTTTGAGGAGGTCTGCTTAAAGATCGGAAATATTGACATACATATAACTAGAGGGTGCACTGTACTGTCTGCACACACACACACACACACACACACACACACACACACACACACACACACACACACACACACACACACACACACACACACACACACACTCTCTCTCTCTCTCTCGCTCTTTCTCTCTCGTCTGAAAAACGCTGCCATTAAAAATGCATTGGTTTACATTTCGTTCTATGTATCACGAAAAAAATCGGAGAAACGCTCCCATTCAGGATGCATCGGTTTACATTTCGTTCTGTGTAGCACGAAAAAAACGCTGCCACTCAAAATGCATTGGTTTACATTTCGTTCTGTGTAGCACGAAATAATCGAAGAAACGCTCCCATTCAGAATGCATTGGTTTACATTTCGTTCTGTGGGGGACGTTTGTTTCAGTTTTTGAGGAGGTCTGCTTAAAAAATCGGACATATTGACATATACTGTATATAACTAGAGGGTGCACTGTACTGTCTGCACACACACTCACTCACTCTCTCTCTCTCTCTGACGCTGCCATTCAAAATGCATTGGTTTACATTTCGTTCTGTGTAGCACGAAAAAAATCGGAGAAACGCTCCCATTAAGAATGCATCGGTTTACATTTCGTTCTGTGTAGCACGAAAAAATCGGAGAAACGCTCCCATTCAGAATGCATTGGTTTACATTTCGTTCTGTGTAGAACGAAAAAAGTCGGACAATCGTGCTGTGGGACACGATTCAATAGATTAATGTTCGTGCGCATGAGCACGAAATCGCGTGATACCGGGTTGGAGTGTCGGAGGTGTCCCTGAGCAAGACACCTCACCCTGACTGCTCCCAACATTGTTGACTCCTTCGTTGGTGTATGAATGGTTGTAAATGACTTTGTTTTGTTTTGTATTTTAGAACTTAGAAATTGCAAACCCATTTACCTCCCTCCCTCGCACCACTATCAGCACATTCACAGCATCATCGTCCATGTGTTTCAGCTTGGACACGAGCTGAATGCCTATACTAAAACGTAATATTCTATAGTTAGTCTATGAACAACACAACTTTCAATCTGGTTTGGAAATCAAAAGTATCCTAGGTATGGAAATCGAAAGGATCTCATTTGCTACATGGCCTCTTGAAGCGGTGGCGCCTGTATGTGTACTTCTCTGACCCTTTTCTCATTTCCTCGGCTGCATGTTAGGGTATTGGTAAGAAGAGATCTGTGATGATGGAGGAAACAGAGGAAATGGGGGTGCCTCGCCACAACAAGGTCCACTTCTTACTCATTTATTATTGTTGTTATATTGGTATATGATATTCATGCTGCCGAAAAAAACGTAATATCCATTGCAAGGTCAAGTCTCGCATCACAATAAAAGAACACCCACACACACAGATATGAAAAAGGGGTAGAAAGTCATGAGTCGAAGACCTTGAAGTGAAATAGAACAAGCCACATGAATTTAACCCGTCACAGAAGATGGCAAAAACAAGCAATGAACCCTCAGCACATTGACTCCAAACATTGGACGATCGGCGTCTCTGCCTTAAATAACATGATACACAAAAAAAACACAATGATGCACAAAAAAATAAAAAAATAGAAAAATTGAAAATAAACACATTTTTTCCTTAAGCAAAACAAACCCATATACAAAATAAAATCTGAAACAGATGGAAGACAGACCCCCCACAAGGGGCAAGATGCAAATATAAATATCACCCCTGTGAGAAAATGGAATGGCTGACCTGAGCATCCAGAAACACTATGATCACTCATTGACTCATTGATCGTTTGTCTTGCAGACTGATGATTGATTGATTTATAGACCCCAGCTATCCCCACAGCCCTCTGGCTCAAAGCCCAGGAGGAAAAAGGCATGCACGTCAATGCCGATCGTCCATCTACCGATGGGTTATAATTAATGACCAGGTGACCTGATTCAGCCCCATCGCCCAATGGTTGTCAATTACTGGAGCAAACGAACTGTGGCAAAGGTAAGCATTCATGCACTTTGTGGCTTCCGGCAATGAGGAATCCGTAGCTCTCAAATCAAATATATTGAATATATATGAATTGTTATAAGACTTTGTTATATTGTGTGTGTGTGTGTGTGTGTCTTTGTTGTGTGTGTGTGTGTGTGTGTGTTTCCGGTCTCTCCAACGCTGGAGAGATTGGAAACGGTAGGGTCGAGAAGGGTCCCACACACTAGCAGATAGACCTTGGAAGGTAGATGGACCGTGAAAACACGAGACAGCTACACAGACTCAGGGTCTCAGGGTCACAAACAGATCCCCTGGGTACAGAGATCAGCGTCATCGCTAAAGTGAATTTATTGTGTGGTTATTAGAGTGGAAAACATCTGTGGCGGTCACCAAGCATTAAAAAAAGCATCAAGCACAGAAAGAGAAGCCTAAACACACCTGACCACACGTGAAATAGGCTTCTATGGAAGAATGGGAAGAAATCGGTGATTTGCTCTTCAACCATGGTGCCCACTCTCACCTTCCCCATGCTCGTGGATAGAGAGAGAGAGAGAGAGAGAGAGAGAGAGAGAGAGAGAGAGAGAGAGAGAGAGAGAGAGAGAGAGAGAGAGAGAGAGAGAGAGAAACTGTTTGTTGAAACTTTGTACAAAGTATAATTTACATTTAAGGCATTTAGCAGACACTTTCATCCAAAGCGACCTACAATAAGTACACTTATTAACTCTAGCTTTAAAGCAGAACAAAAATGGCATAAATCTGTAAATACATGGGAAAACCTGGAATGTTATTCATATTTTTTGATATCCATTATGCCATGCCTCTGTGTGGGCCATGGAGCGAGTAACAATCATCATAATCATGTCTAACAGTATTAATCAGTGATCACTAATGAATTCAAATGAAGAAAACAAATAACAGCTTCTTGCTTTGTAAAAAAAACTATTTCAAGTCAGTAGAGAGCACACGTGTATACCGTTCATTCAAATAAACACATTCATAAATCTCATTTCGAAGCTAAACACGCAATGCACAATGTCAGCCTAAACCTTCACAAAAAAAACACCCATATAGAAAGCTCAACCTTGTTTTAACATGAAACATTATTATTATACATTATTAACTAATAATATTCTACATGACACAGAGGGTGCCACACAGGGAGAGTAGCCTCTCCTGATGAGGAGATATTGGCGGAGATATTTCCTTTATTATGGTCCAAATGACTTTAATTTCCCTGACCGCCAAGGGCCCCCGTCTGCTCCTTTATTGGCACCCATCTTGTGGAGAGGCTGGAGGGCTACACCATGCAATGGTGGCCAGGTTTTGGTCCAAAACTCGGGATGGGGTGGAGTAAGCCACTTTCTGCTCCAGCCCCTGTCCTCCTCTCTTGGATATGTCAACTTTAATAAAAGAGTTTTCATTCAATAGTGTTTTTTATTTATATTCAGCCGAGAAGTCTGCATCAGCCTGGGTCTGTGTTATTGTGCTCCCAGTGTTGTTGGAGGTAGGCAGGGATATAAACAATGAAATAAAAAATTTATTCCATAGTATGGAATAATGTTCCATAGAATGTATGGTAAACACTGTGAAAGTGTATGGCGGTTGCTATGCAACACACTGTAGCGTCCTTCAGAGAGAAGTAGCTCGGTTCACCGGCAATTTAGCCTACTATCGAGCAGTTCACTCCCCGTGTGCTTATTGCTTTACAACATTTCCACCCTCTCCAGCAATCAACATGTTTTTAGGCTTCAGTGAACTATGCTATTGCTTTTATATATAAATAAACAACAGTTCAAGTTAGGCGAGGAGTGATACTGAACTCTGTAAACTAAACGGACGTCATAGCTGTGTCACGGGCGTCATAGCCACCCGTTATAAAACGGGTGGCTTAAATCAAGCAATCTGATTGGTTCCCAACTGTTGTATATTGAGCGTATACACACAGCTATGACGCCCGTGATACGACGCCCGTGTCGCCATCCCTCCGCTGCGCGTCGGGACGGACAACGCCCCTTAACTGTGGTATAATGACCGTATACCACAGCCTGTCGTGATCTATTGCTTAAATATAATTAAGCAATAGATCACAACAGGCTGTGGTATGTGCTCATTATACCACAGTTAAGGGGCATTGTCCATCCCGACGCACAGTGGAGGGACGGACCTATTTTATAAAATGGTTACGTAAGTATGGCGAAATGAAAGTCATAGAAACCCTCAATTTCGAAAAAGCGAGAAAGTCTGAAATTTTTTTTCATTCATTTTTTTTCATTTTTTTCAACGAATACAAAAAAGTAGTCCCTCCTGGCTGCCTGCAAAGTGTACGGCGGTTGCTATGCAACACACTGTAGCGTTTTTTTATTTAAAAAAAAAAATATATATATATATAAACTGTATATGCTAATAGTTGAGGGAAGGGCTAGTATGGCAGCAACAATCGATATATTTTGTATTAGCACTAAATACACAGGCTACTATTAATCTATGAACATGATAACTAGTACTAGTAAAACTTTCATTGGAATGTGCGTATGCTGTAGTCCCACCTGAGGAAGGAGCGAAACGACAAAGCAAAGCACTTTTCCCTGCATAACTAATGGTTGTGTCATTGTAGAAGCTCTGTCAAATATGTATAGTAGTAGCCTAGTAATAGTCAAATTAATTGATTGTGGTAAGTGCTCTATGCAAATGCTGAGCTTGCAATGAATACACTCTGGCACCTAAATACAGTGTGAGGGAAGAGAGTCTGAAGTCAACTTATCTATCACGCAGCCCAGGTGTATGCAGTTCAATTATACATGCCAGTCAAGCAAGGTATATTATTTACTTTTACCTTGGATATCTTCATTTGTTTCTTGTAATGCTTCCTTTTGTATATGAATGTAATGTTGTCTCTCTTGGCTCCTCTCTTAGTGTCTTTGATTAAAAATAAAGACACTAAAAGAGCCAACCACTGTTTGTCACAGATATCATTTAGATTTTACTGTGCCATTTATTTCTACATTTAAGGGGCCGTTTTCCATGATATTTTTCATGTGGGGCTTTCTGCTGTATTAGAGGGGGGACTGAGTTGTAGAATATCCATCTTGTATGTGTGTTTTAGTATTTGGTCAGAGTTAGATTGTTTTTATAGTGGGGTTTTATTCATAATTTTCCTACATATTTGTGATGATTCTCTTCTTCTAATCCAGACTCCATGAGTGCAGCTTATACCCACATTGTTAACTTTGTTTGTTTGTTCATCGATTAATGTCTTGAGTCAATAAAGCTTATACTTTTGGTATAGCAGTCCAGTATATCCAGTTTATTCTGGGTTTGGTGTATCGATTAGTACCTCGTCACAATTGGTATTGTAGACAAGATAATATGCTGAGACTCAAAGCTGTTTTGTTTTTTCTTTATGTTTTGTATTTGTATTTGTTTTGGTTTATGGCTCTGTGATGTATTGTGATTGGCATAGTTAAGTCTAGTGGGAAAAACAATGGTGGCAGCTGCAATTAGCCTCTTCAGTGAATATTGGTCTGTGGTCTGGAGGACATTCAAGCCGTTGTGGATCAGGTAACGCAGCTTCAGGCTGAGAATGAACACTTGAAGTCACAAGTGGCAAAACATAGAAGTGTTTCACATCAAGCAGGGCCATCTAATGAGCCTGACCCCTCCACCTCACCAAGTGTCAGCATACCTACCCCTGCTCCTGTTCCAGTACTTTCGCTGTCTTGGAATGTACATTCCAAGACAGCGAAAGTGTACAAAATTGTCTGTTGAAAGTGTTGATGAAATGGATTGAAAAGGCTTGCAGGGGCCTGTCAATAAGACAAATGTCCCAAGCTGAACAGACACTTCTTCTGGGGGGTTGGCCAGAGTTAGATTTTCCTAGTCCGACAGACAGAGACACTTCAGAAAATATATTTTCCATACTAACTG